>NC_091126.1:120284383-120620769 GCF_040183065.1 Periplaneta americana | reverse complement strand
GAAACCAGTGATATAATACAGTTCAATCATGTATACTAAACACTCTGTGAAAGAATTAGCACAATCGGTGGGAATATAGAGATTTTATTAACGCTTATAGCAAAATCGTGTTTTTACCGCAAGAAACGACGATTTTTACAATTGGACGATGTACACAAACAATCCCTTATTCCTCTGCATGCGAACGTGAAATTGTTGTTATATATAGGTGAATCCACATGAATTTAACATATTTTTAAGAAATTAGACAAATCCCACTGAATTTGTAGATTTTATTTATATTTATATAGTTAAAATTCTCGCAAAAACGAAATTTTTTGAAGGATTTTTTTTTGTGGGGAAAATCGAAACCTGTGATATAATACAGTTCAATCATATATACTAAACACTCTTTGAAAGAATTAGCACAATCGGTTGGAATATAGAGATTTTATTAACGTTTATAGCAAAATCGTGTTTTTACAGCAAGAAACGACGATTTTTACAATTGTACGATTTACACAAACAAACCCATATTCCTCTGCATGCGAACGTGAAATTGTTGTTATATATAGGTGAATCCACATGAATTTAACATGTTTTTAAGAAATTAGACAATTCCCAAGGAATTTGTTGATTTTATAGATATTTATATAGTTAAAATCTCGCAAAAACGAAATTTTTTTAAGGTTTTTTTTTTTGTGGGGAAAATCGAAACCAGTGATATAATACAGTTCAATCATGTATACTAAACACTCTGTGAAAGAATTAGCAAAATCGGTTCCAATATAGAGATTTTATTAACGTTTATAGCAAAATCGTGTTTTTACCGCAAGAAACGACGATTTTTACAATTGGACGATTTACACAAACAAACCCATTTTCCTCTGCATGCGAACGTGAAATTGTTGTTATATATAGGTGAATCCATATGAATTTAACATATTTTTAAGAAATTAGACAAATCCCACGGAATTTGTAGATTTTATAGGTATTTATATAGTTAAAATCTCGCAAAAACGAAATTTTTTGAAGGATTTTTTTTTTGTGGGGAAAATCGAAACCAGTGATATAATACAGTTCAATCATGTATACTAAACACTCTGTGAAAGAATTAACACAATCGGTTGGAATATAGAGATTTTATTAACGTTTATAGCAAAATCGAATTTTTACCGCAAGAAACGACGATTTTTACAATTGGACGATTTACTCAAACAAACCCATATTCCTCTGCACGCGAACGTGAAATTGTTGTTATATATAGGTGAATCCACATGAATTTAACATTTTTTTAAGAAATTAGAGAAATCCCACGGAATTTGTTGATTTTATATATATATATATATATATAGTTAAAAATCTCGCAAAAACGAAATTTTTTGAAGGATTTTTTTTGTAGGGAAAATCGAAACCAGTGATATAATACAGTTCAATCATGTATACTAAACACTCTGTGAAAGAATTAGCACAATCGGTTGGAATATAGAGATTTTATTAACGTTTATAGCAAAATCGTATTTTTACCGCAAGAAACGACGATTTTTACAATTGGACGATTTACACTAACAAACCCATATTCCTCTGCATGCGAACGTGAAATTGTTGTTATATATAGGTGAATCCACATGAATTTAACATATTTTTAAGAAATTAGACAAATCCCACTGAATTTGTAGATTTTATTTATATTTATATAGTTAAAAATCTCGCAAAAACGAAATTTTTTGAAGGATTTTTTTTTGTGGGGAAAATCGAAACCTGTGATATAATACAGTTCAATCATATATACTAAACACTCTTTGAAAGAATTAGCACAATCGGATGGAATATAGAGGTTTTATTAACGTTTATAGCAAAATCGTGTTTTTACAGCAAGAAACGACGATTTTTACAATTGGACGATTTACACAAAGAAAACCCATATTCCTCACCATGCCAACGTGAAATTGTTGTTATATATAGGTGAATCCACATGAATTTAACATTTTTTTAAGACATTAGACAAATCCCAAGGAATTTGTAGATTTATAGGTATTTATATAGTTAAAATCTCGCAAAAACGAAATTTTTTGAAGGATTTTTTTTTTGTGGGGAAAATCGAAACCAGTGATATAATACAGTTCAATCATGTATACTAAACACTCTGTGAAAGAATTAGCACAATCGGTTGGAATATACAGATTTTATTAACGTTTATAGCAAATTCGTGTTTTTACCGCAAGAAACGACGATTTTTACAATTGGACGATTTACACAAACAAACCCATATTCCTCTGCATGCGAACGTGAAATTGTTGTTATATATAGGTGAATCCACATGAATTTAACATGTTTTTAAGAAATTAGACAATTCCCAAGGAATTTGTTGATTTTATAGATATTTATATAGTTAAAATCTCGCAAAAACGAAATTTTTTGAAGGTTTTTTTTTTTTTGTGGGGAAAATCGAAACCAGTGATATAATACAGTTCAATCATGTATACTAAACACTCTGTGAAAGAATTAGCAAAATCGGTTCCAATATAGAGATTTTATTAACGTTTATAGCAAAATCGTGTTTTTACCGCAAGAAACGACGATTTTTACAATTGGACGATTTACACAAACAAGCCCATATTCCTCTGCATGCGAACGTGAAATTGTTGTTATATATAGGTGAATCCACAAGAATTTAACATTTTTTAAAGAAATTAGACAAATCCCACGGAATTTGTTGATTTTATATATATTTATATAGTTAAAATCTCGCAAAAACGAAATTTTTTGAAGGATTTTTTTTTGTGGGGTAAATCGAAACCAGTGATATAATACAGTTCAATCATGTATACTAAACACTCTGTGAAAGAATTAGCACAATAGGTTGGAATATAGAGATTTTATTAACGTTTATAGCAAAATCGTGTTTTTACCGCAAGAAACGACGATTTTTACAATTGGACAATTTACAGAAACAAACCCATATTCCTCTGCATGTGAACGTGAAATTGTTGTTATATATAGGTGAATCCACATGAATGTAACACATTTTTAAGAAATTAGACAAATCCCACGGAATTTGTAGATTTTATTGATATTTATATAGTTAAAAATCTCGCAAAAACAAAATTTTTTGAAGGATTTTTTTTTGTGGTTAAAATCGAAACCAGTGATATAATAGAGTTCAATCATGTATACTAAACACTCCGTGAAAGTATTAGCACAATCGGTTGGAATATAGAGATTTTATTAACGTTTATACCAAAATCGTGTTTTTACCGCAAGAAACGACGATTTTTACAATTGGACGATTTACACAAACAAACCCATATTCCTCTGCATGCGAACGTGAAATTGTTGTTATATATAGGTGAATCCACATGAATTTAACTTTTTTTTAAGAAATTAGACAAATCCCACGGAATTTGTTGATTTTATAGATATTTATATAGTTAAAATCTCGCAAAAACGAAATTTTTTGAAGAATTTTTTTTTTGTGGGAAAATCGAAACCAGTGATATAATACAGATCAATCATGTATACTAAACACTCTGTGAAAGAATTAGCACAATCGGTTGGAATATAGAGATTTTATTAACGTTTATAGCAAAATCGTATTTTTACCGCAAGAAACGACGATTTTTACAATTGGACGATTTACACAAACAAACCCATATTCCTCTGCATGCGAACGTGAAATTGTTGTTATATATAGGTGAATCCACATGAATTTAACATATTTTAAGAAATTAGACAAATCCCACGGAATTTGTAGATTTTATTGATATTTATATAGTTAAAAATCTCGCAAAAAACAAAATTTTTTTAAGGATTTTTTTTTGTGGGGAAAATCGAAACCAGTGATATAATACAGTTCAATCATGTATACTAAACACTCTGTGAAAGAATTAGCACAATCGGTTGCAATATAGAGATTTTATTAACGTTTATAACAAAATCGTGTTTTTACTGCAAGAAACGACGATTTTTACAATTGGACGATTTACACAAACAAACCCATATTCCTCTGCATGCGAACGTGAAATTGTTGTTATATATAGGTGTATCCACATGAATTTAACATTTTGTTAAGAAATTAGACAAGTCCCAAAGAATTTGTAGATTTTATTTATAATTATATCGTTAAAAATCTCGCAAAAACGAAATTTTTTGAAGGATTTTTTTTTTGTGGGGAAAATCGAAACCAGTGATATAATACAATTCAATCATGTATACTAAACACTCTGTGAAAGAATTAGCACAATCGGTTGGAATGTAGAGATTTTATTAACGTTTATAGCAAAATCGTGTTTTTACCGCAAGAAACGACGATTTTTACAATTGGACGATTTACACAAACAAACCCATATTCCTCTGCATGCGAACGTGAAATTGTTGTTATACATAGGTGAATCCACATGAATTTAACATATTTTTAAGAAATTAGACAAATCCCACGGAATTTGTTGATTTTATTGATATATATATATAGTTAAAAATCTCGCAAAAACGAATTTTTTGAAGGATTTTTTTTTGTGGGGAAAATCGAAACCAGTGATATAATACAGTTCAATCATGTATACTAAACACTCTGTGAAGGAATTAGCACAATCGGTTGGAATATAGAGATTTTATTAACGTTTATAGCAAAATCGTGTTTTTACCGCAAGAAACGACGATTTTTTACAATGGGACGATTTACACAAACAAACCCATATTCCTCTGCATGCGAACGTGAAATTGTTGTTATATATAGGTGAATCCACATGAATTTAACGTAATTCTAAGAAATTAGACAAATCCCACGGAATTTGTAGATTTTATTTATATTTATATAGTTAAAAATCTCGCAAAAACGAAATTTATTGAAGGATTTTTTTTTTGTGGGGAAAATCGAAACCAGTGATATAATACAGTTCAATAATGTATACTAAACACTCTGTGAAAGAATTAGCACAATCGTTTGGAATATAGAGATTTTATTAACGTTTATAACAAAATCGTGTTTTTACAGCAAGAAACGACGATTTTTACAATTGGACGATTTACACAAACAAACCCATATTCCTCAGCATGCGAACGTGAAATTGTTGTTATATATAGGTGAATCCACATGAATTTAACATTTTTATAAGAAATTAGACAATTCCCACAGAATTTGTTGATTTAATAGATATTTATATAGTTAAAATCTCGCAAAAACGAAATTTTTTGAAGGATTTTTTTTGTGGGGAAAATCGAAACCAGTGATATAATACAGTTCAATCATGTATACTAAACACTCTGTGAAAGAATTAGCACAATCGGTTTTAATATAGAGATTGTATTAACGTTTATAGCAAAATCGTGTTTCTACCCCAAGAAACGACGATTTTTACAATTGGACGATTTACACAAACAAACCCATATTCCTCTGCATGCGAACGTGAAATTGTTGTTATATATAGGTGAATCCACATGAATTTAACATGTTTTTAAGAAATTAGACAATTCCCAAGGAATTTGTTGATTTTATAGATATTTATATAGATAAAATCTCGCAAAAACGAAATTTTTTGAAGGTTTTTTTTTTTTTGTGGGGAAAATCGAAACCAGTGATATAATACAGTTCAATCATGTATTCTAAACACTCTGTGAAAGAATTAGCAAAATCGGTTCCAATATAGAGATTTTATTAACGTTTATAGCAAAATCGAGTTTTTACCGCAAGAAACGACGATTTTTACAATTGGACGATTTACACAAACAAGCCCATATTCCTCTGCATGCGAACGTGAAATTGTTGTTATATATAGGTGAATCCACATGAATTTAACATTTTTTAAAGAAATTAGACAAATCCCACGGAATTTGTTGATTTTATATATATTTATATAGTTAAAATCTCGCAAAAACGAAATTTTTTGAAGTATTTTTTTTTGTGGGGTAAATCGAAACCAGTGATATAATACAGTTCAATCATGTATACTAAACACTCTGTGAAAGAATTAGCACAATCGGTTGGAATATAGAGATTTTATTAACGTTTATAGCAAAATCGTGTTTTTACCGCAAGAAACGACGATTTTTACAACTGGACAATTTACAGAAACAAACCCATATTCCTCTGCATGTGAACGTGAAATTGTTGTTATATATAGGTGAATCCACATGAATTTAACACATTTTTAAGAAATTAGACAAATCCCACGGAATTTGTAGATTTTATTGATATTTATATAGTTAAAAATCTCGCAAAAACGAAATTTTTTGAAGGATTTTTTTTTTGTGGGGAAAATCGAAACTAGTGACATAATACAGTTCAATCATGTATACTAAACACTCTGTGAAAGAATTAGCACAATTGGTTGGAATATAGAAGTTTTATTAACGTTTATAGCAAAATCGTGTTTTTACCGCAAGAAACGACGATTTTTACAATTGGACGATTTACACAAACAAACCCATATTCCTCTGCATGCGAACGTGAAATTGTTGTTATATATAGGTGAATCCACATGAATTTAACATATTTTTTAAGAAATTAGAAAAATCCCACGGAATTTGTTGATTTTATAGTTATTTATATAGTTAAAATCTCGCAAAAACAAAATTTTTTGAAGGATTTTTTTTGTGGTTAAAATCGAAACCAGTGATATAATAGAGTTCAATCATGTATACTAAACACTCCGTGAAAGTATTAGCACAATCGGTTGGAATATAGAGATTTTATTAACGTTTATACCAAAATCGTGTTTTTACCGCAAGAAACGACGATTTTTACAATTGGACGATTTACACAAACAAACCCATATTCCTCTGCATGCGAACGTGAAATTGTTGTTATATATAGGTGAATCCACATGAATTTAACTTTTTTTTAAGAAATTAGACAAATCCCACGGAATTTGTTGATTTTATAGATATTTATATAGTTAAAATCTCGCAAAAACGAAATTTTTTGAAGAATTTTTTTTTTTTGTGGGAAAATCGAAACCAGTGATATAATACAGTTCAATCATGTATACTAAACACTCTGTGAAAGAATTAGCACAATCGGTTGGAATATAGAGATTTTATTAACGTTTATAGCAAAATCGTATTTTTACCGCAAGAAACGACGATTTTTACAATTGGACGATTTACACAAACAAACCCATATTCCTCTGCATGCGAACGTGAAATTGTTGTTATATATAGGTGAATCCACATGAATTTAACATATTTTTAAGAAATTAGACAAATCCCACGGAATTTGTAGATTTTATTGATATTTATATAGTTAAAATCTCGCAAAAACGAAATTTTTTTAAGGATTTTTTTTTGTGGGGAAAATCGAAACCAGTGATATAATACAGTTCAATCATGTATACTAAACACTCTGTGAAAGAATTAGCACAATCGTTTGCAATATAGAGATTTTATTAACGTTTATAGCAAAATCGTGTTTTTACTGCAAGAAACGACGATTTTTACAATTGGACGATTTACACAAACAAACCCATATTCCTCTGCATGCGAACGTGAAATTGTTGTTATATATAGGTGTATCCACATGAATTTAACATTTTTTTAAGAAATTAGACAAGTCCCAAAGAATTTGTAGATTTTATTTATAATTATATAGTTAAAAATCTCGCAAAAACGAAATTTTTTGAAGGATTTTTTTTTGTGGGGAAAATCGAAACCAGTGATATAATACAATTCAATCATGTATACTAAACACTCTGTGAAAGAATTAGCACAATCGGTTGGAATGTAGAGATTTTATTAACGTTTATAGCAAAATCGTGTTTTTACCGCAAGAAACGACGATTTTTACAATTGGACGATTTACACAAACAAACCCATATTCCTCTGCATGCGAACGTGAAATTATTGTTATACATAGGTGAATCCACATGAATTTAACATATTTTTAAGAAATTAGACAAATCCCACGGAATTTGTTGATTTTATTGATATTTATATAGTTAAAAATCTCGCAAAAACGAAATTTTTTGAAGGATTTTTTTTTGTGGGGAAAATCGAAACCAGTGATATAATACAGTTCAATCATGTATACTAAACACTCTGTGAAGGAATTAGCACAATCGGTTGGAATATAGAGATTTTATTAACGTTTATAGCAAAATCGTGTTTTTACCGCAAGAAACGACGATTTTTACAATGGGACGATTTACCCAAACAAACCCATATTGCTCTGCATGCGAACGTGATATTGTTGTTATATATAGGTGAATCCACATGAGTTTAACGTATTTCTAAGAAATTAGACAAATCCCACGGAATTTGTAGATTTTATTTATATTTATATAGTTAAAAACCTCGCAAAAACGAAATTTATTGAAGGATTTTTTTTTGTGGGGAAAATCAGAAACCAGTGATATAATACAGTTCAATAATGTATACTAAACACTCTGTCAAAGAATTAGCACAATCGGTTGGAATATAGAGATTTTATTAACGTTTATAACAAAATCGTGTTTTTAAAGCAAGAAACGACGATTTTTACAATTGGACGATTTACACAAACAAACCCATATTCCTCAGCATGCGAACGTGAAATTGTTGTTATATATAGGTGAATCCACATGAATTTAACATTTTTTAAAGAAATTAGACAATTCCCACAGAATTTGTTGATTTAATAGATATTTATATAGTTAAAATCTCGCAAAAACGAAATTTTTTGAAGGATTTTTTTTGTGGGGAAAATCGAAACCAGTGATATAATACAGTTCAATCATGTATACTAAACACTCTGTGAAAGAATTAGCACAATCGGTTGGAATATAGAGATTTTATTAACGTTTATAGCAAAATCGTGTTTCTACCCCAAGAAACGACGATTTTTACAATTGGACGATTTACACACACAAACCCATATTCCTCTGCATGCGAACGTGAAATTGTTGTTATATATAGGTGAATCCACATGAATTTAACATGTTTTAAGAAATTAGACAATTCCCAAGGAATTTGTTGATTTTATAGATATTTATATAGTTAAAATCTCGCAAAAAAGAAATTTTTTGAAGGTTTTTTTTTTTTGTGGGGAAAATCGAAACCAGTGATATAATACAGTTCAATCATGTATACTAAACACTCTGTGAAAGAATTAGCAAAATCGGTTCCAATATAGAGATTTTATTAACGTTTATAGCAAAATCGAGTTTTTACCGCAAGAAACGACGATTTTTACAATTGGACGATTTACACAAACAAGCCCATATTCCTCTGCATGCGAACGTGAAATTGTTGTTATATATAGGTGAATCCACATGAATTTAACATTTTTTAAAGAAATTAGACAAATCCCACGGAATTTGTTGATTTTATATATATTTATATAGTTAAAATCTCGCAAAAACGAAATTTTTTGAAGGATTTTTTTTTGTGGGGTAAATCGAAACCAGTGATATAATACAGTTCAATCATGTATACTAAACACTCTGTGAAAGAATTAGCACAATCGGTTGGAATATAGAGATTTTATTAACGTTTATAGCAAAATCGTGTTTTTACCGCAAGAAACGACGATTTTTACAATTGGACAAATTACAGAAACAAACCCATATTCCTCTGCATGTGAACGTGAAATTGTTGTTATATATAGGTGAATCCACATGAATTTAACACATTTTTAAGAAATTAGACAAATCCCACGGAATTTGTAGATTTTATTGATATTTATATAGTTAAAAATCTCGCAAAAACGAAATTTTTTGAAGGATTTTTTTTGTGGGGAAAATCGAAACTAGTGACATAATACAGTTCAATCATGTATACTAAACACTCTGTGAAAGAATTAGCACAATTGGTTGGAATATAGAAATTTTATTAACGTTTATAGCAAAATCGTGTTTTTACCGCAAGAAACGACGATTTTTACAATTGGACGATTTACACAAACAAACCCATATTCCTATGCATGCGAACGTGAAATTGTTGTTATATATAGGTGAATCCACATGAATTTAACATATTTTTTAAGAAATTACACAAATCCCACGTAATTTGTTGATTTTATAGATATTTATATAGTTAAAATCTCGCAAAAACGAAATTTTTTGAAGAATTTTTTTTGTGGGAAAATCGAAACCAGTGATATAATACAGTTCAATCATGTATACTAAACACTCTGTGAAAGAATTAGCACAATCGGTTGGAATATAGAGATTTTATTAACGTTTATAGCAAAATCGTATTTTTACCGCAAGAAACGACGATTTTTACAATTGGACGATTTACACTAACAAACCCATATTCCTCTGCATGCGAACGTGAAATTGTTGTTATATATAGCTGAATCCACATGAATTTAACATATTTTTAAGAAATTAGAGAAAGCCCAAGGAATTTGTAGATTTTATAGTTATTTATATAGTTAAAATCTCGCAAAAACAAAATTTTTTGAAGGATTTTTTTTTTGTGGTTAAAATCGAAACCAGTGATATAATAGAGTTCAATCATGTATACTAAACACTCCGTGAAAGTATTAGCACAATCGGTTGGAATATAGGGATTTTATTAACGTTTATACCAAAATCGTGTTTTTACCGCAAGAAACGACGATTTTTACAATTGGACGATTTACACAAACAAACCCATATTCCTCTGCATGCGAACGTGAAATTGTTGTTATATATAGGTGAATCCACATGAATTTAACTTTTTTTTAAGAAATTAGACAAATCCCACGGAATTTGTTGATTTTATAGATATTTATATAGTTAAAATCTCGCAAAAACGAAATTTTTTGAAGAATTTTTTTTTTGTGGGAAAATCGAAACCAGTGATATAATACAGTTCAATCATGTATACTAAACACTCTGTGAAAGAATTAGCACAATCGGTTGGAATATAGAGATTTTATTAACGTTTATAGCAAAATCGTATTTTTACCGCAAGAAACGACGATTTTTACAATTGGACGATTTACACAAACAAACCCATATTCCTCTGCATGCGAACGTGAAATTGTTGTTATATATAGGTGAATCCACATGAATTTAACATATTTTTAAGAAATTAGACAAATCCCACGGAATTTGTAGATTTTATTGTTATTTATATAGTTAAAATCTCGCAAAAACGAAATTTTTTTAAGGATTTTTTTTTGTGGGGAAAATCGAAACCAGTGATATAATACAGTTCAATCATGTATACTAAACACTCTGTGAAAGAATTAGCACAATCGGTTGCAATATAGAGATTTTATTAACGTTTATAGCAAAATCGTGTTTTTACTGCAAGAAACGACGATTTTTACAATTGGACGATTTACACAAACAAACCCATATTCCTCTGCATGCGAACGTGAAATAGTTGTTATATATAGGTGTATCCACATGAATTTAACATTTTTTAAGAAATTAGACAAGTCCCAAAGAATTTGTAGATTTTATTTATAATTATATAGTTAAAAATCTCGCAAAAACGAAAATTTTTGAAGGATTTTTTTTTTTGTGGGGAAAATCGAAACCAGTGATATAATACAATTCAATCTTGTATACTAAACACTCTGTGAAAGAATTAGCACAATCGGTTGGAATGTAGAGATTTTATTAACGTTTATAGCAAAATCGTGTTTTTACCGCAAGAAACGACGATTTTTACAATTGGACGATTTACACAAACAAACCCATATTCCTCTGCATGCGAACGTGAAATTGTTGTTATACATAGGTGAATCCACATGAATTTAACATATTTTTAAGAAATTAGACAAATCCCACGGAATTTGTTGATTTTATTGATATTTATATAGTTAAAAATCTCGCAAAAACGAAATTTTTTGAAGGATTTTTTTTTGTGGGGAAAATCGAAACCAGTGATATAATACAGTTCAATCATGTATACTAAACACTCTGTGAAGGAATTAGCACAATCGGTTGGAATATAGAGATTTTATTAACGTTTATAGCAAAATCGTGTTTTTACCGCAAGAAACGACGATTTTTACAATGGGACGATTTACACAAACAAACCCATATTCCTCTGCATGCGAACGTGAAATTGTTGTTATATATAGATGAATCCACATGAATTTAACGTATTTCTAAGAAATTAGACAAATCCCACGGAATTTGTAGATTTTATTTATATTTATATAGTTAAAAATCTCGCAAAAACGAAATTTATTGAAGGATTTTTTTTTGTGGGGAAAATCGAAACCAGTGATATAATACAGTTCAATAATATATACTAAACACTCTGTGAAAGAATTAGCACAATCGGTTGGAATATAGAGATTTTATTAACGTTTATAACAAAATCGTGTTTTTACAGCAAGAAACGACGATTTTTACAATTGGACGATTTACACAAACAAACCCATATTCCTCAGCATGCGAACGTGAAATTGTTGTTATATATAGGTGAATCCACATGAATTTAACATTTTTTAAAGAAATTAGACAATTCCCACAGAATTTGTTGATTTAATAGATATTTATATAGTTAAAATCTCGCAAAAACGAAATTTTTTGAAGGATTTTTTTTTGTGGGGAAAATCGAAACCAGTGATATAATACAGTTCAATCATGTATACTAAACACTCTGTGAAAGAATTAGCACAATCGGTTGCAATATAGAGATTTTATTAACGTTTATAGCAAAATCGTGTTTCTACCCCAAGAAACGACGATTTTTACAATTGGACGATTTACACAAACAAACCCATATTCCTCTGCATGCGAACGTGAAATTGTTGTTATATATAGGTGAATCCACATGAATTTAACATTTTTTTAAGAAATTAGACAAATCCCACGGAATTTGTTGATTTTATAGATATTTATATAGTTAAAATCTCGCAAAAACGAAATTTTTTGAAGGATTTTTTTTTTGTGGGATAAATCGAAACCAGTGATATAATACAGTTCAATCATGTATACTAAACACTCTGTGAAAGCATTAGCAAAATCGGTTGGAATATAGAGATTTTATTTACGTTTATAGGAAAATCGTGTTTTTACCGCAAGAAACGACGAGATTTTTACAATTGGACGATTTACACAAACACACCCATATTCCTCTGCATGCGAACGTGAAATTGTTGTTATATATAGGTGAATCCACATGAATTTAACATATTTTTAAGAAATTAGACAAATCCCACGGAATTTGTTGATTTTCTGGATATTTATATAGTTAAAATCTCGCAAAAACGAAATTTTTTTAAGGATTTTTTTTTTGTGGGGAAAATCGAAACCAGTGATATAATACAGTTCAATCATGTATACTAAACACTCTGTGAAAGAATCAGCACAATGGGTTGCAATATAGAGATTTTATTAACGTTTATAGCAAAATCGTGTTTTTACAGCAAGAAACGACGATTTTTACAATTGGACGATTTACACAAACAAACCCATATTCCTCTGCATGCGAACGTGAAATTGTTGTTATATATAGGTGAATCCACATGAATTTAACATTTTTTTAAGAAATTAGACAAATCCCACGGAATTTGTAGATTTTATTGATATTTATATAGTTAAAAATCTCGCAAAAACGAAATTTTTTGAAGGATTTTTTTTTGTGGGGAAAATCGAAACCAGTGATATAATACAGTTCAATCATGTATACTAAACACTCTGTGAAAGAATTAGCACAATCGGTTGGAATATAGAGATTTTATTAACGTTTATAGCAAAATCGTGTTGTTACAGCAAGAAACGACGATTTTTACAATTGGACGATTTACACAAACAAACCCATATTCCTCTGCATGCGAACGTGAAATTGTTGTTATATATAGGTGAATCCACATGAATTTAACATATTTTTTAAGAAATTAGAAAAATCCCACGGAATTTGTAGATTTTATTGATATTTATATAGTTAAAAATCTCGCAAAAACGAAATTTTTTGAAGGATTTTTTTTTTTTGTGGGGAAAATCGAAACCAGTGATATAATACAGTTCAATCATGTATACTAAACATTGTGAAAGAATTAGCACAATCGGTTGGAATATAGAGATTTTATTAACGTTTATAGCAAAATCGTATTTTTACCGCAAGAAACGACGATTTTTACAATTGGACGATTTACACAAACAAACCCATACTCCTCTGCATGCGAACGCGAAATTGTTGTTATATATAGCTGAATCCACATGAATTTAACATATTTTTAAGAAATTAGAGAAAGGCCACGGAATTTGTTGATTTTATAGTTATTTATATAGTTAAAATCTCGCAAAAACAAATTTTTTTGAAGGTTTTTTTTTGTGGGGAAAATCGAAACCAGTGACATAATACAGTTCAATCATGTATACTAAACACTCTGTGAAAGTATTAGCACAATCGGTTGGAATATAGAGATTTTATTAACGTTTATAGCAAAATCGTGTTTTTACCGCAAGAAACGACGATTTTTACAATTGGACGATTTACACAAACAAATCCATATTCCTCAGGATGCGAACGTGAAATTGTTGTTATATATAGGTGAATCCACATGAATTTAACTTTTTTTAAGAAATTAGACAAATCCCACGGAATTTGTTGATTTTATAGATATTTATATAGTTAAAATCTCGCAAAAACGAAATTTTTTTAAGAATTTTTTTTTTGTGGGAAATTTGAAACCAGTGATATAATACAGTTCAATCATGTATACTAAACACTCTGTGAAAGAATTAGCACAATCGGTTGGAATATAGAGATTTTATTAACGTTTATAGCAAAATCGTATTTTTACCGCAAGAAACGACGATTTTTACAATTGGACGATTTACACAAACAAACCCATATTCCTCTACATGCGAACGTGAAATTGTTGTTATATATAGGTGAATCCACATGAATTTAACATATTTTTAAGAAATTAGACAAATCCCACGGAATTTGTAGATTTTATTGATATTTATATAGTTAAAATCTCGCAAAAACGAAATTTTTTTAAGGATTTTTTTTTGTGGGGAAAATCGAAACCAGTGATATAATACAGTTCAATCGTGTATACTAAACACTCTGTGAAAGAATTAGCACAATCGGTTACAATATAGAGATTTTATTAACGTTTATAGCAAAATCGTGTTTTTACTGCAAGAAACGACGATTTTTACAATTGGACGATTTACACAAACAAACCCATATTCCTCTGCATGCGAACGTGAAATTGTTGTTATATATAGGTGAATCCACATGAATTTAACATTTTTTTAAGAAATTAGACAAATCCCACGGAATTTGTTGATTTTATTGATATTTATATAGTTAAAAATCTCGCAAAAACGAAATTTTTTGAAGGATTTTTTTTTGTGGGGAAAATTCGAAACCAGTGATATAACACAGTTCAATCATGTATACTAAACACTCTGTGAAGGAATTAGCACAATCGGTTGGAATATAGATATTTTATTAACGTTTATAGCAAAATCGTGTTTTTACCGCAAGAAACGACGATTTTTACAATGGGACGATTTACACAAACAAACCCATATTCCTCTACACGCGAACGTGAAATTGTTGTTATATATAGGTGAATCCACATGAATTTAACGTATTTCTAAGAAATTAGACAACTCCCACGGAATTTGTAGATTTTATTGACATTTATATAGTTAAAAATCTCGCAAAAACGAAATTTATTGAAGGATTTTTTTTTGTGGGGAAAATCGAAACAAGTGATATAATACAGTTCAATAATGTATACTAAACACTCTGTGAAAGAATTAGCACAATCGGTTGGAATATAGAGATTTTATTAACGTTTATAACAAAATCGTGTTTTTACAGCAAGAAACGACGATTTTTACAATTGGACGATTTACACAAACAAACCCATATTCCTCAGCATGCGAACGTGAAATTGTTGTTATATATAGGTGAATCAACATGAATTTAACATTTTTTAAAGAAATTAGACAATTCCCACAGAATTTGTTGATTTAATAGATATTTATATAGTTAAAATCTCGCAAAAACGAAATTTTTTGAAGGATTTTTTTTGTGGGGAAAATCGAAACCAGTGATATAATACAGTTCAATGATGTATACTAAACACTCTGTGAAAGAATTAGCACAATCGGTTGGAATATAGAGATTATATTAACGTTTATAGCAAAATCGTGTTTCTACCCCAAGAAACGACGATTTTTACAATTGGACGATTTACACAAACAAACCCATATTCCTCTGCATGCGAACGTGAAATTGTTGTTATATATAGGTGAATCCACATGAATTTAACATATTTTTAAGAAATTAGACAAATCCCACGGAATTTGTAGATTTTATTGTTATTTATATAGTTAAAATCTCGCAAAAACGAAATTTTTTGAAGGATTTTTTTTTGTGGGGAAAATCGAAACCAGTGATATAATACAGTTCAATCATGTATACTAAACATTGTGAAAGAATTAGCACAATCGGTTGGAATATAGAGATTTTATTAACGTTTATAGCAAAATCGTATTTTTACCGCAAGAAACGACGATTTTTACAATTAGACGATTTACACAAACAAACCCATATTCCTCTGCATGCGAACGTGAAATTGTTGTTATATATAGCTGAATCCACATGAATTTAACATATTTTTAAGAAATTACACAAATCCCACGGAATTTGTTGATTTTATAGATATTTATATAGTTAAAATCTCGCAAAAACGAAATTTTTTGAAGAATTTTTTTTGTGGGAAAATCGAAACCAGTGATATAATACAGTTCAATCATGTATACTAAACATTCTGTGAAAGAATTAGCACAATCGGTTGGAATATAGAGATTTTATTAACGTTTATAGCAAAATCGTATTTTTACCGCAAGAAACGACGATTTTTACAATTGGACGATTTACACTAACAAACCCATATTCCTCTGCATGCGAACGTGAAATTGTTGTTATATATAGCTGAATCCACATGAATTTAACATATTTTTAAGAAATTAGAGAAAGCCCAAGGAATTTGTAGATTTTATAGTTATTTATATAGTTAAAATCTCGCAAAAACAAAATTTTTTGAAGGATTTTTTTTTGTGGTTAAAATCGAAACCAGTGATATAATAGAGTTCAATCATGTATACTAAACACTCCGTGAAAGTATTAGCACAATCGGTTGGAATATAGGGATTTTATTAACGTTTATACCAAAATCGTGTTTTTACCGCAAGAAACGACGATTTTTACAATTGGACGATTTACACAAACAAACCCATATTCCTCTGCATGCGAACGTGAAATTGTTGTTATATATAGGTGAATCCACATGAATTTAACTTTTTTTTAAGAAATTAGACAAATCCCACGGAATTTGTTGATTTTATAGATATTTATATAGTTAAAATCTCGCAAAAACGAAATTTTTTGAAGAATTTTTTTTTTGTGGGAAAATCGAAACCAGTGATATAATACAGTTCAATCATGTATACTAAACACTCTGTGAAAGAATTAGCACAATCGGTTGGAATATAGAGATTTTATTAACGTTTATAGCAAAATCGTATTTTTACCGCAAGAAACGACGATTTTTACAATTGGACGATTTACACAAACAAACCCATATTCCTCTGCATGCGAACGTGAAATTGTTGTTATATATAGGTGAATCCACATGAATTTAACATATTTTTAAGAAATTAGACAAATCCCACGGAATTTGTAGATTTTATTGTTATTTATATAGTTAAAATCTCGCAAAAACGAAATTTTTTTAAGGATTTTTTTTTGTGGGGAAAATCGAAACCAGTGATATAATACAGTTCAATCATGTATACTAAACACTCTGTGAAAGAATTAGCACAATCGGTTGCAATATAGAGATTTTATTAACGTTTATAGCAAAATCGTGTTTTTACTGCAAGAAACGACGATTTTTACAATTGGACGATTTACACAAACAAACCCATATTCCTCTGCATGCGAACGTGAAATAGTTGTTATATATAGGTGTATCCACATGAATTTAACATTTTTTTAAGAAATTAGACAAGTCCCAAAGAATTTGTAAATTTTATTTATAATTATATAGTTAAAAATCTCGCAAAAACGAAAATTTTTGAAGGATTTTTTTTTTTGTGGGGAAAATCGAAACCAGTGATATAATACAATTCAATCTTGTATACTAAACACTCTGTGAAAGAATTAGCACAATCGGTTGGAATGTAGAGATTTTATTAACGTTTATAGCAAAATCGTGTTTTTACCGCAAGAAACGACGATTTTTACAATTGGACGATTTACACAAACAAACCCATATTCCTCTGCATGCGAACGTGAAATTGTTGTTATACATAGGTGAATCCACATGAATTTAACATATTTTTAAGAAATTAGACAAATCCCACGGAATTTGTTGATTTTATTGATATTTATATAGTTAAAAATCTCGCAAAAACGAAATTTTTTGAAGGATTTTTTTTTGTGGGGAATATCGAAACCAGTGATATAATACAGTTCAATCATGTATACTAAACACTCTGTGAAGGAATTAGCACAATCGGTTGGAATATAGAGATTTTATTAACGTTTATAGCAAAATCGTGTTTTTACCGCAAGAAACGACGATTTTTACAATGGGACGATTTACACAAACAAACCCATATTCCTCTGCATGCGAACGTGAAATTGTTGTTATATATAGATGAATCCACATGAATTTAACGTATTTCTAAGAAATTAGACAAATCCCACGGAATTTGTAGATTTTATTTATATTTATATAGTTAAAAATCTCGCAAAAACGAAATTTATTGAAGGATTTTTTTTTGTGGGGAAAATCGAAACCAGTGATATAATACAGTTCAATAATGTATACTAAACACTCTGTGAAAGAATTAGCACAATCGGTTGGAATATAGAGATTTTATTAACGTTTATAACAAAATCGTGTTTTTACAGCAAGAAACGACGATTTTTACAATTGGACGATTTACACAAACAAACCCATATTCCTCAGCATGCGAACGTGAAATTGTTGTTATATATAGGTGAATCCACATGAATTAAACATTTTTTAAAGAAATTAGACAATTCCCACAGAATTTGTTGATTTAATAGATATTTATATAGTTAAAATCTCGCAAAAACGAAATTTTTTGAAGGATTTTTTTTGTGGGGAAAATCGAAACCAGTGATATAATACAGTTCAATCATGTATACTAAACACTCTGTGAAAGAATTAGCACAATCGGTTGCAATATAGAGATTTTATTAACGTTTATAGCAAAATCGTGTTTCTACCCCAAGAAACGACGATTTTTACAATTGGACGATTTACACAAACAAACCCATATTCCTCTGCATGCGAACGTGAAATTGTTGTTATATATAGGTGAATCCACATGAATTTAACATTTTTTTAAGAAATTAGACAAATCCCACGGAATTTGTTGATTTTATAGATATTTATATAGTTAAAATCTCGCAAAAAAGAAATTTTTTGAAGGATTTTTTTTTTGTGGGATAAATCGAAACCAGTGATATAATACAGTTCAATCATGTATACTAAACACTCTGTGAAAGCATTAGCAAAATCGGTTGGAATATAGAGATTTTATTTACGTTTATAGGAAAATCGTGTTTTTACCGCAAGAAACGACGAGATTTTTACAATTGGACGATTTACACAAACACACCCATATTCCTCTGCATGCGAACGTGAAATTGTTGTTATATATAGGTGAATCCACATGAATTTAACATATTTTTAAGAAATTAGACAAATCCCACGGAATTTGTTGATTTTCTGGATATTTATATAGTTAAAATCTCGCAAAAACGAAATTTTTTTAAGGATTTTTTTTGTGGGGAAAATCGAAACCAGTGATATAATACAGTTCAATCATGTATACTAAACACTCTGTGAAAGAATTAGCACAATGGGTTGCAATATAGAGATTTTATTAACGTTTATAGCAAAATCGTGTTTTTACAGCAAGAAACGACGATTTTTACAATTGGACGATTTACACAAACAAACCCATATTCCTCTGCATGCGAACGTGAAATTGTTGTTATATATAGGTGAATCCACATGAATTTAACATTTTTTTAAGAAATTAGACAAATCCCACGGAATTTGTAGATTTTATTGATATTTATATAGTTAAAAATCTCGCAAAAACGAAATTTTTTGAAGGATTTTTTTTTGTGGGGAAAATCGAAACCAGTGATATAATACAGTTCAATCATGTATACTAAACACTCTGTGAAAGAATTAGCACAATCGGTTGGAATATAGAGATTTTATTAACGTTTATAGCAAAATCGTGTTTTTACAGCAAGAAACGACGATTTTTACAATTGGACGATTTACACAAACAAACCCATATTCCTCTGCATGCGAACGTGAAATTGTTGTTATATATAGGTGAATCCACATGAATTTAACATATTTTTTAAGAAATTAGAAAAATCCCACGGAATTTGTAGATTTTATTGATATTTATATAGTTAAAAATCTCGCAAAAACGAAATTTTTTGAAGGATTTTTTTTTTGTGGGGAAAATCGAAACCAGTGATATAATACAGTTCAATCATGTATACTAAACATTGTGAAAGAATTAGCACAATCGGTTGGAATATAGAGATTTTATTAACGTTTATAGCAAAATCGTATTTTTACCGCAAGAAACGACGATTTTTACAATTGGACGATTTACACAAACAAACCCATACTCCTCTGCATGCGAACGTGAAATTGTTGTTATATATAGCTGAATCCACATGAATTTAACATATTTTTAAGAAATTAGAGAAAGGCCACGGAATTTGTTGATTTTATAGTTATTTATATAGTTAAAATCTCGCAAAAACAAATTTTTTTGAAGGTTTTTTTTTGTGGGGAAAATCGAAACCAGTGATATAATACAGTTCAATCATGTATACTTAACACTCTGTGAAAGTATTAGCACAATCGGTTGGAATATAGAGATTTTATTAACGTTTATAGCAAAATCGTGTTTTTACCGCAAGAAACGACGATTTTTACAATTGGACGATTTACACAAACAAATCCATATTCCTCAGCATGCGAACGTGAAATTGTTGTTATATATAGGTGAATCCACATGAATTTAACTTTTTTTTAAGAAATTAGACAAATCCCACGGAATTTGTTGATTTTATAGATATTTATATAGTTAAAATCTCGCAAAAACGAAATTTTTTTAAGAATTTTTTTTTTGTGGGAAATTTGAAACCAGTGATATAATACAGTTCAATCATGTATACTAAACACTCTGTGAAAGAATTAGCACAATCGGTTGGAATATAGAGATTTTATTAACGTTTATAGCAAAATCGTATTTTTACCGCAAGAAACGACGATTTTTACAATTGGACGATTTACACAAACAAACCCATATTCCTCTACATGCGAACGTGAAATTGTTGTTATATATAGGTGAATCCACATGAATTTAACATATTTTTAAGAAATTAGACAAATCCCACGGAATTTGTAGATTTTATTGATATTTATATAGTTAAAATCTCGCAAAAACGAAATTTTTTTAAGGATTTTTTTTTGTGGGGAAAATCGAAACCAGTGATATAATACAGTTCAATCGTGTATACTAAACACTCTGTGAAAGAATTAGCACAATCGGTTACAATATAGAGATTTTATTAACGTTTATAGCAAAATCGTGTTTTTACTGCAAGAAACGACGATTTTTACAATTGGACGATTTACACAAACAAACCCATATTCCTCTGCATGCGAACGTGAAATTGTTGTTATATATAGGTGAATCCACATGAATTTAACATTTTTTTAAGAAATTAGACAAATCCCACGGAATTTGTTGATTTTATTGATATTTATATAGTTAAAAATCTCGCAAAAACGAAATTTTTTGAAGGATTTTTTTTTGTGGGGAAAATTCGAAACCAGTGATATAACACAGTTCAATCATGTATACTAAACACTCTGTGAAGGAATTAGCACAATCGGTTGGAATATAGATATTTTATTAACGTTTATAGCAAAATCGTGTTTTTACCGCAAGAAACGACGATTTTTACAATGGGACGATTTACACAAACAAACCCATATTCCTCTACACGCGAACGTGAAATTGTTGTTATATATAGGTGAATCCACATGAATTTAACGTATTTCTAAGTAATTAGACAACTCCCACGGAATTTGTAGATTTTATTGACATTTATATAGTTAAAAATCTCGCAAAAACGAAATTTATTGAAGGATTTTTTTTTGTGGGGAAAATCGAAACCAGTGATATAATACAGTTCAATAATGTATACTAAACACTCTGTGAAAGAATTAGCACAATCGGTTGGAATATAGAGATTTTATTAACGTTTATAACAAAATCGTGTTTTTACAGCAAGAAACGACGATTTTTACAATTGGACGATTTACACAAACAAACCCATATTCCTCAGCATGCGAACGTGAAATTGTTGTTATATATAGGTGAATCAACATGAATTTAACATTTTTTAAAGAAATTAGACAATTCCCACAGAATTTGTTGATTTAATAGATATTTATATAGTTAAAATCTCGCAAAAACGAAATTTTTTGAAGGATTTTTTTTGTGGGGAAAATCGAAACCAGTGATATAATACAGTTCAATGATGTATACTAAACACTCTGTGAAAGAATTAGCACAATCGGTTGGAATATAGAGATTATATTAACGTTTATAGCAAAATCGTGTTTCTACCCCAAGAAACGACGATTTTTACAATTGGACGATTTACACAAACAAACCCATATTCCTCTGCATGCGAACGTGAAATTGTTGTTATATATAGGTGAATCCACATGAATTTAACATTTTTTTAAGAAATTAGACAAATCCCACGGAATTTGTTGATTTTATAGATATTTATATAGTTAAAATCTCGCAAAAACGAAATTTTTTGAAGGATTTTTTTTTGTGGGATAAATCGAAACCAGTGATATAATACAGTTCAATCATGTATACTAAACACTCTGTGAAAGAATTAGCAAAATCGGTTGGAATATAGAGATTTTATTTACGTTTATAGGAAAATCGTGTTTTTACCGCAAGAAACGACGAGATTTTTACAATTGGACGATTTACACAAACACACCCATATTCCTCTGCATGCGAACGTGAAATTGTTGTTATATATAGGTGAATCCACATGAATTTAACATATTTTTAAGAAATTAGACAAATCCCACGGAATTTGTTGATTTTATAGATATTTATATAGTTAAAATCTCGCAAGAACGAAATTTTTTTAAGGATTTTTTTTTTGTGGGGAAAATCGAAACCAGTGATATAATACAGTTGAATCATGTATACTAAACACTCTGTGAAAGAATTAGCACATTCGGTTAGAATATAGAGATTTTATTAACGCTTATAGCAAAATCGTGTTTTTACCGCAAGAAACGACGATTTTTACAATTGGACGATTTACACAAACAAGCCCATATTCCTCTGCATGCGAACGTGAAATTGTTGTTATATATAGGTGAATCCACATGAATTTAACATTTTTTAAAGAAATTAGACAAATCCCACGGAATTTGTTGATTTTATATATATTTATATAGTTAAAATCTCGCAAAAACGAAATTTTTTGAAGGATTTTTTTTTGTGGGGTAAATCGAAACCAGTGATATAATACAGTTCAATCATGTATACTAAACACTCTGTGAAAGAATTAGCACAATCGGTTGGAATATACAGATTTTATTAACGTTTATAGCAAAATCGTGTTTTTACCGCAAGAAACGACGATTTTTACAATTGGACAATTTACACAAACAAACCCATATTCCTCTGCATGCGAACGTGAAATTGTTGTTATATATAGGTGAATCCACATGAATTTAACACATTTTTAAGAAATTAGACAAATCCCACGGAATTTGTAGATTTTATTAATATTTATATAGTTAAAAATCTCGCAAAAACGAAATTTTTTGAAGGATTTTTTTTTGTGGGGAAAATCGAAACCAGTGATATAATACAGTTCAATCATGTATACTAAACATTGTGAAAGAATTAGCACAATCGGTTGGAATATAGAGATTTTATTAACGTTTATAGCAAAATCGTATTTTTACCGCGAGATACGACGATTTTTACAATTGGACGATTTACACAAACAAACCCATATTCCTCTGCATGCGAACGTGAAATTGTTGTTATATATAGCTGAATCCACATGAATTTAACATATTTTTAAGAAATTAGAGAAAGCCCACGGCATTTGTTGATTTTATAGATATTTATATAGATAAAATCTCGCAAAAACGAAATTTTTTGAAGAATTTTTTTTTTGTGGGAAAATCGAAACCAGTGATATAATACAGTTCAATCATGTATACTAAACACTCTGTGAAAGAATTAGCACAATCGGTTGCAATATAGAGATTTTATTAACGTTTATAGCAAAATCGTGTTTTTACAGCAAGAAACGACGATTTTTACAATTGGACGATTTACACAAAGAAAACCAATATTATTCTGCATGCAAACGTGAAATTGTTGTTATATATAGGTGAATCCACATGAATTTAACATTTTTATAAGAAATTAGACAAATCCCACGGAATTTGTAGATTTTATTTATAATTATATAGTTAAAAATCTCGCAAAAACGAAATTTTTTGAAGGATTTTTTTTTTAGTGGGGAAAATCGAAACCAGTGATATAATACAATTCAATCATGTATACTAAACACTCTGTGAAAGAATTAGCACAATCGGTTGGAATATAGATATTTTATTAACGTTTATAGCAAAATCGTGTTTTTACCGCAAGAAACGACGATTTTTACAATTGGACGATTTACACAAACAAACCCATATTCCTCTGCATGCGAACGTGAAATTGTTGTTATATATAGGTGAATCCACATGAATTTAACATATTTTTAAGAAATTAGACAAATCCCACGGAATTTGTTGATTTTATTAATATTTATATAGTTAAAAATCTCGCAAAAACGAAATTTTTTGAAGGATTTTTTTTGTGGGGAAAATCGAAACCAGTGATATAATACAGTTCAATCATGTATACTAAACACTCTGTGAAGGAATTAGCACAATCGGTTGGAATATAGAGATTTTATTAACGTTTATAACAAAATCGTGTTTTTACAGCAAGAAACGACGATTTTTACAATTGGACGATTTACACAAACAAACCCATATTCCTCAGCATGCGAACGTGAAATTGTTGTTATATATAGGTGAATCCACATGAATTTAACATTTTTTAAAGAAATTAGACAAATCCCACGGAATTTGTTGATTTTATAGATATTTATATAGTTAAAATCTCGCAAAAACGAAATTTTTTTAAGAATTTTTTTTTTGTGGGAAATTTGAAACCAGTGATATAATACAGTTCAATCATGTATACTAAACACTCTGTGAAAGAATTAGCACAATCGGTTGGAATATAGAGATTTTATTAACGTTTATAGCAAAATCGTATTTTTACCGCAAGAAACGACGATTTTTACAATTGGACGATTTACACAAACAAACCCATATTCCTCTACATGCGAACGTGAAATTGTTGTTATATATAGGTGAATCCACATGAATTTAACATATTTTTAAGAAATTAGACAAATCCCACGGAATTTGTAGATTTTATTGATATTTATATAGTTAAAATCTCGCAAAAACGAAATTTTTTTAAGGATTTTTTTTTGTGGGGAAAATCGAAACCAGTGATATAATACAGTTCAATCGTGTATACTAAACACTCTGTGAAAGAATTAGCACAATCGGTTACAATATAGAGATTTTATTAACGTTTATAGCAAAATCGTGTTTTTACTGCAAGAAACGACGATTTTTACAATTGGACGATTTACACAAACAAACCCATATTCCTCTGCATGCGAACGTGAAATTGTTGTTATATATAGGTGAATCCACATGAATTTAACATTTTTTTAAGAAATTAGACAAATCCCACGGAATTTGTTGATTTTATTGATATTTATATAGTTAAAAATCTCGCAAAAACGAAATTTTTTGAAGGATTTTTTTTTGTGGGGAAAATTCGAAACCAGTGATATAACACAGTTCAATCATGTATACTAAACACTCTGTGAAGGAATTAGCACAATCGGTTGGAATATAGATATTTTATTAACGTTTATAGCAAAATCGTGTTTTTACCGCAAGAAACGACGATTTTTACAATGGGACGATTTACACAAACAAACCCATATTCCTCTACACGCGAACGTGAAATTGTTGTTATATATAGGTGAATCCACATGAATTTAACGTATTTCTAAGTAATTAGACAACTCCCACGGAATTTGTAGATTTTATTGACATTTATATAGTTAAAAATCTCGCAAAAACGAAATTTATTGAAGGATTTTTTTTTGTGGGGAAAATCGAAACCAGTGATATAATACAGTTCAATAATGTATACTAAACACTCTGTGAAAGAATTAGCACAATCGGTTGGAATATAGAGATTTTATTAACGTTTATAACAAAATCGTGTTTTTACAGCAAGAAACGACGATTTTTACAATTGGACGATTTACACAAACAAACCCATATTCCTCAGCATGCGAACGTGAAATTGTTGTTATATATAGGTGAATCAACATGAATTTAACATTTTTTAAAGAAATTAGACAATTCCCACAGAATTTGTTGATTTAATAGATATTTATATAGTTAAAATCTCGCAAAAACGAAATTTTTTGAAGGATTTTTTTTGTGGGGAAAATCGAAACCAGTGATATAATACAGTTCAATGATGTATACTAAACACTCTGTGAAAGAATTAGCACAATCGGTTGGAATATAGAGATTATATTAACGTTTATAGCAAAATCGTGTTTCTACCCCAAGAAACGACGATTTTTACAATTGGACGATTTACACAAACAAACCCATATTCCTCTGCATGCGAACGTGAAATTGTTGTTATATATAGGTGAATCCACATGAATTTAACATTTTTTTAAGAAATTAGACAAATCCCACGGAATTTGTTGATTTTATAGATATTTATATAGTTAAAATCTCGCAAAAACGAAATTTTTTGAAGGATTTTTTTTTGTGGGATAAATCGAAACCAGTGATATAATACAGTTCAATCATGTATACTAAACACTCTGTGAAAGAATTAGCAAAATCGGTTGGAATATAGAGATTTTATTTACGTTTATAGGAAAATCGTGTTTTTACCGCAAGAAACGACGAGATTTTTACAATTGGACGATTTACACAAACACACCCATATTCCTCTGCATGCGAACGTGAAATTGTTGTTATATATAGGTGAATCCACATGAATTTAACATATTTTTAAGAAATTAGACAAATCCCACGGAATTTGTTGATTTTATAGATATTTATATAGTTAAAATCTCGCAAGAACGAAATTTTTTTAAGGATTTTTTTTTTGTGGGGAAAATCGAAACCAGTGATATAATACAGTTGAATCATGTATACTAAACACTCTGTGAAAGAATTAGCACATTCGGTTAGAATATAGAGATTTTATTAACGCTTATAGCAAAATCGTGTTTTTACCGCAAGAAACGACGATTTTTACAATTGGACGATTTACACAAACAAGCCCATATTCCTCTGCATGCGAACGTGAAATTGTTGTTATATATAGGTGAATCCACATGAATTTAACATTTTTTAAAGAAATTAGACAAATCCCACGGAATTTGTTGATTTTATATATATTTATATAGTTAAAATCTCGCAAAAACGAAATTTTTTGAAGGATTTTTTTTTGTGGGGTAAATCGAAACCAGTGATATAATACAGTTCAATCATGTATACTAAACACTCTGTGAAAGAATTAGCACAATCGGTTGGAATATACAGATTTTATTAACGTTTATAGCAAAATCGTGTTTTTACCGCAAGAAACGACGATTTTTACAATTGGACAATTTACACAAACAAACCCATATTCCTCTGCATGCGAACGTGAAATTGTTGTTATATATAGGTGAATCCACATGAATTTAACACATTTTTAAGAAATTAGACAAATCCCACGGAATTTGTAGATTTTATTAATATTTATATAGTTAAAAATCTCGCAAAAACGAAATTTTTTGAAGGATTTTTTTTTGTGGGGAAAATCGAAACCAGTGATATAATACAGTTCAATCATGTATACTAAACATTGTGAAAGAATTAGCACAATCGGTTGGAATATAGAGATTTTATTAACGTTTATAGCAAAATCGTATTTTTACCGCGAGATACGACGATTTTTACAATTGGACGATTTACACAAACAAACCCATATTCCTCTGCATGCGAACGTGAAATTGTTGTTATATATAGCTGAATCCACATGAATTTAACATATTTTTAAGAAATTAGAGAAAGCCCACGGCATTTGTTGATTTTATAGATATTTATATAGATAAAATCTCGCAAAAACGAAATTTTTTGAAGAATTTTTTTTTTGTGGGAAAATCGAAACCAGTGATATAATACAGTTCAATCATGTATACTAAACACTCTGTGAAAGAATTAGCACAATCGGTTGCAATATAGAGATTTTATTAACGTTTATAGCAAAATCGTGTTTTTACAGCAAGAAACGACGATTTTTACAATTGGACGATTTACACAAAGAAAACCAATATTATTCTGCATGCAAACGTGAAATTGTTGTTATATATAGGTGAATCCACATGAATTTAACATTTTTATAAGAAATTAGACAAATCCCACGGAATTTGTAGATTTTATTTATAATTATATAGTTAAAAATCTCGCAAAAACGAAATTTTTTGAAGGATTTTTTTTTTAGTGGGGAAAATCGAAACCAGTGATATAATACAATTCAATCATGTATACTAAACACTCTGTGAAAGAATTAGCACAATCGGTTGGAATATAGATATTTTATTAACGTTTATAGCAAAATCGTGTTTTTACCGCAAGAAACGACGATTTTTACAATTGGACGATTTACACAAACAAACCCATATTCCTCTGCATGCGAACGTGAAATTGTTGTTATATATAGGTGAATCCACATGAATTTAACATATTTTTAAGAAATTAGACAAATCCCACGGAATTTGTTGATTTTATTAATATTTATATAGTTAAAAATCTCGCAAAAACGAAATTTTTTGAAGGATTTTTTTTGTGGGGAAAATCGAAACCAGTGATATAATACAGTTCAATCATGTATACTAAACACTCTGTGAAGGAATTAGCACAATCGGTTGGAATATAGAGATTTTATTAACGTTTATAACAAAATCGTGTTTTTACAGCAAGAAACGACGATTTTTACAATTGGACGATTTACACAAACAAACCCATATTCCTCAGCATGCGAACGTGAAATTGTTGTTATATATAGGTGAATCCACATGAATTTAACATTTTTTAAAGAAATTAGACAATTCCCACAGAATTTGTTGATTTAATAGATATTTATATAGTTAAAATCTCGCAAAAACGAAATTTTTTGAAGGATTTTTTTTGTGGGGAAAATCGAAACCAGTGATATAATACAGTTCAATCATGTATACTAAACACTCTGTGAAAGAATTAGCACAATCGGTTTGAATATAGAGATTTTATTAACGTTTATAGCAAAATCGTGTTTCTAACCCCAAGAAACGACGATTTTTACAATTGGACGATTTACACAAACAAACCCATATTCCTCTGCATGCGAACGTGAAATTGTTGTTATATATAGGTGAATCCACATGAATTTAACATTTTTTTTAAGAAATTAGACAAATCCCACGGAATTTGTTGATTTTATAGATATTTATATAGTTAAAATCTCGCAAAAACAAAATTTTTTTAAGGATTTTTTTTTTTGTGGGGAAAATCGAAACCAGTGATATAATACAGTTCAATCATGTATACTAAACACTCTGTGAAAGAATTAGCACAATCGGTTGCAATATAGAGATTTTATTAACGTTTATAGCAAAATCGTGTTTTTACTGCAAGAAACGACGATTTTTACAATTGGACGATTTACACAAACAAACCCATATTCCTCTGCATCCGAACGTGAAATTGTTGTTATATATAGGTGAATCCACATGAATTTAACATTTTTTTAAGAAATTAGACAAATCCCACGGAATTTGTAGATTTTATTGATATTTATATAGTTAAAAATCTCGCAAATACGAAATTTTTTGAAGGATTTTTTTTTTGTGGGGAAAATCGAAACCAGTGATATAATACAGTTCAATCATGTATACTAAACACTCTGTGAAAGTATTAGCACAATCGGTTGGAATATAGAGATTTTATTAACGTTTATAGCAAAATCGTGTTTTTACCGCAAGAAACGACGATTTTTACAATTGGACGATTTACACAAACAAACCCATATTCCTCAGCATGCGAACGTGAAATTGTTGTTATATATAGGTGAATCCACATGAATTTAACATATTTTTAATAAATTAGACAAATCCCACGGAATTTGTAGATTTTATTGATATTTATATAGTTAAAATCTCGCAAAAACGAAATTTTTTTAAGGATTTTTTTTTGTGGGGAAAATCGAAACCAGTGATATAATACAGTTCAATCATGTATACTAAACACTCTGTGAAAGAATTAGCACAATCGGTTGCAATATAGAGATTTTATTAACGTTTATAGCAAAATCGTATTTTTACCGCATGAAACGACGATTTTTACAATTGGACGATTTACACAAACAAACCCATACTCCTCTGCATGCGAACGTGAAATTGTTGTTATATATAGCTGAATCCACATGAATTTAACATATTTTTAAGAAATTAGAGATAGCCCACGGAATTTGTTGATTTTATAGATATTTATATAGTTAAAATCTCGCAAAAACGAAATTTTTTTAAGGATGTTTTTTTTTGTGGGGAAAATCGAAACCAGTGATATAATACAATTCAATCATGTATACTAAACACTCTGTGAAAGAATTAGCACAATCGGTTGGAATATAGAGATTTTATTAACGTTTATAGCAAAATCGTGTTTTTACCGCAAGAAACGACGATTTTTACAATTGGACGATTTACACAAACAAACCCATATTCCTCTGCATGCGAACGTGAAATTGTTGTTATATATAGGTGAATCCACAAGAATTTAACATATTTTTAAGAAATTAGACAAATCCCACGGAATTTGTTGATTTTATTGATATTTATATAGTTAAAAATCTCGCAAAAACGAAATTTTTTGAAGGATTTTTTTGTGGGGAAAATCGAAACCAGTGATATAATACAGTTCAATCATGTATACTAAACACTCTGTGAAGGAATTAGCACAATCGGTTGGAATATAGAGATTTTATTAACGTTTATAACAAAATCGTGTTTTTACAGCAAGAAACGACGAATTTTACAATTGGACGATTTACACAAACAAACCCATATTCCTCAGCATGCGAACGTGAAATTGTTGTTATATATAGGTGAATCCACATGAATTTAACATTTTTTAAAGAAATTAGACAATTCCCACAGAATTTGTTGATTTAATAGATATTTATATAGTTAAAATCTCGCAAAAACGAAATTTTTTGAAGGATTTTTTTTGTGGGGAAAATCGAAACCAGTGATATAATACAGTTCAATCATGTATAATAAACAGTCTGTGAAAGAATTAGCACAATCGGTTTGAATATAGAGATTTTATTAACGTTTATAGCAAAATCGTGTTTCTAACCCCAAGAAACGACGATTTTTACAATTGGACGATTTACACAAACAAACCCATATTCCTCTGCATGCGAACGTGAAATTGTTGTTATATATAGGTGAATCCACATGAATTTAACATTTTTTTAAGAAATTAGACAAATCCCACGGAATTTGTTGATTTTATAGATATTTATATAGTTAAAATCTCGCAAAAACGAAATTTTTTTAAGGATTTTTTTTTTTGTGGGGAAAATCGAAACCAGTGATATAATACAGTTCAATCATGTATACTAAACACTCTGTGAAAGAATTAGCACAATCGGTTGCAATATAGAGATTTTATTAACGTTTATAGCAAAATCGTGTTTTTACTGCAATAAACGACGATTTTTACAATTGGACGATTTACACAAACAAACCCATATTCCTCTGCATCCGAACGTGAAATTGTTGTTATATATAGGTGAATCCACATGAATTTAACATTTTTTTAAGAAATTAGACAAATCCCACGGAATTTGTAGATTTTATTGATATTTATATAGTTAAAAATCTCGCAAATACGAAATTTTTTGAAGGATTTTTTTTTTTGTGGGGAAAATCGAAACCAGTGATATAATACAGTTCAATCATGTATACTAAACATTGTGAAAGAATTAGCACAATCGGTTGGAATATAGAGATTTTATTAACGTTTATAGCAAAATCGTATTTTTACCGCATGAAACGACGATTTTTACAATTGGACGATTTACACAAACAAACCCATACTCCTCTGCATGCGAACGTGAAATTGTTGTTATATATAGCTGAATCCACATGAATTTAACATATTTTTAAGAAATTAGAGATAGCCCACGGAATTTGTTGATTTTATAGATATTTATATAGTTAAAATCTCGCAAAAACGAAATTTTTTTAAGGATGTTTTTTTTTGTGGGGAAAATCGAAACCAGTGATATAATACAGTTCAATCATGTATACTAAACACTCTGTGAAAGAATTAGCACAATCGGTTGGAATATAGAGATTTTATTAACGTTTATATCAAAATCGTGTTTTTACTGCAAGAAACGACGATTTTTACAATTGGACGATTTACACAAACAAACCCATATTCCTCTGCATGCGAACGTGAAATTGTTGTTATATATAGGTGAATCCACATGAATTTAACATTTTTTTAAGAAATTAGACAAATCCCACGGAATTTGTAGATTTTATTTATAATTATATAGTTAAAAATCCCGCAAAAACGAAATTTTTTGAAGGATTTTTTTTTGTGGGGAAAATCGAAACCAGTGATATAATACAGTTCAATCATGTATACTAAACACTCTGTGAAGGAATTAGCACAATCGGTTGGAATATAGAGATTTTATTAACGTTTATAGCAAAATCGTGTTTTTACCGCAAGAAACGACGATTTTTACAATGGGACGATTTACAGAAACAAACCCATATTCCTCTGCATGCGAACGTGAAATTGTTGTTATATATAGGTGAATCCATATGAATTTAACGTATTTCTAAGAAATTAGACAAATCCCACGGAATTTGTAGATTTTATTGATATTTATATAGTTAAAAATCTCGCAAAAACGAAATTTATTGAAGGATTTTTTTTGTGGGGAAAATCGAAAAAAGTGATATAATACAGTTCAATAATGTATACTAAACACTCTGTGAAAGAATTAGCACAAACGGTTGGAATATAGAGATTTTATTAACGTTTATAACAAAATCGTGTTTTTACAGCAAGAAACGACGATTTTTACAATTGGACGATTTACACAAACAAACCCATATTTCTCAGCATGCGAACGTGAAATTGTTGTTATATATAGGTGAATCCACATGAATTTAACATTTTTTAAAGAAATTAGACAATTCCCACAGAATTTGTTGATTTAATAGTTATTTATATAGTTAAAATCTCGCAAAAACGAAATTTTTTGAAGGATTTTTTTTGTGGGGAAAATCGAAACCAGTGATATAATACAGTTCATTCATGTATACTAAACACTCTGTGAAAGAATTAGCACAATCGGTTGGAATATAGAGATTTTATTAACGTTTATAGCAAAATCGTGTTTTTACCGCAAGAAACGACGATTTTTACAATTGGACGATTTACACAAACAAACCCATATTCCTCAGCATGCGAACGTGAAATTGTTGTTATATATAGGTGAATCCACATGAATTTAACATATTTTTAATAAATTAGACAAATCCCACGGAATTTGTAGATTTTATTGATATTTATATAGTTAAAATCTCGCAAAAACGAAATTTTTTTAAGGATTTTTTTTTGTGGGGAAAATCGAAACCAGTGATATAATACAGTTCAATCATGTATATTAAACACTCTGTGAAAGAATTAGCACAATCGGCTGCAATATAGAGATTTTATTAACGTTTATAGCAAAATCGTATTTTTACCGCATGAAACGACGATTTTTACAATTGGACGATTTACACAAACAAACCCATACTCCTCTGCATGCGAACGTGAAATTGTTGTTATATATAGCTGAATCCACATGAATTTAACATATTTTTAAGAAATTAGAGATAGCCCACGGAATTTGTTGATTTTATAGATATTTATATAGTTAAAATCTCGCAAAAACGAAATTTTTTTAAGGATGTTTTTTTTTGTGGGGAAAATCGAAACCAGTGATATAATACAATTCAATCATGTATACTAAACACTCTGTGAAAGAATTAGCACAATCGGTTGGAATATAGAGATTTTATTAACGTTTATAGCAAAATCGTGTTTTTACCGCAAGAAACGACGATTTTTACAATTGGACGATTTACACAAACAAACCCATATTCCTCTGCATGCGAACGTGAAATTGTTGTTATATATAGGTGAATCCACATGAATTTAACATATTTTTAAGAAATTAGACAAATCCCACGGAATTTGTTGATTTTATTGATATTTATATAGTTAAAAATCTCGCAAAAACGAAATTTTTTGAAGGATTTTTTTGTGGGGAAAATCGAAACCAGTGATATAATACAGTTCAATCATGTATACTAAACACTCTGTGAAGGAATTAGCACAATCGGTTGGAATATAGAGATTTTATTAACGTTTATAACAAAATCGTGTTTTTACAGCAAGAAACGACGAATTTTACAATTGGACGATTTACACAAACAAACCCATATTCCTCAGCATGCGAACGTGAAATTGTTGTTATATATAGGTGAATCCACATGAATTTAACATTTTTTAAAGAAATTAGACAATTCCCACAGAATTTGTTGATTTAATAGATATTTATATAGTTAAAATCTCGCAAAAACGAAATTTTTTGAAGGATTTTTTTTGTGGGGAAAATCGAAACCAGTGATATAATACAGTTCAATCATGTATAATAAACAGTCTGTGAAAGAATTAGCACAATCGGTTTGAATATAGAGATTTTATTAACGTTTATAGCAAAATCGTGTTTCTAACCCCAAGAAACGACGATTTTTACAATTGGACGATTTACACAAACAAACCCATATTCCTCTGCATGCGAACGTGAAATTGTTGTTATATATAGGTGAATCCACATGAATTTAACATTTTTTTAAGAAATTAGACAAATCCCACGGAATTTGTTGATTTTATAGATATTTATATAGTTAAAATCTCGCAAAAACGAAATTTTTTTAAGGATTTTTTTTTTTGTGGGGAAAATCGAAACCAGTGATATAATACAGTTCAATCATGTATACTAAACACTCTGTGAAAGAATTAGCACAATCGGTTGCAATATAGAGATTTTATTAACGTTTATAGCAAAATCGTGTTTTTACTGCAATAAACGACGATTTTTACAATTGGACGATTTACACAAACAAACCCATATTCCTCTGCATCCGAACGTGAAATTGTTGTTATATATAGGTGAATCCACATGAATTTAACATTTTTTTAAGAAATTAGACAAATCCCACGGAATTTGTAGATTTTATTGATATTTATATAGTTAAAAATCTCGCAAATACGAAATTTTTTGAAGGATTTTTTTTTTTGTGGGGAAAATCGAAACCAGTGATATAATACAGTTCAATCATGTATACTAAACATTGTGAAAGAATTAGCACAATCGGTTGGAATATAGAGATTTTATTAACGTTTATAGCAAAATCGTATTTTTACCGCATGAAACGACGATTTTTACAATTGGACGATTTACACAAACAAACCCATACTCCTCTGCATGCGAACGTGAAATTGTTGTTATATATAGCTGAATCCACATGAATTTAACATATTTTTAAGAAATTAGAGATAGCCCACGGAATTTGTTGATTTTATAGATATTTATATAGTTAAAATCTCGCAAAAACGAAATTTTTTTAAGGATGTTTTTTTTTGTGGGGAAAATCGAAACCAGTGATATAATACAGTTCAATCATGTATACTAAACACTCTGTGAAAGAATTAGCACAATCGGTTGGAATATAGAGATTTTATTAACGTTTATATCAAAATCGTGTTTTTACTGCAAGAAACGACGATTTTTACAATTGGACGATTTACACAAACAAACCCATATTCCTCTGCATGCGAACGTGAAATTGTTGTTATATATAGGTGAATCCACATGAATTTAACATTTTTTTAAGAAATTAGACAAATCCCACGGAATTTGTAGATTTTATTTATAATTATATAGTTAAAAATCTCGCAAAAACGAAATTTTTTGAAGGATTTTTTTTTGTGGGGAAAATCGAAACCAGTGATATAATACAGTTCAATCATGTATACTAAACACTCTGTGAAGGAATTAGCACAATCGGTTGGAATATAGAGATTTTATTAACGTTTATAGCAAAATCGTGTTTTTACCGCAAGAAACGACGATTTTTACAATGGGACGATTTACAGAAACAAACCCATATTCCTCTGCATGCGAACGTGAAATTGTTGTTATATATAGGTGAATCCATATGAATTTAACGTATTTCTAAGAAATTAGACAAATCCCACGGAATTTGTAGATTTTATTGATATTTATATAGTTAAAAATCTCGCAAAAACGAAATTTATTGAAGGATTTTTTTTGTGGGGAAAATCGAAAAAAGTGATATAATACAGTTCAATAATGTATACTAAACACTCTGTGAAAGAATTAGCACAAACGGTTGGAATATAGAGATTTTATTAACGTTTATAACAAAATCGTGTTTTTACAGCAAGAAACGACGATTTTTACAATTGGACGATTTACACAAACAAACCCATATTTCTCAGCATGCGAACGTGAAATTGTTGTTATATATAGGTGAATCCACATGAATTTAACATTTTTTAAAGAAATTAGACAATTCCCACAGAATTTGTTGATTTAATAGTTATTTATATAGTTAAAATCTCGCAAAAACGAAATTTTTTGAAGGATTTTTTTTGTGGGGAAAATCGAAACCAGTGATATAATACAGTTCATTCATGTATACTAAACACTCTGTGAAAGAATTAGCACAATCGGTTGGAATATAGAGATTTTATTAACGTTTATAGCAAAATCGTATTTCTACCCCAAGAAACGACGATTTTTACAATTGGACGATTTACACAAACAAACCCATATTCCTCTGCATGCGAAAGTGAAATTGTTGTTATATATAGGTGAATCCACATGAATTTAACATATTTTTAAGAAATTAGACAAATCCCACGGAATTTGTTGATTTTATAGATATTTATATAGTTAAAATCTCGCAAAAACGAAATTTTTTTAAGGATTTTTTTTTTTGTGGGGAAAATCGAAACCAGTGATATAATACAGTTCAATCATGTATACTAAACACTCTGTGAAAGAATTAGCACAATCGGTTACAATATAGAGATTTTATTAACGTTTATAGCAAAATCGTGTTTTTACTGCAAGAAACGACGATTTTTACAATTGGACGATTTACACAAACAAACCCATATTCCTCTGCATGCGAACGTGAAATTGTTGTTATATATAGGTGAATCCACATGAATTTAACATTTTTTTAAGAAATTAGACAAATCCCACGGAATTTGTAGATTTTATTGATATATATATAGTTAAAAATCTCGCAAAAACGAAATTTTTTGAAGGATTTTTTTTTGTGGGGAAAATCGAAACCAGTGATATAATACAGTTCAATCATGTATACTAAACACTCTGTGAAAGAATTAGCACAATCGGTTGCAATATAGAGATTTTATTAACGTTTATAGCAAAATCGTGTTTTTACCGCAAGAAACGACGATTTTTACAATTGGACGATTTACACAAACACACCCATATTCCTCTGCATGCGAACGTGAAATTGTTGTTATATATAGGTGAATCCACATGAATTTAACATATTTTTAAAAATTAGACAAATCCCACGGAATTTGTTGATTTTATTGATATTTATATAGTTAAAAATCTCGCAAAAACGAAATTTTTTGAAGGATTTTTTTTTGTGGGGAAAATCGAAACCAGTGATATAATACAGTTCAATCATGTATACTAAACACTCTGTGAAGGAATTAGCACAATCGGTTGGAATATAGAGATTTTATTAACGTTTATAGCAAAATCGTGTTTTTACCGCAAGAAACGACGATTTTTACAATGGGACGATTTACACAAACAAACCCATATTCCTCTGCATGCGAACGTGAAATTGTTGTTATATATAGGTGAATCCACATGAATTTAACATTTTTTTAAGAAATTAGACGAATCCCACGGAATTTGTTGATTTTATAGATATTTATATAGTTAAAATCTCGCAAAAACGAAATTTTTTGAAGGATTTTTTTTGTGGGATAAATCGAAACCACTGATATAATACAGTTCAATCATGTATACTAAACACTCTGTGAAAGAATTAGCAAAATCGGTTGGAATATAGAGATTTTATTTACGTTTATAGGAAAATCGTGTTTTTACCGCAAGAAACGACGATTTTTACAATGGGACGATTTACACAAACAAACCCATATTCCTCTGCATGCGAACGTGAAATTGTTGTTATATATAGGTGAATCCACATGAATTTAACATTTTTTTAAGAAATTAGACAATTCCCACAGAATTTGTTGATTTAATAGATATTTATATAGTTAAAATCTCGCAAGAACGAAATTTTTTGAAGGATTTTTTTTGTGGGGAAAATCCAAACCAGTGATATAATACAGTTCAATCATGTATACTAAACACTCTGTGAAAGAATTAGCACAATCGGTTAGAATATAGAGATTTTATTAACGTTTATAGCAAAATCGTGTTTTTACCCCAAGAAACGACGATTTTTACAATTGGACGATTTACACAAACAAACCCATATTCCTCTGCATGCGAACGTGAAATTGTTGTTATATATAGGTGAATCCACATGAATTTAACATTTTTTTAAGAAATTAGACAAATCCCACGGAATTTGTTGATTTTATAGATATTTATATAGTTAAAATCTCGCAAAAACAAAATTTTTTTAAGGATTTTTTTTTTTGTGGGGAAAATCGAAACCAGTGATATAATACAGTTCAATCATGTATACTAAACACTCTGTGAAAGAATTAGCACAATCGGTTAGAATATAGAGATTTTATTAACGTTTATAGCAAAATCGTGTTTTTACTGCAAGAAACGACGATTTTTACAATTGGACGATTTACACAAACAAACCCATATTCCTCTGCATCCGAACGTGAAATTGTTGTTATATATAAGTGAATCCACATGGATTTAACATTTTTTTAAGAAATTAGACAAATCCCACGGAATTTGTAGATTTTATTGATATTTATATAGTTAAAAATCTCGCAAAAACGAAATTTTTTGAAGGATTTTTTTTTTTGTGGGGAAAATCGAAACCAGTGATATAATACAGTTCAATCATGTATACTAAACATTGTGAAAGAATTAGCACAATCGGTTGGAATATAGAGATTTTATTAACGTTTATAACAAAATCGTATTTTTACCGCAAGAAACGACTATTTTTACAATTGGACGATTTACACAAACAAACCCATACTCCTCTGCATGCGAACGCGAAATTGTTGTTATATATAGCTGAATCCACATGAATTTAACATATTTTTAAGAAATTAGAGATAGCCCACGGAATTTGTTGATTTTATAGTTATTTATATAGTTAAAATCTCGCAAAAACAAAATTTTTTGAAGGATTTTTTTTTGTGGGGAAAATCGAAACCAGTGATATAATACAGTTCAATCATGTATACTAAACACTCTGTGAAAGTATTAGCACAATCGGTTGGAATATAGAGATTTTATTAACGTTTATAGCAAAATCGTGTTTTTACCGCAAGAAACGACGATTTTTACAATTGGACGATTTACACAAACAAACCCATATTCCTCTGCATGCGAACGTGAAATTGTTGTTATATATAGGTGAATCCACATGAATTTAACTTTTTTTTAAGAAATTAGACAAATCCCACGGAATTTGTTGATTTTATAGATATTTATATAGATAAAATCTCGCAAAAACGAAATTTTTTGAAGAATTTTTTTTTTGTGGGAAAATCGAAACCAGTGATATAATACAGTTCAATCATGTATACTAAACACTCTGTGAAAGAATTAGCACAATCGGTTGGAATATAGAGATTTTATTGACGTTTATAGCAAAATCGTATTTTTACCGCAAGAAACGACGATTTTTACAATTGGACGATTTACACAAACAAACCCATATTCCTCTGCATGCGAACGTGAAATTGTTCTTATATATAGGTGAATCCACATGAATTTAACATATTTTTAAGAAATTAGACAAATCCCACGGAATTTGTTGATTTTATTGATATTTATATAGTTAAAAATATCGCAAAAACGAAATTTTTTGAAGGATTTTTTTTGTGGGGAAAATCGAAACCAGTGATATAATACAGTTCAATCATGTATACTAAACACTCTGTGAAGGAATTAGCACAATCGGTTGGAATATAGAGATTTTATTAACGTTTATAGCAAAATCGTGTTTCTAACCCCAAGAAACGACGATTTTTACAATTGGACGATTTACACAAACAAACCCATATTCCTCTGCATGCGAACGTGAAATTGTTGTTATATATAGGTGAATCCACATGAATTTAACATTTTTTTAAGAAATTAGACAAATCCCACGGAATTTGTTGATTTAATAGATATTTATTTAGTTAAAATCTCGCAAAAACGAAATTTTTTGAAGGATTTTTTTTGTGGGGAAAATCGAAACCAGTGATATAATACAGTTCAATCATGTATACTAAACACTCTGTGAAAGAATTAGCACTATCGGTTTGAATATAGAGATTTTATTAACGTTTATAGCAAAATCGTGTTTCTAACCCCAAGAAACGACGATTTTTACAATTGGACGATTTACACAAACAAACCCATATTCCTCTGCATGCGAACGTGAAATTGTTGTTATATATAGGTGAATCCACATGAATTTAACATTTTTTTAAGAAATTAGACAAATCCCACGGAATTTGTTGATTTTATATATATTTATATAGTTAAAATCTCGCAAAAAAAAATTTTTTTAAGGATTTTTTTTTTTGTAGGGAAAATCGAAACCAGTGATATAATACAGTTCAATCATGTATACTAAACACTCTGTGAAAGAATTAGCACAATCGGTTGCAATATAGAGATTTTATTAACGTTTATAGCAAAATCGTGTTTTTACTGCAAGAAACGACGATTTTTACAATTGGGACGATTTACACAAACAAACCCATATTCCTCTGCATCCGAACGTGAAATTGTTGTTATATATAGGTGAATCCACATGAATTTAACATTTTTTTAAGAAATTAGACAAATCCCACGGAATTTGTAGATTTTATTGATATTTATATAGTTAAAAATCTCGCAAATACGAAATTTTTTGAAGGAATTTTTTTTTTTGTGGGGAAAATCGAAACCAGTGATATAATTACAGTTCAATCATGTATACTAAACACTCTGTGAAAGTAATAGCACAATCGGTTGGAATATAGAGATTTTATTAACGTTTATAGCAAAATCGTGTTTTTACCGCAAGAAACGACGATTTTTACAATTGGACGATTTACACAAACAAACCCATATTCCTCAGCATGCGAACGTGAAATTGTTGTTATATATAGGTGAATCCACATGAATTTAACATATTTTTAATAATTTAGACAAATCCACGGAATTTGTAGATTTTATTGATATTTATATAGTTAAAATCTCGCAAAAACGAAATTTTTTTAAGGATTTTTTTTTTGTGGGGAAAATCGAAACCAGTGATATAATACAGTTCAATCATGTATACTAAACACTCTGTGAAAGAATTAGCACAATCGGTTGCAATATAGAGATTTTATTAACGTTTATAGCAAAATCGTGTTTTTACAGCAAGAAACGACGATTTTTACAATTGGACGATTTACACAAAGAAAACCAATATTATTCTGCATGCAAACGTGAAATTGTTGTTATATATAGGTGAATCCACATGAATTTAACATTTTTTTTAAGAAATTAGACAAATCCCACGGAATTTGTAGATTTTATTTATAATTATATAGTTAAAATCTCGCAAAAACGAAATTTTTTGAAGGATTTTTTTTTGTGGGGAAAATCGAAACCAGTGATATAATACAATTCAATCATGTATACTAAACACTCTGTGAAAGAATTAGCACAATCGGTTGGAATATAGGGATTTTATTAACGTTTATAGCAAAATCGTGTTTTTACCGCAAGAAACGACGATTTTTACAATTGGACGATTTACACAAACAAACCCATATTCCTCTGCATGCGAACGTGAAATTGTTGTTATATATAGGTGAATCCACATGAATTTAACATTTTTTTAAGAAATTAGACAAATCCCACGGAATTTGTTGATTATATTGATATTTATATAGTTAAAAATCTCGCAAAAACGAAATTTTTTGAAGGATTTTTTTGTGGGGAAAATCGAAACCAGTGATATAATACAGTTCAATCATGTATACTAAACACTCTGTGAAGGAATTAGCACAATCGGTTGGAATATAGAGATTTTATTAACGTTTATAACAAAATCGTGTTTTTACAGCAAGAAACGACGATTTTTACAATTGGTCGATTTACACAAACAAACTCATATTCCTCAGCATGCGAACGTGAAATTGTTGTTATATATAGGTGAATCCACATGAATTTAACATTTTTTAAAGAAATTAGACAATTCCCACAGAATTTGTTGATTTAATAGATATTTATATAGTTAAAATCTCGCAAAAACGAAATTTTTTGAAGGATTTTTTTTTGTGGGGAAAATCGAAACCAGTGATATAATACAGTTCAATCATGTATACTAAACACTCTGTGAAAGAATTAGCACAATCGGTTTGAATATAGAGATTTTATTAACGTTTATAGCAAAATCGTGTTTCTAAACCCCAAGAAACGACGATTTTTACAATTGGACGATTTACACAAACAAACCCATATTCCTCTGCATGCGAACGTGAAATTGTTGTTATATATAGGTGAATCCACATGAATTTAACTTTTTTTTAAGAAATTAGACAAATCCCACGGAATTTGTTGATTTTATAGATATTTATATAGATAAAATCTCGCAAAAACGAAATTTTTTGAAGAATTTTTTTTTTGTGGGAAAATCGAAACCAGTGATATAATACAGTTCAATCATGTATACTAAACACTCTGTGAAAGAATTAGCACAATCGGTTGGAATATAGAGATTTTATTGACGTTTATAGCAAAATCGTATTTTTACCGCAAGAAACGACGATTTTTACATTTGGACGATTTACACAAACAAACCCATATTCCTCTGCATGCGAACGTGAAATTGTTGTTATATATAGGTGAATCCACATGAATTTAACATATTTTTAATAAATTAGACAAATCCCACGGAATTTGTAGATTTTATTGATATTTATATAGTTAAAATCTCGCAAAAACGAAATTTTTTTAAGGATTTTTTTTTTGTGGGGAAAATCGAAACCAGTGATATAATACAGTTCAATCATGTATACTAAACACTCTGTGAAAGAATTAGCACAATCGGTTGCAATATAGAGATTTTATTAACGTTTATAGCAAAATCGTGTTTTTACAGCAAGATACGACGATTTTTACAATTGGACGATTTACACAAAGAAAACCAATATTATTCTGTATGCAAACGTGAAATTGTTGTTATATATAGGTGAATCCACATGAATTTAACATTTTTTTTAAGAAATTAGACAAATCCCACGGAATTTGTAGATTTTATTTATAATTATATAGTTAAAAATCTCGCAAAAACGAAATTTTTTGAAGGATTTTTTTTTTTGTGGGGAAAATCGAAACCAGTGACATAATACAATTCAATCATGTATACTAAACACTCTGTGAAAGAATTAGCACAATCGGTTGGAATATAGAGATTTTATTAACGTTTATAGCAAAATCGTGTTTTTACCGCAAGAAACGACGATTTTTACAATTGGACGATTTACACAAACAAACCCATATTCCTCTGCATGCGAACGTGAAATTGTTGTTATATATAGGTGAATCCACATGATTTTAACATATTTTTAAGAAATTAGACAAATCCCACGGCATTTGTTGATTTTATTGATATTTATATAGTTAAAAATCTCGCAAAAACGAAATTTTTTGAAGGATTTTTTTGTGGGGAAAATCGAAACCAGTGATATAATACAGTTCAATCATGTATACTAAACACTCTGTGAAGGAATTAGCACAATCGGTTGGAATATAGAGATTTTATTAACGTTTATAACAAAATCGTGTTTTTACAGCAAGAAACGACGATTTTTACAATTGGACGATTTACACAAACAAACCCATATTCCTCAGCATGCGAACGTGAAATTGTTGTTATATATAGGTGAATCCACATGAATTTAACATTTTTTAAAGAAATTAGACAATTCCCACAGAATTTGTTGATTTAATAGATATTTATATAGTTAAAATCTCGCAAAAACGAAATTTTTTGAAGGATTTTTTTTGTGGGGAAAATCGAAACCAGTGATATAATACAGTTCAATCATGTATACTAAACACTCTGTGAAAGAATTAGCACAATCGGTTTGAATATAGAGATTTTATTAACGTTTATAGCGAAATCGTGTTTCTAACCCCAAGAAACGACGATTTTTACAATTGGACGATTTACACAAACAAACCCATATTCCTCTGCATGCGAACGTGAAATTGTTGTTATATATAGGTGAATCCACATGAATTTAACATTTTTTTAAGAAATTAGACAAATCCCACGGAATTTGTTGATTTTATATATATTTATATAGTTAAAATCTCGCAAAAAAAAATTTTTTTAAGGATTTTTTTTTTTTGTGGGGAAAATCGAAACCAGTGATATAATACAGTTCAATCATGTATACTAAACACTCTGTGAAAGAATTAGCACAATCGGTTGCAATATAGAGATTTTATTAACGTTTATAGCAAAATCGTGTTTTTACTGCAAGAAACGACGATTTTTACAATTGGACGATTTACACAAACAAACCCATATTCCTCTGCATCCGAACGTGAAATTGTTATATATAGGTGAATCCACATGAATTTAACATTTTTTTAAGAAATTAGACAAATCCCACGGAATTTGTAGATTTTATTGATATTTATATAGTTAAAAATCTCGCAAATACGAAATTTTTTGAAGGATTTTTTTTTGTGGGGAAAATCGAAACCAGTGATATAATACAGTTCAATCATGTATACTAAACACTCTGTGAAAGTATTAGCACAATCGGTTGGAATATAGAGATTTTATTAACGTTTATAGCAAAATCGTGTTTTTACCGCAAGAAACGACGATTTTTACAATTGGACGATTTACACAAACAAACCCATATTCCTCAGCATGCGAACGTGAAATTGTTGTTATATATAGGTGAATCCACATGAATTTAACATATTTTTAATAATTTAGACAAATCCCACGGAATTTGTAGATTTTATTGATATTTATATAGTTAAAATCTCGCAAAAACGAAATTTTTTAAGGATTTTTTTTTGTGGGGAAAATCGAAACCAGTGATATAATACAGTTCAATCATGTATACTAAACACTCTGTGAAAGAATTAGCACAATCGGTTGCAATATAGAGATTTTATTAACGTTTATAGCAAAATCGTGTTTTTACAGCAAGAAACGACGATTTTTACAATTGGACGATTTACACAAAGAAAACCAATATTATTCTGCATGCAAACGTGAAATTGTTGTTATATATAGGTGAATCCACATGAATTTAACATTTTTTTAAGAAATTAGACAAATCCCACGGAATTTGTAGATTTTATTTATAATTATATAGTTAAAATCTCGCAAAAACGAAATTTTTTGAAGGATTTTTTTTTTGTGGGGAAAATCGAAACCAGTGATATAATACAATTCAATCATGTATACTAAACACTCTGTGAAAGAATTAGCACAATCGGTTGGAATATAGAGATTTTATTAACGTTTATAGCAAAATCGTGTTTTTACCGCAAGAAACGACGATTTTTACAATTGGACGATTTACACAAACAAACCCATATTCCTCTGCATGCGAACGTGAAATTGTTGTTATATATAGGTGAATCCACATGAATTTAACATTTTTTTAAGAAATTAGACAAATCCCACGGAATTTGTTGATTTTATTGATATTTATATAGTTAAAAATCTCGCAAAAACGAAATTTTTTGAAGGATTTTTTTGTGGGGAAAATCGAAACCAGTGATATAAAACAGTTCAATCATGTATACTAAACACTCTGTGAAGGAATTAGCACAATCGGTTGGAATATAGAGATTTTATTAACGTTTATAACAAAATCGTGTTTTTACAGCAAGAAACGACGATTTTTACAATTGGACGATTTACACAAACAAACTCATATTCCTCAGCATGCGAACGTGAAATTGTTGTTATATATAGGTGAATCCACATGAATTTAACATTTTTTAAAGAAATTAGACAATTCCCACAGAATTTGTTGATTTAATAGATATTTATATAGTTAAAATCTCGCAAAAACGAAATTTTTTGAAGGATTTTTTTTGTGGGGAAAATCGAAACCAGTGATATAATACAGTTCAATCATGTATACTAAACACTCTGTGAAAGAATTAGCACAATCGGATTGAATATAGAGATTTTATTAACGTTTATAGCAAAATCGTGTTTCTAACCCCAAGAAACGACGATTTTTACAATTGGACGATTTACACAAACAAACCCATATTCCTCTGCATGCGAACGTGAAATTGTTGTTATATATAGGTGAATCCACATGAATTTAACATTTTTTTAAGAAATTAGACAAATCCCACGGAATTTGTTGATTTTATAGATATTTATATAGTTAAAATCTCGCAAAAACAAAATTTTTTTAAGGATTTTTTTTTTTGTGGGGAAAATCGAAACCAGTGATATAATACAGTTCAATCATGTATACTAAACACTCTGTGAAAGAATTAGCACAATCGGTTGCAATATAGAGATTTTATTAACGTTTATAGCAAAATCGTGTTTTTACTGCAAGAAACGACGATTTTTACAATTGGACGATTTACACAAACAAACCCATATTCCTCTGCATCCGAACGTGAAATTGTTGTTATATATAGGTGAATCCACATGAATTTAACATTTTTTTAAGAAATTAGACAAATCCCACGGAATTTGTAGATTTTATTGATATTTATATAGTTAAAAATCTCGCAAATACGAAATTTTTTGAAGGATTTTTTTTTTGTGGGGAAAATCGAAACCAGTGATATAATACAGTTCAATCATGTATACTAAACATTGTGAAAGAATTAGCACAATCGGTTGGAATATAGAGATTTTATTAACGTTTATAGCAAAATCGTGTTTTACCGCAAGAAACGACGATTTTTACAATTGGACGATTTACACAAACAAACCCATACTCCTCTGCATGCGAACGTGAAATTGTTGTTATATATAGCTGAATCCACATGAATTTAACATATTTTTAAGAAATTAGAGATAGCCCACGGAATTTGTTGATTTTATAATTATTTATATAGTTAAAATCTCGCAAAAACAAAATTTTTTGAAGGATTTTTTTTTGTGGGGAAAATCGAAACCAGTGATATAATACAGTTCAATCATGTATACTAACACTCTGTGAAAGTATTAGCACAATCGGTTGGAATATAGAGATTTTATTAACGTTTATAGCAAAATCGTGTTTTTACCGCAAGAAACGACGATTTTTACTATTGGACGATTTACACAAACAAACCCATATTCCTCTGCATGCGAACGTGAAATTGTTGTTATATATAGGTGAATCCACATGAATTTAACTTTTTTTAAGAAATTAGACAAATCCCAAGGAATTTGTTGATTTTATAGATATTTATATAGTTAAAATCTCGCAAATACGAAATTTTTGAAGAATTTTTTTTTTTGTGGGAAAATCGAAACCAGTGATATAATACAGTTCAATCATGTATACTAAACACTCTGTGAAAGAATTAGCACAATTGGTTGGAATATAGAGATTATATTAACGTTTATAGCAAAATCATATTTTTACCGGAAGAACGACGATTTTTACAATTGGACGATTTACTCAAACAAACCCATATTCCTCTGCATGCGAACGTGAAATTGTTGTTATATATAGGTGAATCCACATGAATTTAACATATTTTTAAAAAATTAGACAAATCCCACGGAATTTGTAGATTTTATTGATATTTATATAGTTAAAATCTCGCAAAAACGAAATTTTTTAAGGATTTTTTTTTGTGGGGAAAATCGAAACCAGTGATATAATACAGTTCAATCATGTATACTAAACATTGTGAAAGAATTAGCACAATCGGTTGGAATATAGAGATTTTATTAACGTTTATATCAAAATCGTGTTTTTACTGCAAGAAACGACGATTTTTACAATTGGACGATTTACACAAACAAACCCATATTCCTCTGCATGCGAACGTGAAATTGTTGTTATATATAGGTGAATCCACATGAATTTAACATTTTTTTAAGAAATTAGACAAATCCCACGGAATTTGTAGATTTTATTTATAATTATATAGTTAAAAATCTCGCAAAAACGAAATTTTTTGAAGGATTTTTTTTTGTGGGGAAAATCGAAACCAGTGATATAATACAGTTCAATCATGTATACTAAACACTCTGTGAAAGAATTAGCACAATGGTTGGAATATAGAGATTTTAATAACGTTTATATCAAAATCGTGTTTTTACCGCAAGAAACGACGATTTTTACAATTGGACGATTTACACAAACAAACCCATATTCCTCTGCATGCTAACGTGAAATTGTTGTTATATATAGGTGAATCCACATGAATTTAACTTTTTTTTTAAGAAATTAGACAAATCCCACGGAATTTGTTGATTTTATAGATATTTATATAGTTAAAATCTCGCAAATACGAAATTTTTTGAAGAATTTTTTTTTTTTGTGGGAAAATCGAAACCAGTGATATAATACAGTTCAATCATGTATACTAAACACTCTGTGAAAGAATTAGCACAATTGGTTGGAATATAGAGATTTTATTAACGTTTATAGCAAAATCGTATTTTTACCGGAAGAAACGACGATTTTTACAATTGGACGATTTACTCAAACAAACCCATATTCCTCTGCATGCGAACGTGAAATTGTTGTTATATATAGGTGAATCCACATGAATTTAACATATTTTTAAGAAATTAGACAAATCCCACGGAATTTGTAGATTTTATTGATATTTATATAGTTAAAATCTCGCAAAAACGAAATTTTTTTAAGGATTTTTTTTTTGTGGGGAAAATCGAAACCAGTGATATAATACAGTTCAATCATGTATACTAAACACTCTGTGAAAGAATTAGCACAATCGGTTGGAATATAGAGATTTTATTAACGTTTATATCAAAATCGAGTTTTTACTGCAAGAAACGACGATTTTTACAATTGGACGATTTACACAAACAAACCCATATTCCTCTGCATGCGAACGTGAAATTGTTGTTATATATAGGTGAATCCACATGAATTTAACATTTTTTTAAGAAATTAGACAAATCCCACGGAATTTGTAGATTTTATTTATAATTATATAGTTAAAAATCTCGCTAAAACGAAATTTTTTGAAGGATTTTTTTTTTTTGTGGGGAAAATCGAAACCAGTGATATAATAAAATTCAATCATGTATACTAAACACTCTGTGAAAGAATTAGCACAATCGGTTGGAATATAGAGATTTTATTAACGTTTATAGCAAAATCGTGTTTTTACCGCAAGAAACGACGATTTTTACAATTGGACGATTTACACAAACAAACCCATATTCCTCTGCATGCGAACGTGAAATTGTTGTTATATATAGGTGAATCCACATGAATTTAACATTTTTTTAAGAAATTAGACAAATCCCACGGAATTTGTTGATTTTATTAATATTTATATAGATAAAAATCTCGCAAAAACGAAATTTTTTTAAGGATTTTTTTTTGTGGGGAAAATCGAAACCAGTGATATAATACAGTTCAATCATGTATACTAAACACTCTGTGAAGGAATTAGCACAATCGGTTGGAATATAGAGATTTTATTAACGTTTATAGCAAAATCGTGTTTTTACCGCAAGAAACGACGATTTTTACAATGGGACGATTTACAGAAACAAACCCATATTCCTCTGCATGCGAACGTGAAATTGTTGTTATATATAGGTGAATCCACATGAATTTAACGTAATTCTAAGAAATTAGACAAATCCCACGGAATTTGTAGATTTTATTAATATTTATATAGTTAAAAATCTCGCAAAAACGAAATTTTTTTAAGGATTTTTTTTTGTGGGGAAAATCGAAACCAGTGATATAATACAGTTCAATCATGTATACTAAACACTCTGTGAAGGAATTAGCACAATCGGTTGGAATATAGAGATTTTATTAACGTTTATAGCAAAATCGTGTTTTTACCGCAAGAAACGACGATTTTTACAATGGGACGATTTACAGAAACAAACCCATATTCCTCTGCATGCGAACGTGAAATTGTTGTTATATATAGGTGAATCCACATGAATTTAACATTTTTTAAAGAAATTAGACAATTCCCACAGAATTTGTTGATTTAATAGATATTTATATAGTTAAAATCTCGCAAAAACGAAATTTTTTGAAGGATTTTTTTTGTGGGGAAAATCGAAACCAGTGATATAATACAGTTCATTCATGTATACTAAACACTCTGTGAAAGAATTAGCACAATCGGTTGGAATATAGAGATTTTATTAACGTTTATAGCAAAATCGTGTTTTTACCGCAAGAAACGACGATTTTTACAATTGGACGATTTACACAAACAAACCCATATTCCTCTGCATGCGAACGTGAAATTGTTGTTATATATAGGTGAATCCACATGAATTTAACGTAATTCTAAGAAATTAGACAAATCCCACGGAATTTGTTGATTTTATTAATATTTATATAGTTAAAAATCTCGCAAAAACGAAATTTTTTTAAGGATTTTTTTTTGTGGGGAAAATCGAAACCAGTGATATAATACAGTTCAATCATGTATACTAAACACTCTGTGAAGGAATTAGCACAATCGGTTGGAATATAGAGATTTTATTAACGTTTATAGCAAAATCGTGTTTTTACCGCAAGAAACGACGATTTTTACAATGGGACGATTTACAGAAACAAACCCATATTCCTCTGCATGCGAACGTGAAATTGTTGTTATATATAGGTGAATCCACATGAATTTAACATTTTTTAAAGAAATTAGACAATTCCCACAGAATTTGTTGATTTAATAGATATTTATATAGTTAAAATCTCGCAAAAACGAAATTTTTTGAAGGATTTTTTTTGTGGGGAAAATCTAAACCAGTGATATAATACAGTTCATTCATGTATACTAAACACTCTGTGAAAGAATTAGCACAATCGGTTGGAATATAGAGATTTTATTAACGTTTATAGCAAAATCGTATTTCTACCCCAAGAAACGACGATTTTTACAATTGGACGATTTACACAAACAAACCCATATTCCTCTGCATGCGAAAGTGAAATTGTTGTTATATATAGGTGAATCCACATGAATTTAACATATTTTTAAGAAATTAGACAAATCCCACGGAATTTGTTGATTTTATAGATATTTATATAGTTAAAATCTCGCAAAAACGAAATTTTTTTAAGGATTTTTTTTTTGTGGGGAAAATCGAAACCAGTGATATAATACAGTTCAATCATGTATACTAAACACTCTGTGAAAGAATTAGCACAATCGGTTGCAATATAGAGATTTTATTAACGTTTATAGCAAAATCGTGTTTTTACTGCAAGAAACGACGATTTTTACAATTGGACGATTTACACAAACAAACCCATATTCCTCTGCATGCGAACGTGAAATTGTTGTTATATATATAGGTGAATCCACATGAATTTAACATTTTTTTAAGAAATTAGACAAATCCCACGGAATTTGTAGATTTTATTGATATTTATATAGTTAAAAATCTCGCAAAAACGAAATTTTTTGAAGGATTTTTTTTTGTGGGGAAAATCGAAACCAGTGATATAATACAGTTCAATCATGTATACTAAACACTCTGTGAAAGAATTAGCACAATCGGTTGGAATATAGAGATTTTATTAACGTTTATAGCAAAATCGTGTTTTTACCGCAAGAAACGACGATTTTTACAATTGGACGATTTACACAAACACACCCATATTCCTCTGCATGCGAACGTGAAATTGTTGTTATATATAGGTGAATCCACATGAATTTAACATATTTTTAAGAAATTAGACAAATCCCACGGAATTTGTTCATTTTATTGATATTTATATAGTTAAAAATCTCGCAAAAACGAAATTTTTTGAAGGATTTTTTTTTGTGGGGAAAATCGAAACCTGTGATATAATACAGTTCAATCATGTATACTAAACACTCTGTGAAGGAATTAGCACAATCGGTTGGAATATAGAGAGTTTATTAACGTTTATAGCAAAATCGTGTTTCTACCGCAAGAAACGACGATTTTTACAATGGGACGATTTACACAAACAAAACCATATTCCTCTGCATGCGAACGTGAAATTGTTGTTATATATAGGTGAATCCACATGAATTTAACATTTTTTTAAGAAATTAGACGAATCCCACGGAATTTGTTGATTTTATAGATATTTATATAGTTAAAATCTCGCAAAAACGAAATTTTTTTAAGGATTTTTTTTTTGTGGGGAAAATCGAAACCAGTGATATAATACAGTTCAATCATGTATACTAAACACTCTGTGAAAGAATTAGCACAATCGGTTGCAATATAGAGATTTTATTAACGTTTATAGCAAAATCGTGTTTTTACTGCAAGAAACGACGATTTTTACAATTGGACGATTTACACAAACAAACCCATATTCCTCTGCATGCGAACGTGAAATTGTTGTTATATATATAGGTGAATCCACATGAATTTAACATTTTTTTAAGAAATTAGACAAATCCCACGGAATTTGTAGATTTTATTGATATTTATATAGTTAAAAATCTCGCAAAAACGAAATTTTTTGAAGGATTTTTTTTTGTGGGGAAAATCGAAACCAGTGATATAATACAGTTCAATCATGTATACTAAACACTCTGTGAAAGAATTAGCACAATCGGTTGGAATATAGAGATTTTATTAACGTTTATAGCAAAATCGTGTTTTTACCGCAAGAAACGACGATTTTTACAATTGGACGATTTACACAAACACACCCATATTCCTCTGCATGCGAACGTGAAATTGTTGTTATATATAGGTGAATCCACATGAATTTAACATATTTTTAAGAAATTAGACAAATCCCACGGAATTTGTTCATTTTATTGATATTTATATAGTTAAAAATCTCGCAAAAACGAAATTTTTTGAAGGATTTTTTTTTGTGGGGAAAATCGAAACCTGTGATATAATACAGTTCAATCATGTATACTAAACACTCTGTGAAGGAATTAGCACAATCGGTTGGAATATAGAGAGTTTATTAACGTTTATAGCAAAATCGTGTTTCTACCGCAAGAAACGACGATTTTTACAATGGGACGATTTACACAAACAAAACCATATTCCTCTGCATGCGAACGTGAAATTGTTGTTATATATAGGTGAATCCACATGAATTTAACATTTTTTTAAGAAATTAGACGAATCCCACGGAATTTGTTGATTTTATAGATATTTATATAGTTAAAATCTCGCAAAAACGAAATTTTTTTAAGGATTTTTTTTTTGTGGGGAAAATCGAAACCAGTGATATAATACAGTTCAATCATGTATACTAAACACTCTGTGAAAGAATTAGCACAATCGGTTGCAATATAGAGATTTTATTAACGTTTATAGCAAAATCGTGTTTTTACTGCAAGAAACGACGATTTTTACAATTGGACGATTTACACAAACAAACCCATATTCCTCTGCATGCGAACGTGAAATTGTTGTTATATATAGGTGAATCCACATGAATTTAACATTTTTTTAAGAAATTAGACAAATCCCACGGAATTTGTAGATTTTATTGATATTTATATAGTTAAAAATCTCGCAAAAACGAAATTTTTTGAAGGATTTTTTTTTGTGGGGAAAATCGAAACCAGTGATATAATACAGTTCAATCATGTATACTAAACACTCTGTGAAAGAATTAGCACAATCGGTTGGAATATAGAGATTTTATTAACGTTTATAGCAAAATCGTGTTTTTACCGCAAGATACGACGATTTTTACAATTGGACGATTTACACAAACACACCCATATTCCTCTGCATGCGAACGTGAAATTGTTGTTATATATAGGTGAATCCACATGAATTTAACATATTTTTAAGAAATTAGACAAATCCCAAGGAATTTGTTCATTTTATTGATATTTATATAGTTAAAAATCTCGCAAAAACGAAATTTTTTGAAGGATTTTTTTTTGTGGGGAAAATCGAAACCAGTGATATAATACAGTTCAATCATGTATACTAAACACTCTGTGAAAGAATTAGCACAATCGGTTGCAATATAGAGATTTTATTAACGTTTATAGCAAAATCGTGTTTTTACTGCAAGAAACGACGATTTTTACAATTGGACGATTTACACAAACAAACCCATATTCCTCTGCATGCGAACGTGAAATTGTTGTTATATATAGGTGAATCCACATGAATTTAACATTTTTTTAAGAAATTAGACAAATCCCACGGAATTTGTAGATTTTATTGATATTTATATAGTTAAAAATCTCGCAAAAACGAAATTTTTTGAAGGATTTTTTTTTGTGGGGAAAATCGAAACCAGTGATATAATACAGTTCAATCATGTATACTAAACACTCTGTGAAAGAATTAGCACAATCGGTTGGAATATAGAGAGTTTATTAACGTTTATAGCAAAATCGTGTTTCTACCGCAAGAAACGACGATTTTTACAATGGGACGATTTACACAAACAAAACCATATTCCTCTGCATGCGAACGTGAAATTGTTGTTATATATAGGTGAATCCACATGAATTTAACATTTTTTTAAGAAATTAGACAAATCCCACGGAATTTGTTGATTTTATTAATATTTATATAGTTAAAAATCTCGCAAAAACGAAATTTTTTTAAGGATTTTTTTTTGTGGGGAAAATCGAAACCAGTGATATAATACAGTTCAATCATGTATACTAAACACTCTGTGAAGGAATTAGCACAATCGGTTGGAATATAGAGATTTTATTAACGTTTATAGCAAAATCGTGTTTTTACCGCAAGAAACGACGATTTTTACAATGGGACGATTTACAGAAACAAACCCATATTCCTCTGCATGCGAACGTGAAATTGTTGTTATATATAGGTGAATCCACATGAATTTAACGTAATTCTAAGAAATTAGACAAATCCCACGGAATTTGTAGATTTTATTAATATTTATATAGTTAAAAATCTCGCAAAAACGAAATTTTTTTAAGGATTTTTTTTTGTGGGGAAAATCGAAACCAGTGATATAATACAGTTCAATCATGTATACTAAACACTCTGTGAAGGAATTAGCACAATCGGTTGGAATATAGAGATTTTATTAACGTTTATAGCAAAATCGTGTTTTTACCGCAAGAAACGACGATTTTTACAATGGGACGATTTACAGAAACAAACCCATATTCCTCTGCATGCGAACGTGAAATTGTTGTTATATATAGGTGAATCCACATGAATTTAACATTTTTTAAAGAAATTAGACAATTCCCACAGAATTTGTTGATTTAATAGATATTTATATAGTTAAAATCTCGCAAAAACGAAATTTTTTGAAGGATTTTTTTTGTGGGGAAAATCGAAACCAGTGATATAATACAGTTCATTCATGTATACTAAACACTCTGTGAAAGAATTAGCACAATCGGTTGGAATATAGAGATTTTATTAACGTTTATAGCAAAATCGTGTTTTTACCGCAAGAAACGACGATTTTTACAATTGGACGATTTACACAAACAAACCCATATTCCTCTGCATGCGAACGTGAAATTGTTGTTATATATAGGTGAATCCACATGAATTTAACGTAATTCTAAGAAATTAGACAAATCCCACGGAATTTGTTGATTTTATTAATATTTATATAGTTAAAAATCTCGCAAAAACGAAATTTTTTTAAGGATTTTTTTTTGTGGGGAAAATCGAAACCAGTGATATAATACAGTTCAATCATGTATACTAAACACTCTGTGAAGGAATTAGCACAATCGGTTGGAATATAGAGATTTTATTAACGTTTATAGCAAAATCGTGTTTTTACCGCAAGAAACGACGATTTTTACAATGGGACGATTTACAGAAACAAACCCATATTCCTCTGCATGCGAACGTGAAATTGTTGTTATATATAGGTGAATCCACATGAATTTAACATTTTTTAAAGAAATTAGACAATTCCCACAGAATTTGTTGATTTAATAGATATTTATATAGTTAAAATCTCGCAAAAACGAAATTTTTTGAAGGATTTTTTTTTGTGGGGAAAATCGAAACCAGTGATATAATACAGTTCATTCATGTATACTAAACACTCTGTGAAAGAATTAGCACAATCGGTTGGAATATAGAGATTTTATTAACGTTTATAGCAAAATCGTATTTCTACCCCAAGAAACGACGATTTTTACAATTGGACGATTTACACAAACAAACCCATATTCCTCTGCATGCGAAAGTGAAATTGTTGTTATATATAGGTGAATCCACATGAATTTAACATATTTTTAAGAAATTAGACAAATCCCACGGAATTTGTTGATTTTATAGATATTTATATAGTTAAAATCTCGCAAAAACGAAATTTTTTTAAGGATTTTTTTTTTGTGGGGAAAATCGAAACCAGTGATATAATACAGTTCAATCATGTATACTAAACACTCTGTGAAAGAATTAGCACAATCGGTTGCAATATAGAGATTTTATTAACGTTTATAGCAAAATCGTGTTTTTACTGCAAGAAACGACGATTTTTACAATTGGACGATTTACACAAACAAACCCATATTCCTCTGCATGCGAACGTGAAATTGTTGTTATATATAGGTGAATCCACATGAATTTAACATTTTTTTAAGAAATTAGACAAATCCCACGGAATTTGTAGATTTTATTGATATTTATATAGTTAAAAATCTCGCAAAAACGAAATTTTTTGAAGGATTTTTTTTTGTGGGGAAAATCGAAACCAGTGATATAATACAGTTCAATCATGTATACTAAACACTCTGTGAAAGAATTAGCACAATCGGTTGGAATATAGAGATTTTATTAACGTTTATAGCAAAATCGTGTTTTTACCGCAAGAAACGACGATTTTTACAATTGGACGATTTACACAAACACACCCATATTCCTCTGCATGCGAACGTGAAATTGTTGTTATATATAGGTGAATCCACATGAATTTAACATATTTTTAAGAAATTAGACAAATCCCACGGAATTTGTTCATTTTATTGATATTTATATAGTTAAAAATCTCGCAAAAACGAAATTTTTTGAAGGATTTTTTTTTGTGGGGAAAATCGAAACCTGTGATATAATACAGTTCAATCATGTATACTAAACACTCTGTGAAGGAATTAGCACAATCGGTTGGAATATAGAGAGTTTATTAACGTTTATAGCAAAATCGTGTTTCTACCGCAAGAAACGACGATTTTTACAATGGGACGATTTACACAAACAAAACCATATTCCTCTGCATGCGAACGTGAAATTGTTGTTATATATAGGTGAATCCACATGAATTTAACATTTTTTTAAGAAATTAGACGAATCCCACGGAATTTGTTGATTTTATAGATATTTATATAGTTAAAATCTCGCAAAAACGAAATTTTTTGAAGGATTTTTTTTTTGTGGGATAAATCGAAACCAGTGATATAATACAGTTCAATCATGTATACTAAACACTCTTCATTCATTCATTCATTCATTTATTTTATTCCATAGATCTTACATGAGCAATGAAGCTTTAAGATGTGGAACATGTCAACATTTTACAATATTACAATTACAATTTTTACAAATTTTTATAGTTTTACAATTTAGTAATTTTCTACAATTTTTACAATTTTGTACAATTTTTTTACATTTTTTTACATTTTTTACATTTTTTTACATTTTTTTACATTTTGGCGAGATGTAGTGAGATGAGATGAGGTCCGAGGATTCGCCAAAATATTACCCGGCATTTGCCTTTTCGGTGGGGGAAACCTCGGAAAAACCCAACCAGGTAATCAAATCAAAGGGGGTAATCAAATCAAAGGGGTTGATGTCAAGGACTCGCCATAGACCATCCGGCTTCAGTCCCACGGCTGGGGAAAACCTCCGAAGAAACCAAAGTCCAAAGGGGGGTCCAACCCAAGCCCGAACGCAGCTCCGGATCAGCAGCCCAGCGAGTCTGTCGACTGACCAACATCGATGGCTCTACTAAAAGTATACAATACATAGCCAATCAGATTATTAAATTTACAAACGCAAACGATCATTCATAAGTTGAGCTATATTATAATACAAAACAATTTAATTAAATTTAAGGCATAAACAATTCAACCAGTTGTGATATACAGAAATTGATAATACATATCATGCAAACTACTTCAAATTACAAACAAACAATTTATCAGTAGAGCTATATAGATTACTATTCAATTTAAAGCATATACAATTCATCGGCCAAATCTATACAAATATATACAATACAAAGTAGCATACTTTCATTAAGCTATACAAATTTGTGCAATTAATATCAAGTAGATTAATTCAATTTATAATCATAAACAATTCATCAGTTGAGCTATACATATTACCATTCAATTTACAGTAGGTCTGTATACAATTCATCAGTAGAGCTACACTGACTAGTAATCATTTAAGAACATATACAATTCATCAGCCAAACTATACAAACATATACAATCAAATTAGTTCAATTTACAAACTTATTTTCGTTAAGCTATACAATTCATATGAAGTAGATTAATTCAATTTATAAGCTTAAACAATTCATCAGTTGATTTATACAGTATACTATTCAATTTACAGTACATACAATTCATCAGTTATGCTAAACAAAAAATACAATACATAGTAAACAGATTAAGTCAATATAAAAACATATTTTAGTTGAGCTATATAAAATTGTACATGTCATTTAAGTAGAATAATTCAATTCACAAGCATAAACAATTCATCAATTGTGTAGAAGGTATGAGTATGTAGAAATTTGGTTAATTCTTTTCTGAACCTTTTCTCGTTGTTCTTCAAATCTTTAAGATAATTAGGCAGTGCATTGAAGACTGTTATACATGAATAGCGAACTCCTTTTTTAAAACAGCTTAGACTAACAGAGGGTAGATGAAGATCTGACTTATGTCTTGTATTAAAATGATGAATGTCTTGATTAGTACTGAATTTATCTTGGTTCTTAATATACAGCATCATTAGGGAAAGAATGTATTCACAAGGTAAAGTCAAGATTTCTAAGTTTCGGAAAATATTTTTACATGAGGTCCTTTTATGCACACCGGCCATTATTCTTATAGCTTTCTTTTGTAAAACAAAAACGTGTTTAGCTTCAGACGAGTTACCCCAGAATATTAAGCCATATTTCATTACAGAGTGAAAATATGCAAAGTATGACATTTTGAGTAAGTTTATATCACCAATAGTAGATAAGGATCTTAATGCATAACAGGCAGAGCTCAATTTACGAGTAATACATTCTATATGCGTTTTCCAGTTCAAGTGATTATCCAATTCTAAACCAAGAAACTTTGTGCTTATAGATTCTTTGAGATGAGTTCCATTTAATCGAATACTGTAGGAAACCTGAGCACTATTGTGTGTACTAAATTTGACTGCACTGGTTTTATCAACATTAAGTGCTAGTTTATTTGCATGGAACCATTCATTCATTAGATTCAGCACTGTATTAGAAGTGTTTATAAAATGATCGTATTGTTTGCTTGAAATAATTACACTTGTATCATCTGCAAATAAAATTACATGGGATGAATTGTTTATGGTCAAGGCTAAATCATTAATATAAACTAGAAACAACAATGGACCTAAAATTGACCCCTGCGGAACACCATGTTTAATATTTTTAAATTCTGAATAAGTAACTTTATGACTATTTGGTACATTTATTTCTACTTTTTGTTTTCTATTTGATAAGTACGATGTAAACCAACCCAACATCTCATCTTTAATGCCATAAAACTTCAATTTTTTTACTAATATACTATGGTCTACACAATCAAATGCTTTAGCCAAGTCACAAAAAATCCCACCTACATGTAGTTTCGAATTTAATGAATTTAGTATTTCATCCACCAAACTAAAAGCAGCATTCTCTGTCGATTTTTGTTTTCTAAATCCAAACTGTTCTAAAACTAATATATTGTTGGACTCCAGGTAATGATATAATCTATTATACATAACTTTCTCAAACACTTTTGAAAATGTTGTTAATAATGATATGGGTCTGTAATTAGCAATAGTACATTTATCTCCCTTTTTGTATATTGGTTTTACTATTGAATATTTGAGTCTTTCTGGAAAAATACCACATTGCATTGACAAATTGCATAGATAGCTTAACGGAGGGGATAATATTTCAGAACAAGCTTTCAGAACTTTACTTGGAATTTCATCATATCCAGAGGAATATTTTGTTTTTAGTTGTTTTATCACATGCATGATTTCTGCTGCGGTAGTGGGAATAAATTTGAGACCTAAAAACTCAGTGTTAAATGCATCAGTTAGGTAACCAAGTGCAGCATCTTCTGCACAATCTTGAATGTTTAAGTTCTGAATAATATTTATATAGAAGTCGTTAAAATGATTTGCAATTGATTTTGGGTTATCTATTTTACTATCATTGATTTTAATGCAAGTAATATTTTCACTCTTTGAATATCGATTAGTTTCATTTTTAATAATATCCCAAATAGTTTTAATCTTATTATCTGAATTTTGTATTTTTTCATTCAGATACATTTTCTTTGCATCTTTTATAACTTTTGTCAAAGTTTTACAGTAATTCTTGTAGTAATTAAGAACATGAGGATCATCACTATTCCTACTCATTAAATATAGATTCCTTTTTCTAGCACATGATATTTTAATTCCCTGAGTTATCCACGTGTTTTTACTTTTACATTTTTTCACCACCTTGACTGGAAAACATTCATTGAAATAATTCGTAAATGTAGTGAAAAATGCATTAAATTTAGTATTAATATCAATGGTATCGGTACTATATACATTTTCCCAAGATTCATTTTGTAGACATGTATTTAAATGATGAAGAGATTCAGCATTTATAATCCTTTTTTTTATTTTTAGATTAACACTTTGGAATTTTTCACTCATATTGAAAACACTTAGAATTTGTGCATCGTGATCAGACAGGCCATTGACTAATGGTACTGTTGAATAGGAATTCAATCTACTTTTATCTATAAATATATTATCAATGGCAGTACTACTTCCAGCTTGTGTTCTGGTTGGAAAACTTACTGTGTGACTAAGATTATAAGTTTCAAGAAGTGAGTTTAATTTTCTTTTACGTGAGCTTTCTGATAGATAATCTATGTTTATGTCACCACAGATTACAAATTCGGTATGTGGTTTATAAAGTCTTTTCAATAATGAATCTAAGTTAGTTGTAAATTTCTTATAATCTCCCATTGGCGCCCTATAAACACATAAGATAATTAAATTTGATATCTCATAACCAATTTGTATTCCACAGATTTCAATATCTTGTTCAAGGCAAAAATCAGATATATCAATTTTACTAAATAATAGATCCTCTCTGATAAAAATACAGGCACCCCCTTTTTGGAAGACATGTCTACAGAAATGGGAACCTAATACATATCCATGTAAAGACAGTTGTAGTATTTCCTGTTGCTTCATGTGATGTTCAGTTATACATAATATCTGAGGTTTATGCTTTTGAGTTGCTAAAGAAGTGATCAATTCATCAGTTTTTTGTTTTAATCCCCTAATATTTTGATGGAAAATAGTGAAGTTACTGTGTTCATTACTAGAAACATCAGAGCATTTACAATTTAGTTGAACTTGTTTCAAACACCTTACCGGTGGGAGGTTTAACCTAAAAAAGGAGAAGCCCTAGCATTAACTAACACAGGAATATTACAACTCTGCTTTTTAACATGGCTGCCTCTGATGCTATTAGCAATAAGAACCGAAAGGTGCTCCTTGCCTCTACCATTCAGATGCAGGCCATGTGACGTATATTCATACCTTCTTATAGGGCTTACATCAATCAAACCAATGTGTGATGCCCCAGGTCTCATCAGAGCCCGCTCAAGCCGCATATTCACGCTCCGCACCCTCCTGTGAAGATACGGCTTGTCGTACCTGCTGAAAAGACTGAGAAATCCCACATTGGTATGGCTGCTCATCTCAATTATGTTGTTGACATCTTTCTCAATAGAATAGTTACAATCGTTATCAATACTATTACCTGGCCCACCCACTATAACTACATGATCCCTCTTAGAAAATTCTGAACTCAATTTCATCATATCCTCAACAACATTCTTGAGAGGAGCATTAGGCTTACATACACTAGATACTTCAAACTCATCGCCCAGTTTCGACTTCAAAAGTGAGGAAATACCTCTTGCATGGCTGCTTCCTAAAATCAATACTTTACTCCTACAATCATTAACCTTATCTGTTTTCTGACTTACCTTTACTAGTGTCGATACTGGGTCTGAGTTCTCCTGATCAACATTCATTGCTTGAAGAGCACTGAATTTGTTGGTCAGTTTGATTGATGCAGCATCATCCGCAGAGAAACGTCTACTCCTAGATTTGGAATTCTTCGGTTTCATCCAAGTGTGAGATCTCTCTTTATTCGAAACACTAATGCTATCCTTCAAAGCTCTCAATTTATTAATTTCACACTTTGCCTCATCTAATTCCAATTCTAGGGCTCTGATTCTCTCCAGTTGATCGCGCATCTTTCTATCATATATACAATCACTACATTCCCAACTACCTTTGTCAACAAAATTATCAGGATCTATATCTATACATTTCCAATGAAAACAGAAATTACAATTATTACATACCAATCCTTTCACTACAATCCTTCTACAACTACGACAGTTTCCAGACAGAGCAGCCATAGCACACATTATGTATATACTGTACCTTATTTACAAATTCAATTTCACTCACTTTTCAATTTAATGTACTTACGTATATTAGTTTTAGGTTATTTCTACCCTTTAGTATCACCACACTATAATATTTCAATAGGCCAACACTACACTTTATCACTTCACTATACCACAATTTTCGAAGTTGAAACTACACGACACGTCACTGCACTTATATTTCGGTCTAGATGAAACTTCACTATTTATGTTTTAAATTATTTCTACTTTGAAGTATCACCACACTACAATATTTCAATGGACCAACACTACACTTTATCACTTCACTATCCGGTACAACACTTGTCGACGTTAATCTACACGATACGTCACTTCACTGCACTTATATTTCAGTCTTGATGCAACTTCACTATTTATGTTATTTAACACACGCAATTTCTTAACCAACAATAGTATTTATATTGAAATGTGCTATTAATAATTTAGCCTAGTCCTTGTTAAAATATGTAAACACGTTCTATATTAGTGTTACAATTAAGCCTACTTATGTATCAATTAAATATTTCAACTTTACAAATAACAAAGAGCCTTAAAATTAGTCAACTTATGAGTTAAGAATTACTCAAGTTAAAAGAAGAAAAGGTCGGGAATAGTGACCAAAGTGTTGATTTGAGGTTAACTGTTTACAATATGGCGATTTATGTTGTGTATGAAATGCGAAGTATATTATTACAAAATTGCGTGGAAAATGGATGTTATGAATTTATGATTTATATATCAAATGATTAGTGAGTATTTTAAGTATCTTTAAATATGATGCTATGAATATATATATGAGAATTGTGTTAAATATGAGTATGAAAACACAGAGCTGCTTTATGGCAATCTTATCTCCTCAGTCACTACTACCAACTCTGTGAAAGAATTAGCAAAATCGGTTGGAATATAGAGATTTTATTTACGTTTATAGGAAAATCGTGTTTTTACCGCAAGAAACGACGAGATTTTTACAATTGGACGATTTACACAAACAAACCCATATTCCTCTGCATGCGAACGTGAAATTGTTGTTATATATAGGTGAATCCACATGAATTTAACATTTTTTTAAGAAATTAGACAAATCCCAAGGAATTTGTTGATTTTATTGATATTTATATAGTTAAAAATCTCGCAAAAACAAAATTTTTTTAAGGATTTTTTTTTTTGTGGGGAAAATCGAAACCAGTGATATAATACAGTTCAATCATGTATACTAAACACTCTGTGAAGGAATCAGCACAATCGGTTGCAATATAGAGATTTTATTAACGTTTATAGCAAAATCGTGTTTTTACCGCAAGAAACGACGATTTTTACAATGGGACGATTTACACAAACAAACCCATATTCCTCTGCATGCGAACGTGAAATTGTTGTTATATATAGGTGAATCCACATGAATTTAACATTTTTTTAAGAAATTAGACAATTCCCACAGAATTTGTTGATTTAATAGATATTTATATAGTTAAAATCTCGCAAGAACGAAATTTTTTGAAGGATTTTTTTTGTGGGGAAAATCGAAACCAGTGATATAATACAGTTCAATCATGTATACTAAACACTCTGTGAAAGAATTAGCACAATCGGTTAGAATATAGAGATTTTATTAACGTTTATAGCAAAATCGTGTTTTTACCCCAAGAAACGACGATTTTTACAATTGGACGATTTACACAAACAAACCCATATTCCTCTGCATGCGAACGTGAAATTGTTGTTATATATAGGTGAATCAACATGATTTTAACATTTTTTTAAGAAATTAGACAAATCCCACGGAATTTGTTGATTTTATAGATATTTATATAGTTAAAATCTCGCAAAAACGAAATTTTTTGAAGGATTTTTTTTTGCGGGATAAATCGAAACCAGTGATATAATACAGTTCAATCATGTATACTAAACACTCTGTGAAAAATTAGCACAATCGGTTGGAATATAGAGATTTTATTAACGTTTATAGGAAAATCGTGTTTTTACCGCAAGAAAAGACGAGATTTTTACAATTGGACGATTTACACGAACAAACCCATATTCCTCTGCATGCGAACGTGAAATTGTTGTTATATATAGGTGAATCCACATGAATTTAACATATTTTTAAGAAATTAGACAAATACCAAGGAATTTGTTGATTTTATAGATATTTATATAGTTAAAATCTCGCAAAAACTAAATTTTTTTAAGGATTTTTTTTTGTGGGGAAAATCGAAACCAGTGATATAATACAGTTCAATCATGTATACTAAACATTGTGAAAGAATTAGCACAATCGGTTGGAATATACAGATTTTATTAACGTTTATAGCAAAATCGTGTTTTTACCGCAAGAAACGACGATTTTTACAATTGGACGATTTATACAAACAAACCCATATTCCTCTGCATGCGAACGTGAAATTGTTGTTATATATAGGTGAATCCACATGAATTTAACATATTTTTAAGAAATTAGAGAAAGCCCACGGAATTTGTTGATTTTATAATTATTTATATAGTTTTAATCTCGCAAAAACAAAATTTTTTGAAGGATTTTTTTTTGTGGGGAAAATCGAAACCAGTGATATAATACAGTTCAATCATGTATACTAAACACTCTGTGAAGGAATTAGCACAATCGGTTGGAATATAGAGATTTTATTAACGTTTATAGCAAAATCGTGTTTTTACCGCAAGAAACGACGATTTTTACAATTGGACGATTTACACAAACAAACCCATATTCCTCTGCATGCGAACGTGAAATTGTTGTTATATATAGGTGAATCCACATGAATTTAACATTTTTTTAAGAAATTAGACAAATCCCACGGAATTTGTAGATTTAATTGATATTTATATAGTTAAAAATCTCGCAAAAACGAAATTTTTTGAAGGATTTTTTTTTGTGGGGAAAATCGAAACCAGTGATATAATACAGTTCAATCATGAATACTAAACACTCTGTGAAAGAATTAGCACAATCGGTTGGAATATAGAGATTTTATTAACGTTTATAGCAAAATCGTGTTTTTACCGCAAGAAACGACGATTTTTACAATTGGACGATTTACACAAACAAACCCATATTCCTCTGCATGCGAACGTGAAATTGTTGTTATATATAGGTGAATCCACATGAATTTAACATTTTTTTAAGAAATTAGACAAATCCCACGGAATTTGTTGATTTTATTAATATTTATATAGTTAAAAATCTCGCAAAAACGAAATTTTTTTAAGGATTTATTTTGTGGGGAAAATCGAAACCAGTGATATAATACAGTTCAATCATGTATACTAAACACTCTGTGAAGGAATTAGCACAATCGGTTGGAATATAGAGATTTTATTAACGTTTATAGCAAAATCGTGTTTTTACCGCAAGAAACGACTATTTTTACAATGGGACGATTTACACAAACAAACCCATATTCCTCTGCATGCGAACGTGAAATTGTTGTTATATATAGCTGAATCCACATGAATTTAACATATTTTTAAGAAATTAGACAAATCCCACGGAATTTGTTGATTTTATAGATATTTATATAGTTAAAATCTCGCAAAAACGAAATTTTTTGAAGAATTTTTTTTTTGTGGGAAAATCGAAACCAGTGATATAATACAGTTCAATCACGTATACTAAACACTCTGTGAAAGAATTAGCACAATCGGTTGGAATATAGAGATTTTATTAACGTTTATAGCAAAATCGTATTTTTACCGCAAGAAACGACGATTTTTACAATTGGACGATTTACACAAACAAACCCATATTCCTCTGCATGCGAACGTGAAATTGTTGTTATATATAGGTGAATCCACATGAATTTAACATATTTTTAAGAAATTAGACAAATCCCACGGAATTTGTAGATTTTATTGATATTTATATAGTTAAAATCTCGCAAAAACGAAATTTTTTTAAGGATTTTTTTTTGTGGGGAAAATCGAAACCAGTGATATAATACAGTTCAATCTTGTATACTGAACACTCTGTGAAGGAATTAGCACAATCGGTTGCAATATGGAGATTTTATTAACGTTTATATCAAAATCGTGTTTTTTCCTGCAAGAAACGACGATTTTTACAATTGGACGATTTACACAAACAAACCCATATTCCTCTGCATGCGAACGTGAAATTGTTGTTATATATAGGTGAATCCACATGAATTTAACATTTTTTTAAGAAATTAGACAAATCCCACGGAATTTGTAGATTTTATTTATAATTATAGGCTATAGTTAAAATTCTCGCAAAAACGAAATTTTTTGAAGGATTTTTTTTTTTTGTGGGGAAAATCGAAACCAGTGATATAATACAATTCAATCATGTATACTAAACACTCTGTGAAAGAATTAGCACAATCGGTTGGAATATAGAGATTTTATTAACGTTTATAGCAAAATCGTGTTTTTACCGCAAGAATCGACGATTTTTACAATTGGACGATTTACACAAACAAACCCATATTCCTCTGCATGCGAACGTGAAATTGTTGTTATATATAGGTGAATCCACATGAATTTAACATATTTTTAAGAAATTAGACAAATCCCACGGAATTTGTAGATTTTATTGATATTTATATAGTTAAAAATCTCGCAAAAACGAAATTTTTTGAAGGATTTTTTTTTGTGGGGAAAATCGAAACCAGTGATATAATACAGTTCAATCATGTAAACACTCTGTGAAGGAATTAGCACAATCGGTTGGAATATAGAGATTTTATTAACGTTTATAGCAAAATCGTGTTTTTACCGCAAGAAACGTCGATTTTTACAATGGGACGATTTACACAAACAAACCCATATTCCTCTGCATGCGAACGTGAAATTGTTGTTATATATAGGTGAATCCACATGAATTTAACGTATTTCTAAGAAATTAGACAATTCCCACGGAATTTGTAGATTTTATTGATATTTATATAGTTAAAAATCTCGCAAAAACGAAATTTATTGAAGGATTTTTTTTTGTGGGGAAAATCGAAACCAGTGATATAATACAGTTCAATAATGTATACTAAACACTCTGTGAAAGAATTAGCACAATCGGTTGGAATATAGAGATTTTATTAACGTTTATAACAGAATCGTGTTTTTACAGCAAGAAACGACGATTTTTACAATTGGACGATTTACACAAACAAACCCATATTCCTCAGCATGCGAACGTGAAATTGTTGTTATATATAGGTGAATCCACATGAATTTAACATTTTTAAAAAATTAGACAATTCCCACAGAATTTGTTGATTTAATAGATATTTACATACTTAAAATCTCGCAAAAACGAAATTTTTTGAAGGATTTTTTTTGTGGGAAAATCGAAACCAGTGATATAATACAGTTCAATCATGTATACTAAACACTCTGTGAAAGAATTAGCACAATCGGTTGGAATATAGAGATTTTATTAACGTTTATAGCAAAATCGTGTTTCTACCCCAAGAAACGACGATTTTTACAATTGGACGATTTACACATACAAACCCATATTCCTCTGCATGCGAACGTGAAATTGTTGTTATATATAGGTGAATCCACATGAATTTAACATATTTTTAAGAAATTAGACAAATCCCACGGAAATTGTTGATTTTATAGATATTTATATAGTTAAAATCTCGCAAAAACGAAATTTTTTTAAGAATTTTTTTTTTGTGGGGAAAATCGAAACCAGTGATATAATACAGTTCAATCATGTATACTAAACACTCTGTGAAAGAATTAGCACAATCGGTTGCAATATAGAGATTTTATTAACGTTTATAGCAAAATCGTGTTTTTACTGCAAGAAACGACGATTTTTACAATTGGACGATTTACACAAACAAACCCATAGTCCTCTGCATGCGAACGTGAAATTGTTGTTATATATAGGTGAATCCACATGAATTTAACATTTTTTTAAGAAATTAGACAAATCCCACGGAATTTGTAAATTTTATTGTTATTTATATAGTTAAAAATCTCGCAAAAACGAAATTTTTTGAAGGATTTTTTTTTGTGGGGAAAATCGAAACCAGTGATATAATACAGTTCATTCATGTATACTAAACACTCTGTGAAAGAATTAGCACAATCGGTTGGAATATAGAGATTTTATTAACGTTTATAGCAAAATCGTGTTTTTACCGCAAGAAACGACGATTTTTACAATTGGACGATTTACACAAACAAACCCATATTCCTCTGCATGCGAACGTGAAATTGTTGTTATATATAGGTGAATCCACATGAATTTAACATATTTTTAAGAAATTAGACAAATCCCACGGAATTTGTTGATTTTATTAATATTTATATAGTTAAAAATCTCGCAAAAACGAAATTTTTTGAAGGATTTTTTTTTGTGGGGAAAATCGAAACCAGTGATATAATACAGTTCAATCATGTATACTAAACACTCTGTGAAGGAATTAGCACAATCGGTTGGAATATAGAGATTTTATTAACGTTTATAGCAAAATCGTGTTTTTACCGCAAGAAACGACGATTTTTACAATGGGACGATTTACACAAACAAACCCATATTCCTCAGCATGCGAACGTGAAATTGTTGTTTTATATAGGTGAATCCACATGAATTTAACGTATTTCTAAGAAATTAGACAAATCCCACGGAATTTGTAGATTTAATTGATATTTATATAGTTAAAAATCTCGCAAAAACGAAATTTTTTGAAGGATTTTTTTTGTGGGGAAAATCGAAACCAGTGATATAATACAGTTCAATCATGTATACTAAACACTCTGTGAAAGAATTAGCACAATCGGTTGGAATATAGAGATTTTATTAACGTTTATAGCAAAATCGTGTTTTTACCGCAAGAAACGACGATTTTTACAATTGGACGATTTACACAAACAAACCCATATTCCTCTGCATGCGAACGTGAAATTGTTGTTATATATAGGTGAATCCACATGAATTTAACATTTTTTTAAGAAATTAGACAAATCCCACGGAATTTGCTGATTTTATTGATATTTATATAGTTAAAAATCTCGCAAATACGAAATTTTTTTAAGGATTTTTTTTTGTGGGGAAAATCGAAACCAGTGATATAATACAGTTCAATCATGTATACTAAACACTCTGTGAAGGAATTAGCACAATCGGTTGGAATATAGAAATTTTATTAACGTTTATAGCAAAATCGTGTTTTTACCGCAAGAAACGACGATTTTTACAATGGGACGATTTACACAAACAAACCCATATTCCTCTGCATGCGAACGTGAAATTGTTGTTATATATAGGTGAATCCACATGAATTTAACATTTTTTTAAGAAATTAGACAATTCCCACAGAATTTGTTGATTTAATAGATATTTATATAGTTAAAATCTCGCAAAAACGAAATTTTTTGAAGGATTTTTTTGTGGGGAAAATCGAAACCAGTGATATAATACAGTTCAATCATGTATACTAAACACTCTGTGAAAGAATTAGCACAATCGGTTGGAATATAGAGATGATAATAACGTTTATAGCAAAATCGTGTTTTTACCCCAAGAAACGACGATTTTTACAATTGGACGGTTTACACAAACAAACCCATATTCCTCTGCATGCGAACGTGAAATTGTTGTTATATATAGGTGAATCCACATGAATTTAACATTTTTTTTAAGAAATTAGACAAATCCCACGGAATTTGTTGATTTTATAGATATTTATATAGTTAAAATCTCGCAAAAACGAAATTTTTTGAAGGATTTTTTTTTTGTGGGATAAATCGAAACCAGTGATATAATACAGTTCAATCATGTATGCTAAACACTCTGTGAAAGAATTAGAACAATCGGTTGTAATATAGAGATTTGATTAACGTTTATAGGAAAATCGTGTTTTTACCGCAAGAAAAGACGAGATTTTTACAATTGGACGATTTACACAAACAAACCCATATTCCTCTGCATGCGAACGTGAAATTGTTGTTATATATAGGTGAATCCACATGAATTTAACATATTTTTAAGAAATTAGACAAATCCCACGGAATTTGTTGATTTTATAGATATTTATATAGTTAAAATCTCGCAAAAACGAAATTTTTTTAAGGATTTTTTTTTGTGGGGAAAATCGAAACCAGTGATATAATACAGTTCAATCATGTATACTAAACATTGTGAAAGAATTAGCACAATCGGTTGGAATATACAGATTTTATTAACGTTTATAGCAAAATCGTGTTTTTACCGCAAGAAACGACGATTTTTACAATTGGACGATTTACACAAACAAACCCATATTCCTCTGCATGCGAAGGTGAAATTGTTGTTATATATAGGTGAATCCACATGAATTTAACATATTTTTAAGAAATTAGAGAAAGCCCACGGAATTTGTTGATTTTATAGTTATTTATATAGTTAAAATCTCGCAAAAACAAAATTTTTTGAAGGATTTTTTTTTGTGGGGAAAATCGAAACCAGTGATATAATACAGTTCAATCATGTATACTAAACACTCTGTGAAGGAATTAGCACAATCGGTTGGAATATAGAGATTTTATTAACGTTTATAGCAAAATCGTGTTTTTACCGCAAGAAACGACGATTTTTACAATGGGACGATTTACACAAACAAACCCATATTCCTCTGCATGCGAACGTGAAATTGTTGTTATATATAGGTGAATCCACATGAATTTAACGTATTTCTAAGAAATTAGACAAATCCCACGGAATTTGTAGATTTAATTGATATTTATATAGTTAAAAATCTCGCAAAAACGAAATTTTTTGAAGGATTTTTTTTTTGTGGGGAAAATCGAAACCAGTGATATAATACAGTTCAATCATGTATACTAAACACTCTGTGAAAGAATTAGCACAATCGGTTGGAATATAGAGATTTTATTAACGTTTATAACAAAATCGTGTTTTTTCCCCAAGAAACGACGATTTTTACAATTGGACGATTTACACAAACAAACCTATATTCCTCTGCATGCGAACGTGAAATTGTTGTTATATATAGGTGAATCCACATGAATTTAACATATTTTTAAGAAATTGGACAAATCCCACGGAATTTGTTGATTTTATAGATATTTATATAGTTAAAATCTCGAAAAACGAAATTTTTTTAAGGATTTTTTTTTGTGGGGAAAATCGAAACCAGTGATATAATACAGTTCAATCATGTATACTAAACATTGTGAAAGAATTAGCACAATCGGTTGGAATATAGAGATTTTATTAACGTTTATAGCAAAATCGTATTTTTACCGCAAGAAACGACGATTTTTACAATTGGACGATTTACACAAACAAACCCATATTCCTCTGCATGCGAACGTGAAATTGTTGTTATATATAGGTGAATCCACATGAATTTAACATATTTTTAAGAATTAGAGAAAAGCCACGGAATTTGTTGATTTTATAGTTATTTATATAGTTAAAATCTCGCAAAAACAAAATTTTTTGAAGGATTTTTTTTTGTGGGGAAAATCGAAACCAGTGATATAATACAGTTCAATCATATATACTAAACACTCTGTGAAAGAATTAGCACAATCGGTTGTAAAATAGAGATATTATTAACGTTTATAGCAAAATCGTGTTTTTACCGCAAGAACGACGATTTTTACAATTGGACGATTTACACAAACAAACCCATATTCCTCTGCATGCGAACGTGAAATTGTTGTTATATATAGGTGAATCCACATGAATTAACTTTTTTTTTAAGAAATTAGACAAATCCCATAGAATTTGTAGATTTTATTGATATTTATATAGTTAAAAATCTCGCAAAAACGAAATTTTTTTAAGGATTTTTTTTTTTTGTGGGGAAAATCGAAACCAGTGATATAATACAGTTCAATCATGTATACTAAACACTCTGTGAAGGAATAGCACAATCGGTTGGAATATAGAAATTGTTATTAACGTTTATAGCAAAATCGTGTTTTTACCGCAAGATACGACGATTTTTACAATGGGACGATTTACACAAACAAACCCATATTCTCTGCATGCGAACGTGAAATTGTTGTTATATATAGGTGAATCCACATGAATTTAACATTTTTTTAAGAAATTAGACAATTCCCACAGAATTTGTTGATTTAATAGATATTTATATAGTTAAAATCTCGCAAAAACGAAATTTTTTGAAGGATTTTTTTTTGTGGGGAAAATCGAAACCAGTGATATAATACAGTTCAATCATGTATACTAAACACTCTGTGAAAGAATTAGCACAATCGGTTGGAATATAGAGATTTTAATAACGTTTATAGCAAAATCGTGTTTTTACCCCAAGAAACGACGATTTTTACAATTGGACGGTTTACACAAACAAACCCCATATTCCTCTGAATGCGAACGTGAAATTGTTGTTATATATAGGTGAATCCACATGAATTTAACATTTTTTTAAGAAATTAGACAAATCCCACGGAATTTGTTGATTTTATAGATATTTATATAGTTAAAATCTCGCAAAAACGAAATTTTTTGAAGGATTTTTTTTTGTGGATAAATCGAAACAGTGATATAATACAGTTCAATCATGTATGCTAAACACTCTGTGAAAGAATTAGAACAATCGGTTGTAATATAGAGATTTGATTAACGTTTATAGGAAAATCGTGTTTTTACCGCAAGAAAAGACCGAGATTTTTACAATTGGACGATTTACACAAACAAACCCATATTCCTCTGCATGCGAACGTGAAATTGTTGTTATATATAGGTGAATCCACATGAATTTAACATATTTTTAAGAATTAGACAAATCCCACGGAATTTGTTGATTTTATAGATATTTATATAGTTAAAATCTCGCAAAAACGAAATTTTTTTAAGGATTTTTTTTTGTGGGGGAAAATCGAAACCAGTGATATAATACAGTTCAATCATGTATACTAAACATTGTGAAAGAATTAGCACAATCGGTTGGAATATACAGATTTTATTAACGTTTATAGCAAAATCGTGTTTTTACCGCAAGAAACGACGATTTTTACAATTGGACGATTTACACAAACAAACCCATATTCCTCTGCATGCGAAGGTGAAATTGTTGTTATATATAGGTGAATCCACATGAATTTAACATATTTTTAAGAAATTAGAGAAAGCCCACGAATTTGTTGATTTATAGATATTTATATAGTTAAAATCTCGCAAAAACAAAATTTTTTGAAGGATTTTTTTTTTGTGGGAAAATCGAACCAGTGATATAATACAGTTCAATCATGTATACTAAACACTCTGTGAAGGAATTAGCACAATCGGTTGGAATATAGAGATTTTATTAACGTTTATAGCAAAATCGTGTTTTTACCGCAAGAAACGACGATTTTTACAATGGGACGATTTACACAAACAAACCCATATTCCTCTGCATGCGAACGTGAAATTGTTGTTATATATAGGTGAATCCACATGAATTTAACGTATTTCTAAGAAATTAGACAAATCCCACGGAATTTGTAGATTTAATTGATATTTATATAGTTAAAAATCTCGCAAAAACGAAATTTTTTGAAGGATTTTTTTTTTTGTGGGGAAAATCGAAACCAGTGATATAATACAGTTCAATCATGTATACTAAACACTCAGTGAAAGAATTAGCACAATCGGTTGGAATATAGAGATTTTATTAACGTTTATAACAAAATCGTGTTTTTTCCCCAAGAAACGACGATTTTTACAATTGGACGATTTACACAAACAAACCTATATTCCTCTGCATGCGAACGTGAAATTGTTGTTATATATAGGTGAATCCACATGATTTAACATATTTTTAAGAAATTGGACAAATCCCACGGAATTTGTTGATTTTATAGATATTTATATAGTTAAAATCTCGAAAAACGAAATTTTTTTAAGGATTTTTTTTTGTGGGGAAAATCGAAACCAGTGATATAATACAGTTCAATCATGTATACTAAACATTGTGAAAGAATTAGCACAATCGGTTGGAATATAGAGATTTTATTAACGTTTATAGCAAAATCGTATTTTTACCGCAAGAAACGACGATTTTTACAATTGGACGATTTACACAAACAAACCCATATTCCTCTGCATGCGAACGTGAAATTGTTGTTATATATAGGTGAATCCACATGAATTTAACATATTTTAAGAAATTAGAGAAAAGCCACGGAATTTGTTGATTTTATAGTTATTTATATAGTTAAAATCTCGCAAAAACAAAATTTTTTGAAGGATTTTTTTTTGTGGGGAAAATCGAAACCAGTGATATAATACAGTTCAATCATATATACTAAACACTCTGTGAAAGAATTAGCACAATCGGTTGTAATATAGAGATATTATTAACGTTTATAGCAAAATCGTGTTTTTACCGCAAGAAACGACGATTTTTACAATTGGACGATTTACACAAACAAACCCATATTCCTCTGCATGCGAACGTGAAATTGTTGTTATATATAGGTGAATCCACATGAATTTAACATTTTTTTTAAGAAATTAGACAAATCCCATAGAATTTGTAGATTTTATTGATATTTATATAGTTAAAAATCTCGCAAAAATGAAATTTTTTGAAGGATTTTTTTTTGTGGGGAAAATCGAAACCAGTGACATAATACAGTTCAATCATGTATACTAAACACTCTGTGAAAGAATTAGCACAATCGGATGGAATATAGAGATTTTATTAACGTTTATAGCAAAATCGTGTTTTTACCGCAAGAAACGACTATTTTTACAATTGGACGATTTACACAAACAAACCCATATTCCTCAGCATGCGAACGTGAAATTGTTGTTATATATAGGTGAATCCACATGAATTTAACTTTTTTTTAAAGAAATTAGACAAATCCCACGGAATTTGTTGATTTTATAGATATTTATATAGTTAAAATCTCGCAAAAACAAAATTTTTTGAAGGATTTTTTTTTGTGGGGAAAATCGAAACCAGTGATATAATACAGTTCAATCATATATACTAAACACTCTGTGAAAGAATTAGCACAATCGGTTGTAATATAGAGATATTATTAACGTTTATAGCAAAATCGTGTTTTTACCGCAAGAAACGACGATTTTTACAATTGGACGATTTACACAAACAAACCCATATTCCTCTGCATGCGAACGTGAAATTGTTGTTATATATAGGTGAATCCACATGAATTTAACATATTTTTAAGAAATTAGAGAAAGCCCACGGAATTTGTTGATTTTATAGTTATTTATATAGTTAAAATCTCGCAAAAACAAAATTTTTTGAAGGATTTTTTTTTGTGGGGAAAATCGAAACCAGTGATATAATACAGTTCAATCATGTATACTAAACACTCTGTGAAGGAATTAGCACAATCGGTTGGAATATAGAGATTTTATTAACGTTTATAGCAAAATCGTGTTTTTACCGCAAGAAACGACGATTTTTACAATGGGACGATTTACACAAACAAACCCATATTCCTCTGCATGCGAACGTGAAATTGTTGTTATATATAGGTGAATCCACATGAATTTAACGTATTTCTAAGAAATTAGACAAATCCCACGGAATTTGTAGATTTAATTGATATTTATATAGTTAAAAATCTCGCAAAAACGAAATTTTTTGAAGGATTTTTTTTTGTGGGGAAAATCGAAACCAGTGATATAATACAGTTCAATCATGTATACTAAACACTCAGTGAAAGAATTAGCACAATCGGTTGGAATATAGAGATTTTATTAACGTTTATAACAAAATCGTGTTTTTTCCCCAAGAAACGACGATTTTTACAATTGGACGATTTACACAAACAAACCTATATTCCTCTGCATGCGAACGTGAAATTGTTGTTATATATAGGTGAATCCACATGAATTTAACATATTTTTAAGAAATTGGACAAATCCCACGGAATTTGTTGATTTTATAGATATTTATATAGTTAAAATCTCGAAAAACGAAATTTTTTTAAGGATTTTTTTTTGTGGGGAAAATCGAAACCAGTGATATAATACAGTTCAATCATGTATACTAAACATTGTGAAAGAATTAGCACAATCGGTTGGAATATAGAGATTTTATTAACGTTTATAGCAAAATCGTATTTTTACCGCAAGAAACGACGATTTTTACAATTGGACGATTTACACAAACAAACCCATATTCCTCTGCATGCGAACGTGAAATTGTTGTTATATATAGGTGAATCCACATGAATTTAACATATTTTTAAGAAATTAGAGAAAAGCCACGGAATTTGTTGATTTTATAGTTATTTATATAGTTAAAATCTCGCAAAAACAAAATTTTTTGAAGGATTTTTTTTTGTGGGGAAAATCGAAACCAGTGATATAATACAGTTCAATCATATATACTAAACACTCTGTGAAAGAATTAGCACAATCGGTTGTAATATAGAGATATTATTAACGTTTATAGCAAAATCGTGTTTTTACCGCAAGAAACGACGATTTTTACAATTGGACGATTTACACAAACAAACCCATATTCCTCTGCATGCGAACGTGAAATTGTTGTTATATATAGGTGAATCCACATGAATTTAACATTTTTTTTAAGAAATTAGACAAATCCCATAGAATTTGTAGATTTTATTGATATTTATATAGTTAAAAATCTCGCAAAAATGAAATTTTTTGAAGGATTTTTTTTTGTGGGGAAAATCGAAACCAGTGACATAATACAGTTCAATCATGTATACTAAACACTCTGTGAAAGAATTAGCACAATCGGATGGAATATAGAGATTTTATTAACGTTTATAGCAAAATCGTGTTTTTACCGCAAGAAACGACTATTTTTACAATTGGACGATTTACACAAACAAACCCATATTCCTCAGCATGCGAACGTGAAATTGTTGTTATATATAGGTGAATCCACATGAATTTAACTTTTTTTTAAAGAAATTAGACAAATCCCACGGAATTTGTTGATTTTATAGATATTTATATAGTTAAAATCTCGCAAAAACGAAATTTTTTGAAGAATTTTTTTTTTTTGTTGGAAAATCGAAACCAGTGACATAATACAGTTCAATCATGTATACTAAACACTCTGTGAAAGAATTAGCACAATCGGTTGGAATATAGAGATTTTATTAACGTTTATGGCAAAATCGTATTTTTACCGCAAGAAACGACGATTTTTACAATTGGACGATTTACACAAACAAACCCATATTCCTCTGCATGCGAACGTGAAATTGTTGTTATATATAGGTGAATCCACATGAATTTAACATATTTTTAAGAAATTAGACAAATCCCACGGAATTTGTAGATTTTATTGATATTTATATAGTTAAAATCTCGCAAAAACGAAATTTTTTTAAGGATTTTTTTTGTGGGGAAAATCGAAACCAGTGATATAATACAGTTCAATCATGTATACTAAACACTCTGTGAAAGAATTAGCACAATCGGTTGCAATATAGAGATTTTATTAACGTTAATAGCAAAATCGTGTTTTTACTGCAAGAAACGACGATTTTTACAATTGGACGATTTACACAAACAAACCCATATTCCTCTGCATGCGAACGTGAAATTGTTGTTATATATAGGTGAATCCACATGAATTTAACATTTTTTTAAGAAATTAGACAAATCCCACGGAATTTGTAGATTTTATTGATAATTATATAGTTAAAAATCTCGCAAAAACGAAATTTTTTGAAGGATTTTTTTTTTGTGGGGAAAATCGAAACCAGTGATATAATACAATTCAATCATGTATACTAAACACTCTGTGAAAGAATTAGCACAATCGGTTGGAATATAGAGATTTTATTAACGTTTATAGCAAAATCGTGTTTTTACCGCAAGAAACGACGATTTTTACAATTGGACGATTTACACAAACAAACCCATATTCCTCTGCATGAGAACGTGAAATTGTTGTTATATATAGGTGAATCCACATGAATTTAACAATTTTTTAAGAAATTAGAAAAATCCCACCGAATTTGTTGATTTTATTGATATTTATATAGTTAAAAATCTCGGAAAAACGAAATTTTTTGAAGGATTTTTTTTTTGTTGGGAAAATCGAAACCAGTGATATAATACAGTTCAATCATGTATACTAAACACTCTGTGAAGGAATTAGCACAATCGGTTGGAATATAGAGATTTTATTAACGTTTGTAGCAAAATCGTGTTTTTACCGCAAGAAACGACGATTTTTACAATGGGACGATTTACACAAACAAACCCATATTCCTCTGCATGCGAACGTGAAATTGTTGTTATATATAGGTGAATCCACATGAATTTAACATATTTTTAAGAAATTAGACAAATCGCACGGAATTTGTTGATTTTATATATATTTATATAGTTAAAATTTCGCAAAAACGAAATTTTTTTAAGGATTTTTTTTTGTGGGTAAAATCGAAACCAGTGATATAATACAGTTCATCATGTATACTAAACACTCTGTGAAAGAATTAGCACAATCGGTTGGAATATAGAGATTTTATTAACGTTTATAGCAAAATCGTGTTTTTACCGCAAGAAACGACGATTTTTACAATTGGACGATTTACACAAACAAACCCATATTCCTCTGCATGCGAACGTGAAATTGTTGTTATATATAGGTGAATCCACATGAATTTAACATATTTTTAAGAAATTAGACAAATCCCAAGGAATTTGTTGATTTTATTGATATTTATATAGTTAAAAATCTCGCAAAAACGAAATTTTTTGAAGGTTTTTTTTTTTGTGGGGAAAAACGAAACCAGTGATATAATACAGTTCAATCATGTATACTAAACACTCTGTGAAGGAATTAGCACAATCGGTTGCAATATAGAGATTTTATTAACGTTTATAGCAAAATCGTGTTTTTACCGCAAGAAACGACGATTTTTACAATGGGACGATTTACACAAACAAACCCATATTCCTCTGCATGCGAACGTGAAATTGTTGTTATATATAGGTGAATCCACATGAATTTAACGTATTTCTAAGAAATTAGACAAATCCCACGGAATTTGTAGATTTAATTGATATTTATATAGTTAAAAATCTCGCAAAAACGAAATTTTTTGAAGGATTTTTTTTTTGTGGGGAAAATCGAAACCAGTGATATAATACAGTTCAATCATGTATACTAAACACTCTGTGAAAGAATTAGCACAATCGGTTGGAATATAGAGATTTTATTAACGTTTATAACAAAATCGTGTTTTTACCCCAAGAAACGACGATTTTTACAATTGGACGATTTACACAAACAAACCTATATTCCTCTGCATGCGAACGTGAAATTGTTGTTATATATAGGTGAATCCACATGAATTTAACATATTTTTAAGAAATTGGACAAATCCCACGGAATTTGTTGATTTTATAGATATTTATATAGTTAAAATCTCGAAAAACGAAATTTTTTTAAGGATTTTTTTTTGTGGGGAAAATCGAAACCAGTGATATAATACAGTTCAATCATGTATACTAAACATTGTGAAAGAATTAGCACAATCGGTTGGAATATAGAGATTTTATTAACGTTTATAGCAAAATCGTATTTTTACCGCAAGAAACGACGATTTTTACAATTGGACGATTTACACAAACAAACCCATATTCCTCTGCATGCGAACGTGAAATTGTTGTTATATATAGGTGAATCCACATGAATTTAACATATTTTTAAGAAATTAGAGAAAAGCCACGGAATTTGTTGATTTTATAGTTATTTATATAGTTAAAATCTCGCAAAAACAAAATTTTTTGAAGGATTTTTTTTTGTGGGGAAAATCGAAACCAGTGATATAATACAGTTCAATCATATATACTAAACACTCTGTGAAAGAATTAGCACAATCGGTTGTAATATAGAGATATTATTAACGTTTATAGCAAAATCGTGTTTTTACCGCAAGAAACGACGATTTTTACAATTGGACGATTTACACAAACAAACCCATATTCCTCTGCATGCGAACGTGAAATTGTTGTTATATATAGGTGAATCCACATGAATTTAACATTTTTTTTAAGAAATTAGACAAATCCCATAGAATTTGTAGATTTTATTGATATTTATATAGTTAAAAATCTCGCAAAAATGAAATTTTTTGAAGGATTTTTTTTTGTGGGGAAAATCGAAACCAGTGACATAATACAGTTCAATCATGTATACTAAACACTCTGTGAAAGAATTAGCACAATCGGATGGAATATAGAGATTTTATTAACGTTTATAGCAAAATCGTGTTTTTACCGCAAGAAACGACTATTTTTACAATTGGACGATTTACACAAACAAACCCATATTCCTCAGCATGCGAACGTGAAATTGTTGTTATATATAGGTGAATCCACATGAATTTAACTTTTTTTTAAAGAAATTAGACAAATCCCACGGAATTTGTTGATTTTATAGATATTTATATAGTTAAAATCTCGCAAAAACGAAATTTTTTGAAGAATTTTTTTTTTTTGTTGGAAAATCGAAACCAGTGACATAATACAGTTCAATCATGTATACTAAACACTCTGTGAAAGAATTAGCACAATCGGTTGGAATATAGAGATTTTATTAACGTTTATGGCAAAATCGTATTTTTACCGCAAGAAACGACGATTTTTACAATTGGACGATTTACACAAACAAACCCATATTCCTCTGCATGCGAACGTGAAATTGTTGTTATATATAGGTGAATCCACATGAATTTAACATATTTTTAAGAAATTAGACAAATCCCACGGAATTTGTAGATTTTATTGATATTTATATAGTTAAAATCTCGCAAAAACGAAATTTTTTTAAGGATTTTTTTTGTGGGGAAAATCGAAACCAGTGATATAATACAGTTCAATCATGTATACTAAACACTCTGTGAAAGAATTAGCACAATCGGTTGCAATATAGAGATTTTATTAACGTTAATAGCAAAATCGTGTTTTTTACTGCAAGAAACGACGATTTTTACAATTGGACGATTTACACAAACAAACCCATATTCCTCTTCATGCGAACGCGAAATTGTTGTTATATATAGGTGAATCCACATGAATTTAACATTTTTTTAAGAAATTAGACAAATCACACGGAATTTGTAGATTTTATTGATAATTATATAGTTAAAAATCTCGCAAAAACGAAATTTTTTGAAGGATTTTTTTTGTGGGGAAAATCGAAACCAGTGATATAATACAATTCAATCATGTATACTAAACACTCTGTGAAAGAATTAGCACAATCGGTTGGAATATAGAGATTTTATTAACGTTTATAGCAAAATCGTGTTTTTACCGCAAGAAACGACGATTTTTACAATTGGACGATTTACACAAACAAACCCATATTCCTCTGCATGAGAACGTGAAATTGTTGTTATATATAGGTGAATCCACATGAATTTAACAATTTTTTAAGAAATTAGAAAAATCCCACCGAATTTGTTGATTTTATTGATATTTATATAGTTAAAAATCTCGCAAAAACGAAATTTTTTGAAGGATTTTTTTTTTGTGGGGAAAATCGAAACCAGTGATATAATACAGTTCAATCATGTATACTAAACACTCTGTGAAGGAATTAGCACAATCGGTTGGAATATAGAGATTTTATTAACGTTTGTAGCAAAATCGTGTTTTTACCGCAAGAAACGACGATTTTTACAATGGGACGATTTACACAAACAAACCCATATTCCTCTGCATGCGAACGTGAAATTGTTGTTATATATAGGTGAATCCACATGAATTTAACATATTTTTAAGAAATTAGACAAATCGCACGGAATTTGTTGATTTTATATATATTTATATAGTTAAAATTTCGCAAAAACGAAATTTTTTTAAGGATTTTTTTTTGTGGGTAAAATCGAAACCAGTGATATAATACAGTTCATCATGTATACTAAACACTCTGTGAAAGAATTAGCACAATCGGTTGGAATATAGAGATTTTATTAACGTTTATAGCAAAATCGTGTTTTTACCGCAAGAAACGACGATTTTTACAATTGGACGATTTACACAAAGAAACCCATATTCCTCTGCATGCGAACGTGAAATTGTTGTTATATATAGGTGAATCCACATGAATTTAACATATTGTTAAGAAATTAGACAAATCCCAAGGAATTTGTTGATTTTATTGATATTTATATAGTTAAAAATCTCGCAAAAACGAAATTTTTTTAAGGTTTTTTTTTTTGTGGGGAAAAACGAAACCAGTGATATAATACAGTTCAATCATGTATACTAAACACTCTGTGAAGGAATTAGCACAATCGGTTGCAATATAGAGATTTTATTAACGTTTATAGCAAAATCGTGTTTTTACCGCAAGAAACGACGATTTTTCAATGGGACGATTTACACAAACAAACCCATATTCCTCTGCATGCGAACGTGAAATTGTTGTTATATATAGGTGAATCCACATGAATTTAACGTATTTCTAAGAAATTAGACAAATCCCACTGAATTTGTAGATTTAATTGATATTTATATAGTTAAAAATCTCGCAAAAACGAAATTTTTTGAAGGATTTTTTTTTGTGGGGAAAATCGAAACCAGTGATATAATACAGTTCAATCATGTATACTAAACACTCTGTGAAAGAATTAGCACAATCGGTTGGAATATAGAGATTTTATTAACGTTTATAACAAAATCGTGTTTTTACCCCAAGAAACGACGATTTTTACAATTGGACGATTTACACAAACAAACCTATATTCCTCTGCATGCGAACGTGAAATTGTTGTTATATATAGGTGAATCCACATGAATTTAACATATTTTTAAGAAATTAGACAAATCCCACGGAATTTGTTGATTTTATAGATATTTATATAGTTAAAATCTCGCAAAAACGAAATTTTTTGAAGAATTTTTTTTTTTTGTTGGAAAATCGAAACCAGTGACATAATACAGTTCAATCATGTATACTAAACACTCTGTGAAAGAATTAGCACAATCGGTTGGAATATAGAGATTTTATTAACGTTTATGGCAAAATCGTATTTTTACCGCAAGAAACGACGATTTTTACAATTGGACGATTTACACAAACAAACCCATATTCCTCTGCATGCGAACGTGAAATTGTTGTTATATATAGGTGAATCCACATGAATTTAACATATTTTTAAGAAATTAGACAAATCCCACGGAATTTGTAGATTTTATTGATATTTATATAGTTAAAATCTCGCAAAAACGAAATTTTTTTAAGGATTTTTTTTGTGGGGAAAATCGAAACCAGTGATATAATACAGTTCAATCATGTATACTAAACACTCTGTGAAAGAATTAGCACAATCGGTTGCAATATAGAGATTTTATTAACGTTTATAGCAAAATCGTGTTTTTACTGCAAGAAACGACGATTTTTACAATTGGACGATTTACACAAACAAACCCATATTCCTCTTCATGCGAACGTGAAATTGTTGTTATATATAGGTGAATCCACATGAATTTAACATTTTTTTAAGAAATTAGACAAATCCCACGGAATTTGTAGATTTTATTGATAATTATATAGTTAAAAATCTCGCAAAAACGAAATTTTTTGAAGGATTTTTTTTGTGGGGAAAATCGAAACCAGTGATATAATACAATTCAATCATGTATACTAAACACTCTGTGAAAGAATTAGCACAATCGGTTGGAATATAGAGATTTTATTAACGTTTATAGCAAAATCGTGTTTTTACCGCAAGAAACGACGATTTTTACAATTGGACGATTTACACAAACAAACCCATATTCCTCTGCATGCGAAGGTGAAATTGTTGTTATATATAGGTGAATCCACATGAATTTAACAATTTTTTAAGAAATTAGAAAAATCCCACCGAATTTGTTGATTTTATTGATATTTATATAGTTAAAAATCTCGCAAAAACGAAATTTTTTGAAGGATTTTTTTTTTGTGGGGAAAATCGAAACCAGTGATATAATACAGTTCAATCATGTATACTAAACACTCTGTGAAGGAATTAGCACAATCGGTTGGAATATAGAGATTTTATTAACGTTTGTAGCAAAATCGTGTTTTTACCCCAAGAAACGACGATTTTTACAATTGGACGATTTACACAAACAAACCTATATTCCTCTGCATGCGAACGTGAAATTGTTGTTATATATAGGTGAATCCACATGAATTTAACATATTTTTAAGAAATTGGACAAATCCCACGGAATTTGTTGATTTTATAGATATTTATATAGTTAAAATCTCGAAAAACGAAATTTTTTTAAGGATTTTTTTTTGTGGGGAAAATCGAAACCAGTGATATAATACAGTTCAATCATGTATACTAAACATTGTGAAAGAATTAGCACAATCGGTTGGAATATAGAGATTTTATTAACGTTTATAGCAAAATCGTATTTTTACCGCAAGAAACGACGATTTTTACAATTGGACGATTTACACAAACAAACCCATATTCCTCTGCATGCGAACGTGAAATTGTTGTTATATATAGGTGAATCCACATGAATTTAACATATTTTTAAGAAATTAGAGAAAAGCCACGGAATTTGTTGATTTTATAGTTATTTATATAGTTAAAATCTCGCAAAAACAAAATTTTTTGAAGGATTTTTTTTTGTGGGGAAAATCGAAACCAGTGATATAATACAGTTCAATCATATATACTAAACACTCTGTGAAAGAATTAGCACAATCGGTTGTAATATAGAGATATTATTAACGTTTATAGCAAAATCGTGTTTTTACCGCAAGAAACGACGATTTTTACAATTGGACGATTTACACAAACAAACCCATATTCCTCTGCATGCGAACGTGAAATTGTTGTTATATATAGGTGAATCCACATGAATTTAACATTTTTTTTAAGAAATTAGACAAATCCCATAGAATTTGTAGATTTTATTGATATTTATATAGTTAAAAATCTCGCAAAAATGAAATTTTTTGAAGGATTTTTTTTTGTGGGGAAAATCGAAACCAGTGACATAATACAGTTCAATCATGTATACTAAACACTCTGTGAAAGAATTAGCACAATCGGATGGAATATAGAGATTTTATTAACGTTTATAGCAAAATCGTGTTTTTACCGCAAGAAACGACTATTTTTACAATTGGACGATTTACACAAACAAACCCATATTCCTCAGCATGCGAACGTGAAATTGTTGTTATATATAGGTGAATCCACATGAATTTAACTTTTTTTTAAAGAAATTAGACAAATCCCACGGAATTTGTTGATTTTATAGATATTTATATAGTTAAAATCTCGCAAAAACGAAATTTTTTGAAGAATTTTTTTTTTTGTTGGAAAATCGAAACCAGTGACATAATACAGTTCAATCATGTATACTAAACACTCTGTGAAAGAATTAGCACAATCGGTTGGAATATAGAGATTTTATTAACGTTTATGGCAAAATCGTATTTTTACCGCAAGAAACGACGATTTTTACAATTGGACGATTTACACAAACAAACCCATATTCCTCTGCATGCGAACGTGAAATTGTTGTTATATATAGGTGAATCCACATGAATTTAACATATTTTTAAGAAATTAGACAAATCCCACGGAATTTGTAGATTTTATTGATATTTATATAGTTAAAATCTCGCAAAAACGAAATTTTTTTAAGGATTTTTTTTGTGGGGAAAATCGAAACCAGTGATATAATACAGTTCAATCATGTATACTAAACACTCTGTGAAAGAATTAGCACAATCGGTTGCAATATAGAGATTTTATTAACGTTAATAGCAAAATCGTGTTTTTTACTGCAAGAAACGACGATTTTTACAATTGGACGATTTACACAAACAAACCCATATTCCTCTTCATGCGAACGCGAAATTGTTGTTATATATAGGTGAATCCACATGAATTTAACATTTTTTTAAGAAATTAGACAAATCACACGGAATTTGTAGATTTTATTGATAATTATATAGTTAAAAATCTCGCAAAAACGAAATTTTTTGAAGGATTTTTTTTGTGGGGAAAATCGAAACCAGTGATATAATACAATTCAATCATGTATACTAAACACTCTGTGAAAGAATTAGCACAATCGGTTGGAATATAGAGATTTTATTAACGTTTATAGCAAAATCGTGTTTTTACCGCAAGAAACGACGATTTTTACAATTGGACGATTTACACAAACAAACCCATATTCCTCTGCATGAGAACGTGAAATTGTTGTTATATATAGGTGAATCCACATGAATTTAACAATTTTTTAAGAAATTAGAAAAATCCCACCGAATTTGTTGATTTTATTGATATTTATATAGTTAAAAATCTCGCAAAAACGAAATTTTTTGAAGGATTTTTTTTTTGTGGGGAAAATCGAAACCAGTGATATAATACAGTTCAATCATGTATACTAAACACTCTGTGAAGGAATTAGCACAATCGGTTGGAATATAGAGATTTTATTAACGTTTGTAGCAAAATCGTGTTTTTACCGCAAGAAACGACGATTTTTACAATGGGACGATTTACACAAACAAACCCATATTCCTCTGCATGCGAACGTGAAATTGTTGTTATATATAGGTGAATCCACATGAATTTAACATATTTTTAAGAAATTAGACAAATCGCACGGAATTTGTTGATTTTATATATATTTATATAGTTAAAATTTCGCAAAAACGAAATTTTTTTAAGGATTTTTTTTTGTGGGTAAAATCGAAACCAGTGATATAATACAGTTCATCATGTATACTAAACACTCTGTGAAAGAATTAGCACAATCGGTTGGAATATAGAGATTTTATTAACGTTTATAGCAAAATCGTGTTTTTACCGCAAGAAACGACGATTTTTACAATTGGACGATTTACACAAAGAAACCCATATTCCTCTGCATGCGAACGTGAAATTGTTGTTATATATAGGTGAATCCACATGAATTTAACATATTGTTAAGAAATTAGACAAATCCCAAGGAATTTGTTGATTTTATTGATATTTATATAGTTAAAAATCTCGCAAAAACGAAATTTTTTGAAGGTTTTTTTTTTTGTGGGGAAAAACGAAACCAGTGATATAATACAGTTCAATCATGTATACTAAACACTCTGTGAAGGAATTAGCACAATCGGTTGCAATATAGAGATTTTATTAACGTTTATAGCAAAATCGTGTTTTTACCGCAAGAAACGACGATTTTTCAATGGGACGATTTACACAAACAAACCCATATTCCTCTGCATGCGAACGTGAAATTGTTGTTATATATAGGTGAATCCACATGAATTTAACGTATTTCTAAGAAATTAGACAAATCCCACTGAATTTGTAGATTTAATTGATATTTATATAGTTAAAAATCTCGCAAAAACGAAATTTTTTGAAGGATTTTTTTTTGTGGGGAAAATCGAAACCAGTGATATAATACAGTTCAATCATGTATACTAAACACTCTGTGAAAGAATTAGCACAATCGGTTGGAATATAGAGATTTTATTAACGTTTATAACAAAATCGTGTTTTTACCCCAAGAAACGACGATTTTTACAATTGGACGATTTACACAAACAAACCTATATTCCTCTGCATGCGAACGTGAAATTGTTGTTATATATAGGTGAATCCACATGAATTTAACATATTTTTAAGAAATTAGACAAATCCCACGGAATTTGTTGATTTTATAGATATTTATATAGTTAAAATCTCGCAAAAACGAAATTTTTTGAAGAATTTTTTTTTTTTGTTGGAAAATCGAAACCAGTGACATAATACAGTTCAATCATGTATACTAAACACTCTGTGAAAGAATTAGCACAATCGGTTGGAATATAGAGATTTTATTAACGTTTATGGCAAAATCGTATTTTTACCGCAAGAAACGACGATTTTTACAATTGGACGATTTACACAAACAAACCCATATTCCTCTGCATGCGAACGTGAAATTGTTGTTATATATAGGTGAATCCACATGAATTTAACATATTTTTAAGAAATTAGACAAATCCCACGGAATTTGTAGATTTTATTGATATTTATATAGTTAAAATCTCGCAAAAACGAAATTTTTTTAAGGATTTTTTTTGTGGGGAAAATCGAAACCAGTGATATAATACAGTTCAATCATGTATACTAAACACTCTGTGAAAGAATTAGCACAATCGGTTGCAATATAGAGATTTTATTAACGTTAATAGCAAAATCGTGTTTTTACTGCAAGAAACGACGATTTTTACAATTGGACGATTTACACAAACAAACCCATATTCCTCTTCATGCGAACGTGAAATTGTTGTTATATATAGGTGAATCCACATGAATTTAACATTTTTTTAAGAAATTAGACAAATCCCACGGAATTTGTAGATTTTATTGATAATTATATAGTTAAAAATCTCGCAAAAACGAAATTTTTTGAAGGATTTTTTTTGTGGGGAAAATCGAAACCAGTGATATAATACAATTCAATCATGTATACTAAACACTCTGTGAAAGAATTAGCACAATCGGTTGGAATATAGAGATTTTATTAACGTTTATAGCAAAATCGTGTTTTTACCGCAAGAAACGACGATTTTTACAATTGGACGATTTACACAAACAAACCCATATTCCTCTGCATGCGAAGGTGAAATTGTTGTTATATATAGGTGAATCCACATGAATTTAACAATTTTTTAAGAAATTAGAAAAATCCCACCGAATTTGTTGATTTTATTGATATTTATATAGTTAAAAATCTCGCAAAAACGAAATTTTTTGAAGGATTTTTTTTTTGTGGGGAAAATCGAAACCAGTGATATAATACAGTTCAATCATGTATACTAAACACTCTGTGAAGGAATTAGCACAATCGGTTGGAATATAGAGATTTTATTAACGTTTGTAGCAAAATCGTGTTTTTACCGCAAGAAACGACGATTTTTACAATGGGACGATTTACACAAACAAACCCATATTCCTCTGCATGCGAACGTGAAATTGTTGTTATATATAGGTCAATCCACATGAATTTTACATATTTTTAAGAAATTAGACAAATCGCACGGAATTTGTTGATTTTATATATATTTATATAGTTAAAATTTCGCAAAAACGAAATTTTTTTAAGGATTTTTTTTTGTGGGTAAAATCGAAACCAGTGATATAATACAGTTCATCATGTATACTAAACACTCTGTGAAAGAATTAGCACAATCGGTTGGAATATAGAGATTTTATTAACGTTTATAGCAAAATCGTGTTTTTACCGCAAGAAACGACGATTTTTACAATTGGACGATTTACACAAACAAACCCATATTCCTCTGCATGCGAACGTGAAATTGTTGTTATATATAGGTGAATCCACATGAATTTAACATATTTTTAAGAAATTAGACAAATCCCAAGGAATTTGTTGATTTTATTGATATTTATATAGTTAAAAATCTCGCAAAAACGAAATTTTTTGAAGGTTTTTTTTTTTGTGGGGAAAAACGAAACCAGTGATATAATACAGTTCAATCATGTATACTAAACACTCTGTGAAGGAATTAGCACAATCGGTTGCAATATAGAGATTTTATTAACGTTTATAGCAAAATCGTGTTTTTACCGCAAGAAACGACGATTTTTACAATGGGACGATTTACACAAACAAACCCATATTCCTCTGCATGCGAACGTGAAATTGTTGTTATATATAGGTGAATCCACATGAATTTAACGTATTTCTAAGAAATTAGACAAATCCCACGGAATTTGTAGATTTAATTGTTATTTATATAGTTAAAAATCTCGCAAAAACGAAATTTTTTGAAGGATTTTTTTTTGTGGGGAAAATCGAAACCAGTGATATAATACAGTTCAATCATGTATACTAAACACTCTGTGAAAGAATTAGCACAATCGGTTGGAATATAGAGATTTTATTAACGTTTATAACAAAATCGTGTTTTTACCCCAAGAAACGACGATTTTTACAATTGGACGATTTACACAAACAAACCTATATTCCTCTGCATGCGAACGTGAAATTGTTGTTATATATAGGTGAATCCACATGAATTTAACATATGTTTAAGAAATTGGACAAATCCCACGGAATTTGTTGATTTTATAGATATTTATATAGTTAAAATCTCAAAAAACGAAATTTTTTTAAGGATTTTTTTTTGTGGGGAAAATCGAAACCAGTGATATAATACAGTTCAATCATGTATACTAAACATTGTGAAAGAATTAGCACAATCGGTTGGAATATAGAGATTTTATTAACGTTTATAGCAAAATCGTATTTTTACCGCAAGAAACGACGATTTTTACAATTGGACGATTTACACAAATAAACCCATATTCCTCTGCATGCGAACGTGAAATTGTTGTTATATATAGGTGAATCCACATGAATTTAACATATTTTTAAGAAATTAGAGAAAAGCCACGGAATTTGTTGATTTTATAGTTATTTATATAGTTAAAATCTCGCAAAAACAAAATTTTTTGAAGGATTTTTTTTTGTGGGGAAAATCGAAACCAGTGATATAATACAGTTCAATCATATATACTAAACACTCTGTGAAAGAATTAGCACAATCGGTTGTAATATAGAGATATTATTAACGTTTATAGCAAAATCGTGTTTTTACCGCAAGAAACGACGATTTTTACAATTGGACGATTTACACAAACAAACCCATATTCCTCTGCATGCGAACGTGAAATTGTTGTTATATATAGGTGAATCCACATGAATTTAACATTTTTTTTAAGAAATTAGACAAATCCCATAGAATTTGTAGATTTTATTGATATTTATATAGTTAAAAATCTCGCAAAAATGAAATTTTTTGAAGGATTTTTTTTTGTGGGGAAAATCGAAACCAGTGACATAATACAGTTCAATCATGTATACTAAACACTCTGTGAAAGAATTAGCACAATCGGATGGAATATAGAGATTTTATTAACGTTTATAGCAAAATCGTGTTTTTACCGCAAGAAACGACTATTTTTACAATTGGACGATTTACACAAACAAACCCATATTCCTCAGCATGCGAACGTGAAATTGTTGTTATATATAGGTGAATCCACATGAATTTAACTTTTTTTTAAAGAAATTAGACAAATCCCACGGAATTTGTTGATTTTATAGATATTTATATAGTTAAAATCTCGCAAAAACGAAATTTTTTGAAGAATTTTTTTTTTTGTTGGAAAATCGAAACCAGTGACATAATACAGTTCAATCATATATACTAAACACTCTGTGAAAGAATTAGCACAATCGGTTGGAATATAGAGATTTTATTAACGTTTATGGCAAAATCGTATTTTTACCGCAAGAAACGACGATTTTTACAATTGGACGATTTACACAAACAAACCCATATTCCTCTGCATGCGAACGTGAAATTGTTGTTATATATAGGTGAATCCACATGAATTTAACATATTTTTAAGAAATTAGACAAATCCCACGGAATTTGTAGATTTTATTGATATTTATATAGTTAAAATCTCGCAAAAACGAAATTTTTTTAAGGATTTTTTTTGTGGGGTAATCGAAACCAGTGATATAATACAGTTCAATCATGTATACTAAACACTCTGTGAAAGAATTAGCACAATCGGTTGCAATATAGAGATTTTATTAACGTTAATAGCAAAATCGTGTTTTTACTGCAAGAAACGACGATTTTTACAATTGGACGATTTACTCAAACAAACCCATATTCCTCTTCATGCGAACGTGAAATTGTTGTTATATATAGGTGAATCCACATGAATTTAACATTTTTTTAAGAAATTAGACAAATCCCACGGAATTTGTAGATTTTATTGATAATTATATAGTTAAAAATCTCGCAAAAACGAAATTTTTTGAAGGATTTTTTTTGTGGGGAAAATCGAAACCAGTGATATAATACAATTCAATCATGTATACTAAACACTCTGTGAAAGAATTAGCACAATCGGTTGGAATATAGAGATTTTATTAACGTTTATAGCAAAATCGTGTTTTTACCGCAAGAAACGACGATTTTTACAATTGGACGATTTACACAAACAAACCCATATTCCTCTGCATGAGAACGTGAAATTGTTGTTATATATAGGTGAATCCACATGAATTTAACAATTTTTTAAGAAATTAGAAAAATCCCACCGAATTTGTTGATTTTATTGATATTTATATAGTTAAAAATCTCGCAAAAACGAAATTTTTTGAAGGATTTTTTTTTTGTGGGGAAAATCGAAACCAGTGATATAATACAGTTCAATCATGTATACTAAACACTCTGTGAAGGAATTAGCACAATCGGTTGGAATATAGAGATTTTATTAACGTTTGTAGCAAAATCGTGTTTTTACCGCAAGAAACGACGATTTTTACAATGGGACGATTTACACAAACAAACCCATATTCCTCTGCATGCGAACGTGAAATTGTTGTTATATATAGGTGAATCCACATGAATTTAACATATTTTTAAGAAATTAGACAAATCGCACGGAATTTGTTGATTTTATATATATTTATATAGTTAAAATTTCGCAAAAACGAAATTTTTTTAAGGATTTTTTTTTGTGGGTAAAATCGAAACCAGTGATATAATACAGTTCATCATGTATACTAAACACTCTGTGAAAGAATTAGCACAATCGGTTGGAATATAGAGATTTTATTAACGTTTATAGCAAAATCGTGTTTTTACCGCAAGAAACGACGATTTTTACAATTGGACGATTTACACAAACAAACCCATATTCCTCTGCATGCGAACGTGAAATTGTTGTTATATATAGGTGAATCCACATGAATTTAACATATTTTTAAGAAATTAGACAAATCCCAAGGAATTTGTTGATTTTATAGATATTTATATAGTTAAAAATCTCGCAAAAACGAAATTTTTTGATGGTTTTTTTTTTTGTGGGGAAAAACGAAACCAGTGATATAATACAGTTCAATCATGTATACTAAACACTCTGTGAAGGAATTAGCACAATCGGTTGCAATATAGAGATTTTATTAACGTTTATAGCAAAATCGTGTTTTTACCGCAAGAAACGACGATTTTTCAATGGGACGATTTACACAAACAAACCCATATTCCTCTGCATGCGAACGTGAAATTGTTGTTATATATAGGTGAATCCACATGAATTTAACGTATTTCTAAGAAATTAGACAAATCCCACGGAATTTGTAGATTTAATTGATATTTATATAGTTAAAAATCTCGCAAAAACGAAATTTTTTGAAGGATTTTTTTTTGTGGGGAAAATCGAAACCAGTGATATAATACAGTTCAATCATGTATACTAAACACTCTGTGAAAGAATTAGCACAATCGGTTGGAATATAGAGATTTTATTAACGTTTATAACAAAATCGTGTTTTTACCCCAAGAAACGACGATTTTTACAATTGGACGATTTACACAAACAAACCTATATTCCTCTGCATGCGAACGTGAAATTGTTGTTATATATAGGTGAATCCACATGAATTTAACATATTTTTAAGAAATTAGACAAATCCCACGGAATTTGTTGATTTTATAGATATTTATATAGTTAAAATCTCGCAAAAACGAAATTTTTTGAAGAATTTTTTTTTTTTGTTGGAAAATCGAAACCAGTGACATAATACAGTTCAATCATGTATACTAAACACTCTGTGAAAGAATTAGCACAATCGGTTGGAATATAGAGATTTTATTAACGTTTATGGCAAAATCGTATTTTTACCGCAAGAAACGACGATTTTTACAATTGGACGATTTACACAAACAAACCCATATTCCTCTGCATGCGAACGTGAAATTGTTGTTATATATAGGTGAATCCACATGAATTTAACATATTTTTAAGAAATTAGACAAATCCCACGGAATTTGTAGATTTTATTGATATTTATATAGTTAAAATCTCGCAAAAACGAAATTTTTTTAAGGATTTTTTTTGTGGGGAAAATCGAAACCAGTGATATAATACAGTTCAATCATGTATACTAAACACTCTGTGAAAGAATTAGCACAATCGGTTGCAATATAGAGATTTTATTAACGTTAATAGCAAAATCGTGTTTTTACTGCAAGAAACGACGATTTTTACAATTGGACGATTTACACAAACAAACCCATATTCCTCTTCATGCGAACGTGAAATTGTTGTTATATATAGGTGAATCCACATGAATTTAACATTTTTTTAAGAAATTAGACAAATCCCACGGAATTTGTAGATTTTATTGATAATTATATAGTTAAAAATCTCGCAAAAACGAAATTTTTTGAAGGATTTTTTTTGTGGGGAAAATCGAAACCAGTGATATAATACAATTCAATCATGTATACTAAACACTCTGTGAAAGAATTAGCACAATCGGTTGGAATATAGAGATTTTATTAACGTTTATAGCAAAATCGTGTTTTTACCGCAAGAAACGACGATTTTTACAATTGGACGATTTACACAAACAAACCCATATTCCTCTGCATGAGAACGTGAAATTGTTGTTATATATAGGTGAATCCACATGAATTTAACAATTTTTTAAGAAATTAGAAAAATCCCACCGAATTTGTTGATTTTATTGATATTTATATAGTTAAAAATCTCGCAAAAACGAAATTTTTTGAAGGATTTTTTTTTTTGTGGGGAAAATCGAAACCAGTGATATAATACAGTTCAATCATGTATACTAAACACTCTGTGAAGGAATTAGCACAATCGGTTGGAATATAGAGATTTTATTAACGTTTGTAGCAAAATCGTGTTTTTACCGCAAGAAACGACGATTTTTACAATGGGACGATTTACACAAACAAACCCATATTCCTCTGCATGCGAACGTGAAATTGTTGTTATATATAGGTGAATCCACATGAATTTAACATATTTTTAAGAAATTAGACAAATCGCACGGAATTTGTTGATTTTATATATATTTATATAGTTAAAATTTCGCAAAAACGAAATTTTTTTAAGGATTTTTTTTTGTGGGTAAAATCGAAACCAGTGATATAATACAGTTCATCATGTATACTAAACACTCTGTGAAAGAATTAGCACAATCGGTTGGAATATAGAGATTTTATTAACGTTTATAGCAAAATCGTGTTTTTACCGCAAGAAACGACGATTTTTACAATTGGACGATTTACACAAACAAACCCATATTCCTCTGCATGCGAACGTGAAATTGTTGTTATATATAGGTGAATCCACATGAATTTAACATATTATTAAGAAATTAGACAAATCCCAAGGAATTTGTTGATTTTATTGATATTTATATAGTTAAAAATCTCGCAAAAACGAAATTTTTTGAAGGTTTTTTTTTTTGTGGGGAAAAACGAAACCAGTGATATAATACAGTTCAATCATGTATACTAAACACTCTGTGAAGGAATTAGCACAATCGGTTGCAATATAGAGATTTTATTAACGTTTATAGCAAAATCGTGTTTTTACCGCAAGAAACGACGATTTTTCAATGGGACGATTTACACAAACAAACCCATATTCCTCTGCATGCGAACGTGAAATTGTTGTTATATATAGGTGAATCCACATGAATTTAACGTATTTCTAAGAAATTAGACAAATCCCACGGAATTTGTAGATTTAATTGATATTTATATAGTTAAAAATCTCGCAAAAACGAAATTTTTTGAAGGATTTTTTTTTGTGGGGAAAATCGAAACCAGTGATATAATACAGTTCAATCATGTATACTAAACACTCTGTGAAAGAATTAGCACAATCGGTTGGAATATAGAGATTTTATTAACGTTTATAACAAAATCGTGTTTTTACCCCAAGAAACGACGATTTTTACAATTGGACGATTTACACAAACAAACCTATATTCCTCTGCATGCGAACGTGAAATTGTTGTTATATATAGGTGAATCCACATGAATTTAACATATTTTTAAGAAATTAGACAAATCCCACGGAATTTGTTGATTTTATAGATATTTATATAGTTAAAATCTCGCAAAAACGAAATTTTTTGAAGGATTTTTTTTTTTTGTTGGAAAATCGAAACCAGTGACATAATACAGTTCAATCATGTATACTAAACACTCTGTGAAAGAATTAGCACAATCGGTTGGAATATAGAGATTTTATTAACGTTTATGGCAAAATCGTATTTTTACCGCAAGAAACGACGATTTTTACAATTGGACGATTTACACAAACAAACCCATATTCCTCTGCATGCGAACGTGAAATTGTTGTTATATATAGGTGAATCCACATGAATTTAACATATTTTTAAGAAATTAGACAAATCCCACGGAATTTGTAGATTTTATTGATATTTATATAGTTAAAATCTCGCAAAAACGAAAATTTTTTAAGGATTTTTTTTGTGGGGAAAATCGAAACCAGTGATATAATACAGTTCAATCATGTATACTAAACACTCTGTGAAAGAATTAGCACAATCGGTTGCAATATAGAGATTTTATTAACGTTAATAGCAAAATCGTGTTTTTACTGCAAGAAACGACGATTTTTACAATTGGACGATTTACACAAACAAACCCATATTCCTCTGCATGCGAACGTGAAATTGTTGTTATATATAGGTGAATCCACATGAATTTAACATTTTTTTAAGAAATTAGACAAATCCCACGGAATTTGTAGATTTTATTGATAATTATATAGTTAAAAATCTCGCAAAAACGAAATTTTTTGAAGGATTTTTTTTGTGGGGAAAATCGAAACCAGTGATATAATACAATTCAATCATGTATACTAAACACTCTGTGAAAGAATTAGCACAATCGGTTGGAATATAGAGATTTTATTAACGTTTATAGCAAAATCGTGTTTTTACCGCAAGAAACGACGATTTTTACAATTGGACGATTTACACAAACAAACCCATATTCCTCTGCATGAGAACGTGAAATTGTTGTTATATATAGGTGAATCCACATGAATTTAACAATTTTTTAAGAAATTAGAAAAATCCCACCGAATTTGTTGATTTTATTGATATTTATATAGTTAAAAATCTCGCAAAAACGAAATTTTTTGAAGGATTTTTTTTTGTGGGGAAAATCGAAACCAGTGATATAATACAGTTCAATCATGTATACTAAACACTCTGTGAAGGAATTAGCACAATCGGTTGGAATATAGAGATTTTATTAACGTTTGTAGCAAAATCGTGTTTTTACCGCAAGAAACGACGATTTTTACAATGGGACGATTTACACGAACAAACCCATATTCCTCTGCATGCGAACGTGAAATTGTTGTTATATATAGGTGAATCCACATGAATTTAACATATTTTTAAGAAATTAGACAAATCGCACGGAATTTGTTGATTTTATATATATTTATATAGTTAAAATTTCGCAAAAACGAAATTTTTTTAAGGATTTTTTTTTGTGGGTAAAATCGAAACCAGTGATATAATACAGTTCATCATGTATACTAAACACTCTGTGAAAGAATTAGCACAATCGGTTGGAATATATAGATTTTATTAACGTTTATAGCAAAATCGTGTTTTTACCGCAAGAAACGACGATTTTTACAATTGGACGATTTACACAAACAAACCCATATTCCTCTGCATGCGAACGTGAAATTGTTGTTATATATAGGTGAATCCACATGAATTTAACATATTTTTAAGAAATTAGACAAATCCCAAGGAATTTGTTGATTTTATTGATATTTATATAGTTAAAAATCTCGCAAAAACGAAATTTTTTGAAGGTTTTTTTTTTTGTGGGGAAAAACGAAACCAGTGATATATTACAGTTCAATCATGTATACTAAACACTCTGTGAAGGAATTAGCACAATCGGTTGCAATATAGAGATTTTATTAACGTTTATAGCAAAATCGTGTTTTTACCGCAAGAAACGACGATTTTTACAATGGGACGATTTACACAAACAAACCCATATTCCTCTGCATGCGAACGTGAAATTGTTGTTATATATAGGTGAATCCACATGAATTTAACGTATTTCTAAGAAATTAGACAAATCCCACGGAATTTGTAGATTTTATTGATATTTATATAGTTAAAAATCTCGCAAAAACGAAATTTTTTGAAGGATTTTTTTTTTTTGTGGGGAAAATCGAAACCAGTGATATAATACAGTTCAATCATGTATACTAAACACTCTGTGAAAGAATTAGCACAATCGGTTGGAATATAGAGATTTTATTAACGTTTATAACAAAATCGTGTTTTTACCGCAAGAAACGACGATTTTTACAATTGGACGATTTACACAAACAAACCCATATTCCTCTGCATGCGAACGTGAAATTGTTGTTATATATAGGTGAATCCACATGAATTTAACATTTTTTTTAAGAAATTAGACAATTCCCACAGAATTTGTTGATTTAATAGATATTTATATAGTTAAAATTTCGCAAAAACGAAATTTTTTGAAGGATTTTTTTTGTGGGGAAAATCGAAAACAGTGATATAATACAGTTCAATCATGTATACTAAACACTCTGTGAAAGAATTAGCACAATCGGTTGGAATATAGAGATTTTATTAACGTTTATAGCAAAATCGTGTTTTTACCGCAAGAAACGACGATTTTTACAATTGGACGATTTACACAAACAAACCCATAATCCTCTGCATGCGAACGTGAAATTGTTGTTATATATAGGTGAATCCACATGAATTTAACATTTTTTTAAGAAATTAGACGAATCCCACGGAATTTGTTGATTTTATAGATATTTATATAGTTAAAATCTCGCAAAAACGAAATTTTTTGAAGGATTTTTTTTTTGTGGGATAAATCGAAACCAGTGATATAATACAGTTCAATCATGTATACTAAACACTCTGTGAAAGAATTAGCAAAATCGGTTGGAATATAGAGATTTTATTTACGTTTATAGGAAAATCGTGTTTTTACCGCAAGAAACGACGAGATTTTTACAATTGGACGATTTACACAAACAAACCCATATTCCTCTGCATGCGAACGTGGAATTGTTGTTATATATAGGTGAATCCACATGAATTTAACATATTTTTAAGAAATTAGACAAATCCCACGGAATTTGTTGATTTTATAGATATTTATATAGTTAAAATCTCGCAAAAACGAAATTTTTTTAAGGATTTTTTTTTGTGGGGAAAATCGAAACCAGTGATATAATACAGTTCAATCATGTATACTAAACACTCTGTGAAAGAATTAGCACAATCGGTTGCAATATAGAGATTTTATTAACGTTTATAGCAAAATCGGGTTTTTACTGCAAGAAACGACGATTTTTACAATTGGACGATTTACACAAACAAACCCATATTCCTCTGCATGCGAACGTGAAATTGTTGTTATATATAGGTGAATCCACATGAATTTAACATTTTGTTAAGAAATTAGACAAATCCCACGGAATTTGTAAATTTTATTGATAATTATATAGTTAAAAATCTCGCAAAAACGAAATTTTTTGAAGGATTTTTTTTTGTGGGGAAAATCGTAACCAGTGATATAATACAGTTCAATCATGTATACTAAACAGTCTGTGAAAGAATTAGCACAATCGGTTGGAATATAGAGATTTTATTAACGTTTATAGCAAAATCGTGTTTTTACCGCAAGAAACGACGATTTTTACAATTGGACGATTTACACAAACAAACCCATATTCCTCTGCATGCGAACGTGAAATTGTTGTTATATATAGGTGAATCCACATGAATTTAACATTTTTTTAAGAAATTAGACAAATCCCACGGAATTTGTTGATTTTATTGATATTTATATAGTTAAAAATCTCGCAAAAACGAAATTTTTTGAAGGTTTTTTTTTGTTTGGAAAATCGAAACCAGTGATATAATACAGTTCAATCATGTATACTAAACACTCTGTGAAGGAATTAGCACAATCGGTTGGAATATAGAGATTTTATTAACGTTTATAGCAAAATCGTGTTTTTACCGCAAGAAACGACGATTTTTACAATGGGACGATTTACACAAACAAACCCATATTCCTCTGCATGCGAAAGTGAAATTGCTGTTATATATAGGTGAATCCACATGAATTTAACATTTTTTTAAGAAATTAGACAATTCCCACAGAATTTGTTGATTTAATATATATTTATATAGTTAAAATCTCGCAAACACGAAATTTTTTGAAGGATTTTTTTTGTGGGGAAAATCGAAACCAGTGATATAATACAGTTCAATCATGTATACTAAACACTCTGTGAAAGAATTAGCACAATCGGTTGGAATATAGAGATTTTATTAACGTTTATAGCAAAATCGTGTTTTTACCCCAAGAAACGACGATTTTTACAATTGGACGATTTACACAAACAAACCCATATTCCTCTGCATGCGAACGTGAAATTGTTGTTATATATAGGTGAATCCACATGAATTTAACATTTTTTTAAGAAATTAGACAAATCCCACGGAATTTGTAGATTTTATTGATAATTATATAGTTTAAAAATCTCGCAAAAACGAAATTTTTGAAGGATTTTTTTTTTTGTGGGGAAAATCTAAACCAGTGATATAATACAGTTCAATCATGTATACTAAACACTCTGTGAAAGAATTAGCACAATCGGTTGGAATATAGAGATTTTATTAACGTTTGTAGCAAAATCGTGTTTTTACCGCAAGAAACGACGATTTTTACAATGGGACGATTTACACAAACAAACCCATATTCCTCTGCATGCGAACGTGAAATTGTTGTTATATATAGGTGAATCCACATGAATTTAACATATTTTTAAGAAATTAGACAAATCGCACGGAATTTGTTGATTTTATATATATTTATATAGTTAAAATTTCGCAAAAACGAAATTTTTTTAAGGATTTTTTTTTGTGGGTAAAATCGAAACCAGTGATATAATACAGTTCATCATGTATACTAAACACTCTGTGAAAGAATTAGCACAATCGGTTGGAATATAGAGATTTTATTAACGTTTATAGCAAAATCGTGTTTTTACCGCAAGAAACGACGATTTTTACAATTGGACGATTTACACAAACAAACCCATATTCCTCTGCATGCGAACGTGAAATTGTTGTTATATATAGGTGAATCCACATGAATTTAACATATTTTTAAGAAATTAGACAAATCCCAAGGAATTTGTTGATTTTATAGATATTTATATAGTTAAAAATCTCGCAAAAACGAAATTTTTTGATGGTTTTTTTTTTTGTGGGGAAAAACGAAACCAGTGATATAATACAGTTCAATCATGTATACTAAACACTCTGTGAAGGAATTAGCACAATCGGTTGCAATATAGAGATTTTATTAACGTTTATAGCAAAATCGTGTTTTTACCGCAAGAAACGACGATTTTTCAATGGGACGATTTACACAAACAAACCCATATTCCTCTGCATGCGAACGTGAAATTGTTGTTATATATAGGTGAATCCACATGAATTTAACGTATTTCTAAGAAATTAGACAAATCCCACGGAATTTGTAGATTTAATTGATATTTATATAGTTAAAGATCTCGCAAAAACGAAATTTTTTGAAGGATTTTTTTTTGTGGGGAAAATCGAAACCAGTGATATAATACAGTTCAATCATGTATACTAAACACTCTGTGAAAGAATTAGCACAATCGGTTGGAATATAGAGATTTTATTAACGTTTATAACAAAATCGTGTTTTTACCCCAAGAAACGACGATTTTTACAATTGGACGATTTACACAAACAAACCTATATTCCTCTGCATGCGAACGTGAAATTGTTGTTATATATAGGTGAATCCACATGAATTTAACATATTTTTAAGAAATTAGACAAATCCCACGGAATTTGTTGATTTTATAGATATTTATATAGTTAAAATCTCGCAAAAACGAAATTTTTTGAAGAATTTTTTTTTTTTGTTGGAAAATCGAAACCAGTGACATAATACAGTTCAATCATGTATACTAAACACTCTGTGAAAGAATTAGCACAATCGGTTGGAATATAGAGATTTTATTAACGTTTATGGCAAAATCGTATTTTTACCGCAAGAAACGACGATTTTTACAATTGGACGATTTACACAAACAAACCCATATTCCTCTGCATGCGAACGTGAAATTGTTGTTATATATAGGTGAATCCACATGAATTTAACATATTTTTAAGAAATTAGACAAATCCCACGGAATTTGTAGATTTTATTGATATTTATATAGTTAAAATCTCGCAAAAACGAAATTTTTTTAAGGATTTTTTTTGTGGGGAAAATCGAAACCAGTGATATAATACAGTTCAATCATGTATACTAAACACTCTGTGAAAGAATTAGCACAATCGGTTGCAATATAGAGATTTTATTAACGTTAATAGCAAAATCGTGTTTTTACTGCAAGAAACGACGATTTTTACAATTGGACGATTTACACAAACAAACCCATATTCCTCTTCATGCGAACGTGAAATTGTTGTTATATATAGGTGAATCCACATGAATTTAACATTTTTTTAAGAAATTAGACAAATCCCACGGAATTTGTAGATTTTATTGATAATTATATAGTTAAAAATCTCGCAAAAACGAAATTTTTTGAAGGATTTTTTTTGTGGGGAAAATCGAAACCAGTGATATAATACAATTCAATCATGTATACTAAACACTCTGTGAAAGAATTAGCACAATCGGTTGGAATATAGAGATTTTATTAACGTTTATAGCAAAATCGTGTTTTTACCGCAAGAAACGACGATTTTTACAATTGGACGATTTACACAAACAAACCCATATTCCTCTGCATGAGAACGTGAAATTGTTGTTATATATAGGTGAATCCACATGAATTTAACAATTTTTTAAGAAATTAGAAAAATCCCACCGAATTTGTTGATTTTATTGATATTTATATAGTTAAAAATCTCGCAAAAACGAAATTTTTTGAAGGATTTTTTTTTTGTGGGGAAAATCGAAACCAGTGATATAATACAGTTCAATCATGTATACTAAACACTCTGTGAAGGAATTAGCACAATCGGTTGGAATATAGAGATTTTATTAACGTTTGTAGCAAAATCGTGTTTTTACCGCAAGAAACGACGATTTTTACAATGGGACGATTTACACAAACAAACCCATATTCCTCTGCATGCGAACGTGAAATTGTTGTTATATATAGGTGAATCCACATGAATTTAACATATTTTTAAGAAATTAGACAAATCGCACGGAATTTGTTGATTTTATATATATTTATATAGTTAAAATTTCGCAAAAACGAAATTTTTTTAAGGATTTTTTTTTGTGGGTAAAATCGAAACCAGTGATATAATACAGTTCATCATGTATACTAAACACTCTGTGAAAGAATTAGCACAATCGGTTGGAATATAGAGATTTTATTAACGTATATAGCAAAATCGTGTTTTTACCGCAAGAAACGACGATTTTTACAATTGGACGATTTACACAAACAAACCCATATTCCTCTGCATGCGAACGTGAAATTGTTGTTATATATAGGTGAATCCACATGAATTTAACATATTTTTAAGAAATTAGACAAATCCCAAGGAATTTGTTGATTTTATTGATATTTATATAGTTAAAAATCTCGCAAAAACGAAATTTTTTGAAGGTTTTTTTTTTGTGGGGAAAAACAAAACCAGTGATATAATACAGTTCAATCATGTATACTAAACACTCTGTGAAGGAATTAGCACAATCGGTTGCAATATAGAGATTTTATTAACGTTTATAGCAAAATCGTGTTTTTACCGCAAGAAACGACGATTTTTCAATGGGACGATTTACACAAACAAACCCATATTCCTCTGCATGCGAACGTGAAATTGTTGTTATATATAGGTGAATCCACATGAATTTAACATTTTTTTAAGAAATTAGACAAATCCCACGGAATTTGTAAATTTTATTGATAATTATATAGTTAAAAATCTCGCAAAAACGAAATTTTTTGAAGGATTTTTTTTTGTGGGGAAAATCGTAACCAGTGATATAATACAGTTCAATCATGTATACTAAACAGTCTGTGAAAGAATTAGCACAATCGGTTGGAATATAGAGATTTTATTAACGTTTATAGCAAAATCGTGTTTTTACCGCAAGAAACGACGATTTTTACAATTGGACGATTTACACAAACAAACCCATATTCCTCTGCATGCGAACGTGAAATTGTTGTTATATATAGGTGAATCCACATGAATTTAACATTTTTTTAAGAAATTAGACAAATCCCACGGAATTTGTTGATTTTATTGATATTTATATAGTTAAAAATCTCGCAAAAACGAAATTTTTTGAAGGTTTTTTTTTGTTTGGAAAATCGAAACCAGTGATATAATACAGTTCAATCATGTATACTAAACACTCTGTGAAGGAATTAGCACAATCGGTTGGAATATAGAGATTTTATTAACGGTTATAGCAAAATCGTGTTTTTACCGCAAGAAACGACGATTTTTACAATGGGACGATTTACACAAACAAACCCATATTCCTCTGCATGCGAAAGTGAAATTGCTGTTATATATAGGTGAATCCACATGAATTTAACATTTTTTTAAGAAATTAGACAATTCCCACAGAATTTGTTGATTTAATATATATTTATATAGTTAAAATCTCGCAAACACGAAATTTTTTGAAGGATTTTTTTTGTGGGGAAAATCGAAACCAGTGATATAATACAGTTCAATCATGTATACTAAACACTCTGTGAAAGAATTAGCACAATCGGTTGGAATATAGAGATTTTATTAACGTTTATAGCAAAATCGTGTTTTTACCCCAAGAAACGACGATTTTTACAATTGGACGATTTACACAAACAAACCCATATTCCTCTGCATGCGAACGTGAAATTGTTGTTATATATAGGTGAATCCACATGAATTTAACATTTTTTTAAGAAATTAGACAAATCCCACGGAATTTGTAGATTTTATTGATAATTATATAGTTTAAAAATCTCGCAAAAACGAAATTTTTGAAGGATTTTTTTTTTTGTGGGGAAAATCTAAACCAGTGATATAATACAGTTCAATCATGTATACTAAACACTCTGTGAAAGAATTAGCACAATCGGTTGGAATATAGAGATTATATTAACGTTTGTAGCAAAATCGTGTTTTTACCGCAAGAAACGACGATTTTTACAATGGGACGATTTACACAAACAAACCCATATTCCTCTGCATGCGAACGTGAAATTGTTGTTATATATAGGTGAATCCACATGAATTTAACATATTTTTAAGAAATTAGACAAATCGCACGGAATTTGTTGATTTTATATATATTTATATAGTTAAAATTTCGCAAAAACGAAATTTTTTTAAGGATTTTTTTTTGTGGGTAAAATCGAAACCAGTGATATAATACAGTTCATCATGTATACTAAACACTCTGTGAAAGAATTAGCACAATCGGTTGGAATATAGAGATTTTATTAACGTTTATAGCAAAATCGTGTTTTTACCGCAAGAAACGACGATTTTTACAATTGGACGATTTACACAAACAAACCCATATTCCTCTGCATGCGAACGTGAAATTGTTGTTATATATAGGTGAATCCACATGAATTTAACATATTTTTAAGAAATTAGACAAATCCCAAGGAATTTGTTGATTTTATAGATATTTATATAGTTAAAAATCTCGCAAAAACGAAATTTTTTGATGGTTTTTTTTTTTTGTGGGGAAAAACGAAACCAGTGATATAATACAGTTCAATCATGTATACTAAACACTCTGTGAAGGAATTAGCACAATCGGTTGCAATATAGAGATTTTATTAACGTTTATAGCAAAATCGTGTTTTTACCGCAAGAAACGACGATTTTTCAATGGGACGATTTACACAAACAAACCCATATTCCTCTGCATGCGAACGTGAAATTGTTGTTATATATAGGTGAATCCACATGAATTTAACGTATTTCTAAGAAATTAGACAAATCCCACGGAATTTGTAGATTTAATTGATATTTATATAGTTAAAAATCTCGCAAAAACGAAATTTTTTGAAGGATTTTTTTTTGTGGGGAAAATCGAAACCAGTGATATAATACAGTTCAATCATGTATACTAAACACTCTGTGAAAGAATTAGCACAATCGGTTGGAATATAGAGATTTTATTAACGTTTATAACAAAATCGTGTTTTTACCCCAAGAAACGACGATTTTTACAATTGGACGATTTACACAAACAAACCTATATTCCTCTGCATGCGAACGTGAAATTGTTGTTATATATAGGTGAATCCACATGAATTTAACATATTTTTAAGAAATTAGACAAATCCCACGGAATTTGTTGATTTTATATATATTTATATAGTTAAAATCTCGCAAAAACGAAATTTTTTGAAGAATTTTTTTTTTTTTTGTTGGAAAATCGAAACCAGTGACATAATACAGTTCAATCATGTATACTAAACACTCTGTGAAAGAATTAGCACAATCGGTTGGAATATAGAGATTTTATTAACGTTTATGGCAAAATCGTATTTTTACCGCAAGAAACGACGATTTTTACAATTGGACGATTTACACAAACAAACCCATATTCCTCTGCATGCGAACGTGAAATTGTTGTTATATATAGGTGAATCCACATGAATTTAACATATTTTTAAGAAATTAGACAAATCCCACGGAATTTGTAGATTTTATTGATATTTATATAGTTAAAATCTCGCAAAAACGAAATTTTTTTAAGGATTTTTTTTGTGGGGAAAATCGAAACCAGTGATATAATACAGTTCAATCATGTATACTAAACACTCTGTGAAAGAATTAGCACAATCGGTTGCAATATAGAGATTTTATTAACGTTAATAGCAAAATCGTGTTTTTACTGCAAGAAACGACGATTTTTACAATTGGACGATTTACACAAACAAACCCATATTCCTCTTCATGCGAACGTGAAATTGTTGTTATATATAGGTGAATCCACATGAATTTAACATTTTTTTAAGAAATTAGACAAATCCCACGGAATTTGTAGATTTTATTGATAATTATATAGTTAAAAATCTCGCAAAAACGAAATTTTTTGAAGGATTTTTTTTGTGGGGAAAATCGAAACCAGTGATATAATACAATTCAATCATGTATACTAAACACTCTGTGAAAGAATTAGCACAATCGGTTGGAATATAGAGATTTTATTAACGTTTATAGCAAAATCGTGTTTTTACCGCAAGAAACGACGATTTTTACAATTGGACGATTTACACAAACAAACCCATATTCCTCTGCATGAGAACGTGAAATTGTTGTTATATATAGGTGAATCCACATGAATTTAACAATTTTTTAAGAAATTAGAAAAATCCCACCGAATTTGTTGATTTTATTGATATTTATATAGTTAAAAATCTCGCAAAAACGAAATTTTTTGAAGGATTTTTTTTTTGTGGGGAAAATCGAAACCAGTGATATAATACAGTTCAATCATGTATACTAAACACTCTGTGAAGGAATTAGCACAATCGGTTGGAATATAGAGATTTTATTAACGTTTGTAGCAAAATCGTGTTTTTACCGCAAGAAACGACGATTTTTACAATGGGACGATTTACACAAACAAACCCATATTCCTCTGCATGCGAACGTGAAATTGTTGTTATATATAGGTGAATCCACATGAATTTAACATATTTTTAAGAAATTAGACAAATCGCACGGAATTTGTTGATTTTATATATATTTATATAGTTAAAATTTCGCAAAAACGAAATTTTTTTAAGGATTTTTTTTTGTGGGTAAAATCGAAACCAGTGATATAATACAGTTCATCATGTATACTAAACACTCTGTGAAAGAATTAGCACAATCGGTTGGAATATAGAGATTTTATTAACGTTTATAGCAAAATCGTGTTTTTACCGCAAGAAACGACGATTTTTACAATTGGACGATTTACACAAACAAACCCATATTCCTCTGCATGCGAACGTGAAATTGTTGTTATATATAGGTGAATCCACATGAATTTAACATATTTTTAAGAAATTAGACAAATCCCAAGGAATTTGTTGATTTTATTGATATTTATATAGTTAAAAATCTCGCAAAAACGAAATTTTTTGAAGGTTTTTTTTTTGTGGGGAAAAACGAAACCAGTGATATAATACAGTTCAATCATGTATACTAAACACTCTGTGAAGGAATTAGCACAATCGGTTGCAATATAGAGATTTTATTAACGTTTATAGCAAAATCGTGTTTTTACCGCAAGAAACGACGATTTTTCAATGGGACGATTTACACAAACAAACCCATATTCCTCTGCATGCGAACGTGAAATTGTTGTTATATATAGGTGAATCCACATGAATTTATCATTTTTTTAAGAAATTAGACAAATCCCACGGAATTTGTTGATTTTATAGATATTTATATAGTTAAAATCTCGCAAAAACGAAATTTTTTGAAGGATTTTTTTTGTGGGATAAATCGAGACCAGTGATATAATACAGTTCAATCATGTATACTAAACACTCTGTGAAAGAATTAGCAAAATCGGTTGGAATATAGAGATTTTATTTACGTTTATAGGAAAATCGTGTTTTTACCGCAAGAAACGACGAGATTTTTACAATTGGACGATTTACACAAACAAACCCATATTCCTCCGCATGCGAACGTGAAATTGTTGTTATATATAGGTGAATCCACATGAATTTAACATATTTTTAAGAAATCAGACAAATCCCACGGAATTTGTTGATTTTATAGATATTTATATAGTTAAAATCTCGCAAAAACGAAATTTTTTTAAGGATTTTATTTTCTGGGGAAAATCGAAATCAGTGATATAATACAGTTCAATCTTGTATACTAAACACTCTGTGAAAGAATTAGCACAATCGGTTGCAATATAGAGATTTAATTAACGTTTATAGCAAAATCGTGTTTTTACTGCAAGAAACGACGATTTTTACAATTGGACGATTTACACAAACAAACCCATATTCCTCTGCATGCGAACGTGAAATTGTTGTTATATATAGGTGAATCCACATGAATTTAACATTTTTTTAAGAAATTAGACAAATCCCACGGAATTTGTAGATTTTATTGATAATTATATAGTTTAAAAATCTCGCAAAAACGAAATTTTTGAAGGATTTTTTTTTGTGGGGAAAATCTAAACCAGTGATATAATACAGTTCAATCATGTATACTAAACACTCTGTGAAAGAATTAGCACAATCGGTTGGAATATAGAGATTTTATTAACGTTTATACAAAATCGTATTTTTACCGCAAGAAACGACGATTTTTACAATTGGACGATTTACACAAACAAACCCATATTCCTCTGCATGCGAACGTGAAATTGTTGTTATATATAGGTGAATCCACATGAATTTAACATATTTTTAAGAAATTAGACAAATCCCACGGAATTTGTTGATTTTATTGATATTTATATAGTTAAAAATCTCGCAAAAACGAAATTTTTTGAAGGATTTTTTTTTTGTGGGGAAAATCGAAACCAGTGATATAATACAGTTCAATCATGTATACTAAACACTCTGTGAAAGAATTAGCACAATCGGTTGGAATATAGAGATTTTATTAACGTTTATAACAAAATCGTGTTTTTACCGCAAGAAACGACGATTTTTACAATTGGACGATTTACACAAACAAACCCATATTCCTCTGCATGCGAACGTGAAATTGTTGTTATATATAGGTGAATCCACATGAATTTAACATTTTTTTTAAGAAATTAGACAATTCCCACAGAATTTGTTGATTTAATAGATATTTATATAGTTAAAATCTCGCAAAAACGAAATTTTTTGAAGGATTTTTTTTGTGGGGAAAACCGAAAACAGTGATATAATACAGTTCAATCATGTATACTAAACACTCTGTGAAAGAATTAGCACAATCGGTTGGAATATAGAGATTTTATTAACGTTCATAGCAAAATCGTGTTTTTACCGCAAGAAACGACGATTTTTACAATTGGACGATTTACACAAACAAACCCATATTCCTCTGCATGCGAACGTGAAATTGTTGTTATATATAGGTGAATCCACATGAATTTAACATTTTTTTAAGAAATTAGACGAATCCCACGGAATTTGTTGATTTTATAGATATTTATATAGTTAAAATCTCGCAAAAACGAAATTTTTTGAAGGATTTTTTTTTTGTGGGATAAATCGAAACCAGTGATATAATACAGTTCAATCATGTATACTAAACACTCTGTGAAAGAATTAGCAAAATCGGTTGGAATATAGAGATTTTATTTACGTTTATAGGAAAATCGTGTTTTTACCGCAAGAAACGACGAGATTTTTACAATTGGACGATTTACACAAACAAACCCATATTCCTCTGCATGCGAACGTGGAATTGTTGTTATATATAGGTGAATCCACATGAATTTAACATATTTTTAAGAAATTAGACAAATCCCACGGAATTTGTTGATTTTATAGATATTTATATAGTTAAAATCTCGCAAAAACGAAATTTTTTTAAGGATTTTTTTTTGTGGGGAAAATCGAAACCAGTGATATAATACAGTTCAATCATGTATACTAAACACTCTGTGAAAGAATTAGCACAATCGGTTGCAATATAGAGATTTTATTAACGTTTATAGCAAAATCGGGTTTTTACTGCAAGAAACGACGATTTTTACAATTGGACGATTTACACAAACAAACCCATATTCCTCTGCATGCGAACGTGAAATTGTTGTTATATATAGGTGAATCCACATGAATTTAACATTTTTTTAAGAAATTAGACAAATCCCACGGAATTTGTAAATTTTATTGATAATTATATAGTTAAAAATCTCGCAAAAACGAAATTTTTTGAAGGATTTTTTTTTGTGGGGAAAATCGTAACCAGTGATATAATACAGTTCAATCATGTATACTAAACAGTCTGTGAAAGAATTAGCACAATCGGTTGGAATATAGAGATTTTTTTAACGTTTATAGCAAAATCGTGTTTTTACCGCAAGAAACGACGATTTTTACAATTGGACGATTTACACAAACAAACCCATATTCCTCTGCATGCGAACGTGAAATTGTTGTTATATATAGGTGAATCCACATGAATTTAACATTTTTTTAAGAAATTAGACAAATCCCACGGAATTTGTTGATTTTATTGATATTTATATAGTTAAAAATCTCGCAAAAACGAAATTTTTTGAAGGTTTTTTTTTGTGGGGAAAATCGAAACCAGTGATATAATACAGTTCAATCATGTATACTAAACACTCTGTGAAGGAATTAGCACAATCGGTTGGAATATAGAGGTTTTATTAACGTTTATAGCAAAATCGTGTTTTTACCGCAAGAAACGACGATTTTTACAATGGGACGATTTACACAAACAAACCCATATTCCTCTGCATGCGAACGTGAAATTGTTGTTATATATAGGTGAATCCACATGAATTTAACATTTTTTTAAGAAATTAGACGAATCCCACGGAATTTGTTGATTTTATAGATATTTATATAGTTAAAATCTCGCAAAAACGAAATTTTTTGAAGGATTTTTTTTTTGTGGGATAAATCGAAACCAGTGATATAATACAGTTCAATCATGTATATTAAACACTCTGTGAAAGAATTAGCAAAATCGGTTGGAATATAGAGATTTTATTTACGTTTATAGGAAAATCGTGTTTTTACCGCAAGAAACGACGAGATTTTTACAATTGGACGATTTACACAAACAAACCCATATTCCTCTGCATGCGAACGTGGAATTGTTGTTATATATAGGTGAATCCACATGAATTTAACATATTTTTAAGAAATTAGACAAATCCCACGGAATTTGTTCATTTTATAGATATTTATATAGTTAAAATCTCGCAAAAACGAAATTTTTTTAAGGATTTTTTTTTGTGGGGAAAATCGAAACCAGTGATATAATACAGTTCAATCATGTATACTAAACACTCTGTGAAAGAATTAGCACAATCGGTTGCAATATAGAGATTTTATTAACGTTTATAGCAAAATCGGGTTTTTACTGCAAGAAACGACGATTTTTACAATTGGACGATTTACACAAACAAACCCATATTCCTCTGCATGCGAACGTGAAATTGTTGTTATATATAGGTGAATCCACATGAATTTAACATTTTTTTAAGAAATTAGACAAATCCCACGGAATTTGTAAATTTTATTGATAATTATATAGTTAAAAATCTCGCAAAAACGAAATTTTTTGAAGGATTTTTTTTTTGTGGGGAAAATCGTAACCAGTGATATAATACAGTTCAATCATGTATACTAAACAGTCTGTGAAAGAATTAGCACAATCGGTTGGAATATAGAGATTTTATTAACGTTTATAGCAAAATCGTGTTTTTACCGCAAGAAACGACGATTTTTACAATTGGACGATTTACACAAACAAACCCATATTCCTCTGCATGCGAACGTGAAATTGTTGTTATATATAGGTGAATCCACATGAATTTAACATTTTTTTAAGAAATTAGACAAATCCCACGGAATTTGTTGATTTTATTGATATTTATATAGTTAAAAATCTCGCAAAAACGAAATTTTTTGAAGGTTTTTTTTTGTGGGGAAAATCGAAACCAGTGATATAATACAGTTCAATCATGTATACTAAACACTCATGTGAAGGAATTAGCACAATCGGTTGGAATATAGAGATTTTATTAACGTTTATAGCAAAATCGTGTTTTTACCGCAAGAAACGACGATTTTTACAATGGGACGATTTACACAAACAAACCCATATTCCTCTGCATGCGAAAGTGAAATTGTTGTTATATATAGGTGAATCCACATGAATTTAACATTTTTTTAAGAAATTAGACAATTCCCACAGAATTTGTTGATTTAATATATATTTATATAGTTAAAATCTCGCAAAAACGAAATTTTTTGAAGGATTTTTTTTGTGGGGAAAATCGAAACCAGTGATATAATACAGTTCAATCATGTATACTAAACACTCTGTGAAAGAATTAGCACAATCGGTTGGAATATAGAGATTTTATTAACGTTTATAGCAAAATCGTGTTTTTACCCCAAGAAACGACGATTTTTACAATTGGACGATTTACACAAACAAACCCATATTCCTCTGCATGCGAACGTGAAATTGTTGTTATATATAGGTGAATCCACATGAATTTATCATTTTTTTAAGAAATTAGACAAATCCCACGGAATTTGTTGATTTTATAGATATTTATATAGTTAAAATCTCGCAAAAACGAAATTTTTTGAAGGATTTTTTTTTTGTGGGATAAATCGAGACCAGTGATATAATACAGTTCAATCATGTATACTAAACACTCTGTGAAAGAATTAGCAAAATCGGTTGGAATATAGAGATTTTATTTACGTTTATAGGAAAATCGTGTTTTTACCGCAAGAAACGACGAGATTTTTACAATTGGACGATTTACACAAACAAACCCATATTCCTCCGCATGCGAACGTGAAATTGTTGTTATATATAGGTGAATCCACATGAATTTAACATATTTTTAAGAAATCAGACAAATCCCACGGAATTTGTTGATTTTATAGATATTTATATAGTTAAAATCTCGCAAAAACGAAATTTTTTTAAGGATTTTTTTTTCTGGGGAAAATCGAAACCAGTGATATAATACAGTTCAATCTTGTATACTAAACACTCTGTGAAAGAATTAGCACAATCGGTTGCAATATAGAGATTTAATTAACGTTTATAGCAAAATCGTGTTTTTACTGCAAGAAACGACGATTTTTACAATTGGACGATTTACACAAACAAACCCATATTCCTCTGCATGCGAACGTGAAATTGTTGTTATATATAGGTGAATCCACATGAATTTAACATTTTTTTAAGAAATTAGACAAATCCCACGGAATTTGTAGATTTTATTGATAATTATATAGTTTAAAAATCTCGCAAAAACGAAATTTTTGAAGGATTTTTTTTTTTGTGGGGAAAATCTAAACCAGTGATATAATACAGTTCAATCATGTATACTAAACACTCTGTGAAAGAATTAGCACAATCGGTTGGAATATAGAGATTTTATTAAAGTTTATACAAAATCGTATTTTTACCGCAAGAAACGACGATTTTTACAATTGGACGATTTACACAAACAAACCCATATTCCTCTGCATGCGAACGTGAAATTGTTGTTATATATAGGTGAATCCACATGAATTTAACATATTTTTAAGAAATTAGACAAATCCCACGGAATTTGTTGATTTTATTGATATTTATATAGTTAAAAATCTCGCAAAAACGAAATTTTTTGAAGGATTTTTTTTTTGTGTGGAAAATCGAAACCAGTGATATAATACAGTTCAATCATGTATACTAAACACTCTGTGAAGGAATTAGCACAATCGGTTGGAATATAGAGATTTTATTAACGTTTATAGCAAAATCGTGTTTTTACCGCAAGAAACGACGATTTTTACAATGGGACGATTTACACAAACAAACCCATATTCCTCTGCATGCGAACGTGAAATTGTTGTATATATAGGTGAATCCACATGAATTTAACGTATTTCTAAGAAATTAGACAAATCCCACGGAATTTGTAGATTTTATTGATATTTATATAGTTAAAAAACTCGCAAAAACGAAATTTTTTGAAGGATTTTTTTTTGTGGGGAAAATCGAAACCAGTGATATAATACAGTTCAATCATGTATACTAAACACTCTGTGAAAGAATTAGCACAATCGGTTGGAATATAGAGATTTTTTAACGTTTATAACAAAATCGTGTTTTTACAGCAAGAAACGACGATTTTTACAATTGGACGATTTACACAAACAAACCCATATTCCTCTGCATGCGAACGTGAAATTGTTGTTATATATAGGTGAATCCACATGAATTTAACATTTTTTTAAGAAATTAGACAATTCCCACAGAATTTGTTGGTTTAATAGATATTTATATAGTTAAAATCTCGCAAAAACGAAATTTTTTGAAGGATTTTTTTTTGTGGGGAAAATCGAAACCAGTGATATAATACAGTTCAATCATGTATACTAAACACTCTGTGAAAGAATTAGCACAATCAGTTGGAATATAGAGATTTTATTAACGTTTATAGCAAAATCGTGTTTTTACCGCAAGAAACGACGATTTTTACAATTGGACGATTTACACAAACAAACCCATAATCCTCTGCATGCGAACGTGAAATTGTTGTTATATATAGGTGAATCCACAAGAATTTAACATTTTTTTAAGAAATTAGAGAAATCCCACGGAATTTGTTGATTTTATAGCTATTTATATAGTTAAAATCTCGCAAAAACGAAATTTTTTGAAGGATTTTTTTGTGGGATAAATCGAAACCAGTGATATATTACGGTTCAATCATGTATACTAAACACTCTGTGAAAGAATTAGCAAAATCGGTTGGAATATAGAGATTTTATTTACGTTTATAGGAAAATCGTGTTTTTACCGCAAGAAACGAAGAGATTTTTACAATTGGACGATTTACGCAAACAAACCCATATTCCTCTGCATGCGAACGTGAAATTGTTGTTATATATAGGTGAATCCACATGAATTTAACATATTTTTAAGAAATTAGACAAATCCCAAGGAATTTGTAGATTTTATTGATATTTATATAGTTAAAAATCTCGCAAAAACGAAATTTTTTGAAGGATTTTTTTTTGTGGGGAAAATCAAAACCAGTGACATAATACAGTTCAATCATGTATACTAAACACTCTGTGAAAGAATTAGCAAAATCGGTTGGAATATAGAGATTTATTAACGTTTATAGCAAAATCGTATTTTTATCGCAAGAAACGACGATTTTTACAATTGGACGATTTACACAAACAAACCCATATTCCTCTGCATGCGAACGTGAAATTGTTGTTATATATAGGTGAATCCACATGAATTTAACATTTTTTAAGAAATTAGACAAATCCCACGGAATTTGTAGATTTTATTGATAATTATATAGTTTAAAAATCTCGCAAAAACGAAATTTTTTGAAGGATTTTTTTTTTTTTGTGGGGAAAATCTAAACCAGTGATATAATACAGTTCAATCATGTATACTAAACACTCTGTGAAAGAATTAGCACAATCGGTTGGAATATAGAGATTTTATTAACGTTTATAGCAAAATCGTATTTTTACCGCAAGAAACGACGATTTTTACAATTGGACGATTTACACAAACAAACCCATATTCCTCTGCATGCGAACGTGAAATTGTTGTTATATATAGGTAAATCCACATGAATTTAACATTTTTTTAAAGAAATTAGACAAATCCCACGGAATTTGTAGATTTTATTGATAATTATATAGTTAAAAATCTCGCAAAAACGAAATTTTTTGAAGGATTTTTTTTTGTGGGGAAAATCGAAACCAGTGATATAATACAGTTCAATCATGTATACTAAACACTCTGTGTAAGAATTAGCACAATCGGTTGGAATATAGAGATTTTATTAACGTTTATAGCAAAATCGTGTTATTACCGCAAGAAACGACGATTTTTACAATTGGACGATTTACACAAACAAACCCATATTCCTCTGCATGCGAATGTGAAATTGTTGTTATATATAGGTGAATCCACATGAATTTAACATATTTTTAAGAAATTAGACAAATCCCACGGAATTTGTTGATGTTATTGATATTTATATAGTTAAAAATCTCGAAAAAACGAAATTTTTTGAAGGATTTTTTTTTGTGGGGAAAATCGAAACCAGTGATATAATACAGTTCAATCATGTATACTAAACACTCTGTGAAGGAATTAGCACAATCGGTTGGAATATAGAGATTTTATTAACGTTTATAGCAAAATCGTGTTTTTACCGCAAGGAACGACGATTTTTACAATGGGACGATTTACACAAACAAACCCATATTCCTCAGCATGCGAACGTGAAATTGTTGTTTTATATATTGGTGAATCCACATGAATTTAACGTATTTCTAAGAAATCAGACAAATCCCACGGAATTTGTTGATTTTATAGATATTTATATAGTTAAAATCTCGCAAAAACGAAATTTTTTTAAGGATTTTATTTTCTGGGGAAAATCGAAATCAGTGATATAATACAGTTCAATCTTGTATACTAAACACTCTGTGAAAGAATTAGCACAATCGGTTGGAATATAGAGATTTTATTAACGTTTATAACAAAATCGTGTTTTTACAGTATGAAACGACGATTTATACAATTGGACGATTTACACAAACAAACCCATATTCCTCTGCATGCGAACGTGAAATTGTTGTTATATATAGGTGAATCCACATGAATTTAACATTTTTTTAAGAAATTAGACAAATCCCAAGGAATTTGTTGATTTTATAGCTATTTATATAGTTAAAATCTCGCAAAAACGAAATTTTTTGAAGGATTTTTTTTTGTGGGATAAATCGAAACCAGTGATATAATACGGTTCAATCATGTATACTAAACACTCAGTGAAAGAATTAGCAAAATCGGTTGGAATATAGAGATTTTATTTACGTTTATAGGAAAATCGTGTTTTTACCGCAAGAAACGACGAGATTTTTACAATTGGACGATTTACACAAACAAACCCATATTCCTCTGCATGCGAACGTGAAATTGTTGTTATATATAGGTGAATCCACATGAATTTAACATATTTTTAAGAAATTAGACAAATCCCAAGGAATTTGTAGATTTTATTGATATATATATATAGTTAAAAATCTCGCAAAAACGAAATTTTTTGAAGGATTTTTTTTTGTGGGGAAAATCAAAACCAGTGACATAATACAGTTCAATCATGTATACTAAACACTCTGTGAAAGAATTAGCAAAATCGGTTGGAATATAGAGATTTATTAACGTTTATAGCAAAATCGTATTTTTACCGCAAGAAACGACGATTTTTACAATTGGACGATTTACACAAACAAACCCATATTCCTCTGCATGCGAACATGAAATTGTTGTTATATATAGGTGAATCCACATGAATTTAACATATTTTTAAGAAATTAGAGAAACCCCAAGGAATTTGTTGATTTTATAGATATTTATATAGTTAAAATCTCGCAAAAACGAAATTTTTTGAAGGATTTTTTTTGTGGGAAAATCGAAACCAGTGATATAATACAGTTCAATCATGTATACTAAACACTCTGTGAAAGAATTAGCACAATCGGTTGTAATACAGAGATTTTATTAACGTTTATAGCAAAATCGTATTTTTACCGCAAGAAACGACGATTTTTACAATTGGACGATTTACACAAACAAACCCATATTCCTCTGCATGCGAACGTGAAATTGTTGTTATATATAGGTGAATCCACATGAATTTAACATATTTTTAAGAAATTAGACAAATCCCACGGAATTTGTAGATTTTATTGATAATTATATAGTTAAAAATCTCGCAAAAACGAAATTTTTTGAAGGATTTTTTTTTGTGGGGAAAATCGAAACCAGTGATATAATACAGTTCAATCATGTATACTAAACACTCTGTGTAAGAATTAGCACAATCGGTTGGAATATAGAGATTTTATTAACGTTTATAGCAAAATCGTGTTATTACCGCAAGAAACGACGATTTTTACAATTGGACGATTTACACAAACAAACCCATATTCCTCTGCATGCGAATGCGAAATTGTTGTTATATATAGGTGAATCCACATGAATTTAACATATTTTTAAGAAATTAGACAAATCCCACGGAATTTGTTGATTTTATTGATATTTATATAGTTAAAAATCTCGAAAAAACGAAATTTTTTGAAGGATTTCTTTTTGTGGGGAAAATCGAAACCAGTGATATAATACAGTTCAATCATGTATACTAATCACTCTGTGAAGGAATTAGCACAATCGGTTGGAATATAGAGATTTTATTAACGTTTATAGCAAAATCGTGTTTTTACCGCAAGGAACGACGATTTTTACAATGGGACGATTTACACAAACAAACCCATATTCCTCTGCATGCGAACGTGAAATTGTTGTTATATATAGGTGAATCCACATGAATTTAACGTATTTCTAAGAAATTAGACAAATCCCACGGAATTTGTAGATTTTATTGATATTTATATAGTTAAAAATTTCGCAAAAACGAAATTTTTTGAAGGATTTTTTTTTGTGGGGAAAATCGAAACCAGTGATATAATACAGTTCAATCATGTATACTAAACAGTCTGTGAAAGAATTAGCAAAATCGGTTGGAATATAGAGATTTTATTAACGTTTATAACAAAATCGTGTTTTTACAGTTTGAAACGACGATTTTTACAATTGGACGATTTACACAAACAAACCCATATTCCTCTGCATGCGAACGTGAAATTGTTGTTATATATAGGTGAATCCACATGAATTTAACGTATTTCTAAGAAATTAGACAAATCCCACGGAATTTGTAGATTTTATTGATATTTATATAGTTAAAAATCTCGCAAAAACGAAATTTTTTGAAGGATTTTTGTTTGTGGGGAAAATCGAAACCAGTGATATAATACAGTTCAATCATGTATACTAAACACTCTGTGAAAGAATTAGCACAATCGGTTGGAATATAGAGATTTTATTAACGTTTATAACAAAATCGTGTTTTTACCGCAAGAAACGACGATTTTTACAATTGGACGATTTACACAAACAAACCCATATTCCTCTGCATGCGAACGTGAAATTGTTGTTTTATATAGGTGAATCCACATGAATTTAATATTTTTTTAAGAAATTAGACAATTCCCACAGAATTTGATGATTTTATAGATATTTATATAGTTAAAATCTCGCAAAAACGAAATTTTTTGAAGGATTTTTTTTGTGGGGAAAATCGAAACCAGTGATATAATACAGTTCAATCATGTATACTAAACACTCTGTGAAAGAATTAGCACAATCGGTTGGAATATAGAGATTTTATTAACGTTTATAGCAAAATCGTGTTTTTACCGCAAGAAACGACGATTTTTACAATTGGACGATTTACACAAACAAACCCATAATCCTCAGCATGCGAACGTGAAATTGTTGTTATATATAGGTGAATCCACATGAATTTAACATTTTTTAAAGAAATTAGACGAATCCCACGGAATTTGTTGATTTTATAGATATTTAAATAGTTAAAATCTCGCAAAAACGAAATTTTTTGAAGGATTTTTTTTTTTTGTGGGATAAATCGAAACCAGTGATATAATACAGTTCAATCATGTATACTAAACACTCTGTGAAAGAATTAGCAAAATCTGTTGGAATATAGAGATTTTATTTACGTTTATAGGAAAATCGTGTTTTTACCGCAAGAAACGACGAGATTTTTACAATTGGACGATTTACACAAACAAACCCATATTCCTCTGCATGCGAACGTGAAATTGTTGTTATATATAGGTGAATCCACATGAATTTAACATATTTTTAAGAAATTAGACAAATCCCACGGAATTAGTTGATTTTATAGATATTTATATAGTTAAAATCTCGCAAAAACGAAATTTTTTTAAGGATTTTTTTTTGTGGGGAAAATCGAAACCAGTGATATAATACAGTTCAATCATGTATACTAAACACTCTGTGAAAGAATTAGCACAATCGGTTGCAATATAGAGATTTTATTAACGTTTATAGCAAAATCGTGTTTTTACCGCAAGAAACGACGATTTTTACAATTGGACGATTTACACAAACAAACCCATATTCCTCTGCATGCGAACGTGAAATTGTTGTTATATATAGGTGAGTCCACATGAATTTAACATTTTTTTAAGAAATTAGACAAATCCCACGGAATTTGTTGATTTTATTGATATTTATATAGTTAAAAATCTCGCAAAAACGAAATTTTTGAAGGTTTTTTTTTTGGGAAAATCGAAACCAGTGATATAATACAGTTCAATCATGTATACTAAACACTCTGTGAAGGAATTAGCACAGTCGGTTGGAATATAGAGATTTTATTAACGTTTATAGCAAAATCGTGTTTTTACCGCAAGAAACGACGATTTTTACAATGGGACGATTTACACAAACAAACCCATATTCCTCTGCATGCGAACGTGAAATTGTTGTTATATATAGGTGAATCCACATGAATTTAACATTTTTTTAAGAAATTAGACAATTCCCACAGAATTTGTTGATTTAATAGATATTTATATAGTTAAAATCTCGCAAAAACGAAATTTTTTGAAGAATTTTTTTTGTGGGGAAAATCGAAACCAGTGATATAATACAGTTCAATCATGTATACTAAACACTCTGTGAAAGAATTGGCACAATCGGTTGGAATATAGAGATTTTACTAACGTTTATAACAAAATCGTGTTTTTACCCCAAGAAACGACGATTTTTACAATTGGACGATTTACACAAACAAACCCATATTCCTCTGCATGCCAACGTGAAATTGTTGTTATATATAGGTGAATCCACATGAATTTAACATTTTTTTAAGAAATTAGACAAATCCCACGGAATTTGTTGATTTTATAGATATTTATATAGTTAAAATCTCGCAAAAAGGAAATTTTTTGAAGGATTTTTTTTTTTTGTGGGATAAATCGAAACCAGTGATATAATACAGTTCAATCATGTATACTAAACACTCTGTGAAAGAATTAGCAAAATCGGTTGGAATATAGAGATTTTATTTACGTTTATAGGAAAATCGTGTTTTTACCGCAAGAAACGACGAGATTTTTACAATTGGACGATTTACACAAACAAACCCATATTCCTCTGCATGCGAACGTGAAATTGTTGTTATATATAGGTGAATCCACATGAATTTAACATATTTTTAAGAAATTAGACAAATCCCACGGAATTTGTTGATTTTATAGATATTTATATAGTTAAAATCTCGCAAAAACGAAATTTTTTTAAGGATTTTTTTTTGTGGGGAAAATCGAAACCAGTGATATAATACAGTTCAATCATGTATACTAAACACTCTGTGAAAGAATTAGCACAATCGGTTGCAATATAGAGATTTTATTAACGTTTATAGCAAAATCGTGTTTTTACCGCAAGAAACGACGATTTTTACAATTGGACGATTTACACAAACAAACCCATATTCCTCTGCATGCGAACGTGAAATTGTTGTTATATATAGGTGAGTCCACATGAATTTAACATTTTTTTAAGAAATTAGACAAATCCCACGGAATTTGTTGATTTTATTGATATTTATATAGTTAAAAATCTCGCAAAAACGAAATTTTTTGAAGGTTTTTTTTTTTGGGAAAATCGAAACCAGTGATATAATACAGTTCAATCATGTATACTAAACACTCTGTGAAGGAATTAGCACAGTCGGTTGGAATATAGAGATTTTATTAACGTTTATAGCAAAATCGTGTTTTTACCGCAAGAAACGACGATTTTTACAATGGGACGATTTACACAAACAAACCCATATTCCTCTGCATGCGAACGTGAAATTGTTGTTATATATAGGTGAATCCACATGAATTTAACATTTTTTTAAGAAATTAGACAATTCCCACAGAATTTGTTGATTTAATAGATATTTATATAGTTAAAATCTCGCAAAAACGAAATTTTTTGAAGAATTTTTTTTGTGGGGAAAATCGAAACCAGTGATATAATACAGTTCAATCATGTATACTAAACACTCTGTGAAATAATTGGCACAATCGGTTGGAATATAGAGATTTTACTAACGTTTATAACAAAATCGTGTTTTTACCCCAAGAAACGACGATTTTTACAATTGGACGATTTACACAAACAAACCCATATTCCTCTGCATGCCAACGTGAAATTGTTGTTATATATAGGTGAATCCACATGAATTTAACATTTTTTTAAGAAATTAGACAATTCCCACAGAATTTGTTGATTTAATAGATATTTATATAGTTAAAATCTCGCAAAAACGAAAATTTTTGAAGGATTTTTTTTGTGGGGAAAATCGAAACCAGTGATATAATACAGTTCAATCATGTATACTAAACACTCTGTGAAAGAATTAGCACAATCGTTTGGAATATAGAGATTTTATTAACGTTTATAGCAAAATCGTGTTTTTACCCCAAGAAACGACGATTTTTACAATTGGACGATTTACACAAACAAACCCATATTCCTCTGCATGCGAACGTGAAATTGTTGTTATATATAGGTGAATCCATATGAATTTTACATATTTTTAAGAAATTAGACAAATCCCACGGAATTTGTTGATTTTATAGATATTTATATAGTTAAAATCTCGCAAAAACGAAATTTTTTGAAGGATTTTTTTTTTGTGGGATAAATCGAAACCAGTGATATAATACAGTTCAATCATGTATACTAAACACTCTGTGAAAGAATTAGCAAAATCGGTTGGAATATAGAGATTTTATTTACGTTTATAGGAAAATCGTGTTTTTACCGCAAGAAACGACGAATTTTTTACAATTGGACGATTTACACAAACAAACCCATATTCCTCTGCATGCGAAGGTGAAATTGTTGTTATATATAGGTGAATCCACATGAATTTAACATATTTTTAAGAAATTAGACAAATCCCACGGAATTTGTTGATTATATAGATATTTATATAGTTAAAATCTCGCAAAAACGAAATTTTTTTAAGGATTTTTTTTTGTGGGTAAAATCGAAACCAGTGATATAATACAGTTCATCATGTATACTAAACACTCTGTGAAAGAATTAGCACAATCGGTTGGAATATAGAGATTTTATTAACGTTTATAGCAAAATCGTGTTTTTACCGCAAGAAACGACGATTTTTACAATTGGACGATTTACACAAACAAACCCATATTCCTCTGCATGCGAACGTGAAATTGTTGTTATATATAGGTGAATCCACATGAATTTAACATATTTTTAAGAAATTAGACAAATCCCAAGGAATTTGTTGATTTTATTGATATTTATATAGTTAAAAATCTCGCAAAAACGAAATTTTTTGAAGGTTTTTTTTTTTGTGGGGAAAATCGAAACCAGTGATATAATACAGTTCAATCATGTATACTAAACACTCTGTGAAGGAATTAGCACAATCGGTTGGAATATAGAGATTTTATTAACGTTTATAGCAAAATCGTGTTTTTACCGCAAGAAACGACGATTTTTACAATGGGACGATTTACACAAACAAACCCATATTCCTCTGCATGCGAACGTGAAATTGTTGTTATATATAGGTGAATCCATATGAATTTTACGTATTTCTAAGAAATTAGACAAATCCCACGGAATTTGTAGATTTTATTGATATTTATATAGTTAAAAATCTCGCAAAAACGAAATTTTTTGAAGGATTTTTGTTTGTGGGGAAAATCGAAACCAGTGATATAATACAGTTCAATCATGTATACTAAACACTCTGTGAAAGAATTAGCACAATCGGTTGGAATATAGAGATTTTATTAACGTTTATAACAAAATCGTGTTTTTACCGCAAGAAACGACGATTTTTACAATTGGACGATTTACACAAACAAACCCATATTCCTCTGCATGCGAACGTGAAATTGTTGTTATATATAGGTGAATCCACATGAATTTAACATTTTTTTAAGAAATTAGACAATTCCCACAGAATTTGATGATTTAATAGATATTTATATAGTTAAAATCTCGAAAAAACGAAATTTTTTGAAGGATTTTTTTTGTGGGGAAAATCGAAACCAGTGATATAATACAGTTCAATCATGTATACTAAACACTCTGTGAAAGAATTAGCACAATCGGTTGGAATATAGAGATTTTATTAACGTTTATAGCAAAATCGTGTTTTTACCGCAAGAAACGACGATTTTTACAATTGGACGATTTACACAAACAAACCCATAATCCTCTGCATGCGAACGTGAAATTGTTGTTATATATAGGTGAATCCACATGAATTTAACATTTTTTAAAGAAATTAGACGAATCCCACGGAATTTGTTGATTTTATAGATATTTAAATAGTTAAAATCTCGCAAAAACGAAATTTTTTGAAGGATTTTTTTTTTTTGTGGGATAAATCGAAACCAGTGATATAATACAGTTCAATCATGTATACTAAACACTCTTGGAAAGAATTAGCAAAATCTGTTGGAATATAGAGATTTTATTTACGTTTATAGGAAAATCGTGTTTTTACCGCAAGAAACGACGAGATTTTTACAATTGGACGATTTACACAAACAAACCCATATTCCTCTGCATGCGAACGTGAAATTGTTGTTATATATAGGTGAATCCACATGAATTTAACATATTTTTAAGAAATTAGACAAATCCCACGGAATTTGTTGATTTTATAGATATTTATATAGTTAAAATCTCGCAAAAACGAAATTTTTTTAAGGATTTTTTTTGTGGGGAAAATCGAAACCAGTGATATAATACAGTTCAATCATGTATACTAAACACTCTGTGAAAGAATTAGCACAATCGGTTGCAATATAGAGATTTTATTAACGTTTATAGCAAAATCGTGTTTTTACCGCAAGAAACGACGATTTTTACAATTGGACGATTTACACAAACAAACCCATATTCCTCTGCATGCGAACGTGAAATTGTTGTTATATATAGGTGAGTCCACATGAATTTAACATTTTTTTAAGAAATTAGACAAATCCCACGGAATTTGTTGATTGTATTGATATTTATATAGTTAAAAATCTCGCAAAAACGAAATTTTTTGAAGGTTTTTTTTTTTGGGAAAATCGAAACCAGTGATATAATACAGTTCAATCATGTATACTAAACACTCTGTTAAGGAATTAGCACAGTCGGTTGGAATATAGAGATTTTATTAACGTTTATAGCAAAATCGTGTTTTTACCGCAAGAAACGACGATTTTTACAATGGGACGATTTACACAAACAAACCCATATTCCTCTGCATGCGAACGTGAAATTGTTGTTATATATAGGTGAATCCACATGAATTTAACATTTTTTTAAGAAATTAGACAATTCCCACAGAATTTGTTGATTTAATAGATATTTATATAGTTAAAATCTCGCAAAAACGAAATTTTTTGAAGAATTTTTTTTGTGGGGAAAATCGAAACCAGTGATATAATACAGTTCAATCATGTATACTAAACACTCTGTGAAAGAATTGGCACAATCGGTTGGAATATAGAGATTTTACTAACGTTTATAACAAAATCGTGTTTTTACCCCAAGAAACGACGATTTTTACAATTGGACGATTTACACAAACAAACCCATATTCCTCTGCATGCCAACGTGAAATTGTTGTTATATATAGGTGAATCCACATGAATTTAACATTTTTTTAAGAAATTAGACAAATCCCACGGAATTTGTTGATTTTATAGATATTTATATAGTTAAAATCTCGCAAAAAGGAAATTTTTTGAAGGATTTTTTTTTTGTGGGATAAATCGAAACCAGTGATATAATACAGTTCAATCATGTATACTAAACACTCTGTGAAAGAATTAGCAAAATCGGTTGGAATATAGAGATTTTATTTACGTTTATAGGAAAATCGTGTTTTTACCGCAAGAAACGACGAGATTTTTACAATTGGACGATTTACACAAACAAACCCATATTCCTCTGCATGCGAACGTGAAATTGTTGTTATATATAGGTGAATCCACATGAATTTAACATATTTTTAAGAAATTAGACAAATCCCACGGAATTTGTTGATTTTATAGATATTTATATAGTTAAAATCTCGCAAAAACGAAATTTTTTTAAGGATTTTTTTTTGTGGGGAAAATCGAAACCAGTGATATAATACAGTTCAATCATGTATACTAAACACTCTGTGAAAGAATTAGCACAATCGGTTGCAATATAGAGATTTTATTAACGTTTATAGCAAAATCGTGTTTTTACCGCAAGAAACGACGATTTTTACAATTGGACGATTTACACAAACAAACCCATATTCCTCTGCATGCGAACGTGAAATTGTTGTTATATATAGGTGAGTCCACATGAATTTAACATTTTTTTAAGAAATTAGACAAATCCCACGGAATTTGTTGATTTTATTGATATTTATATAGTTAAAAATCTCGCAAAAACGAAATTTTTTGAAGGTTTTTTTTTTTGGGAAAATCGAAACCAGTGATATAATACAGTTCAATCATGTATACTAAACACTCTGTGAAGGAATTAGCACAGTCGGTTGGAATATAGAGATTTTATTAACGTTTATAGCAAAATCGTGTTTTTACCGCAAGAAACGACGATTTTTACAATGGGACGATTTACACAAACAAACCCATATTCCTCTGCATGCGAACGTGAAATTGTTGTTATATATAGGTGAATCCACATGAATTTAACATTTTTTTAAGAAATTAGACAATTCCCACAGAATTTGTTGATTTAATAGATATTTATATAGTTAAAATCTCGCAAAAACGAAATTTTTTGAAGAATTTTTTTTGTGGGGAAAATCGAAACCAGTGATATAATACAGTTCAATCATGTATACTAAACACTCTGTGAAATAATTGGCACAATCGGTTGGAATATAGAGATTTTACTAACGTTTATAACAAAATCGTGTTTTTACCCCAAGAAACGACGATTTTTACAATTGGACGATTTACACAAACAAACCCATATTCCTCTGCATGCCAACGTGAAATTGTTGTTATATATAGGTGAATCCACATGAATTTAACATTTTTTTAAGAAATTAGACAATTCCCACAGAATTTGTTGATTTAATAGATATTTATATAGTTAAAATCTCGCAAAAACGAAAATTTTTGAAGGATTTTTTTTGTGGGGAAAATCGAAACCAGTGATATAATACAGTTCAATCATGTATACTAAACACTCTGTGAAAGAATTAGCACAATCGTTTGGAATATAGAGATTTTATTAACGTTTATAGCAAAATCGTGTTTTTACCCCAAGAAACGACGATTTTTACAATTGGACGATTTACACAAACAAACCCATATTCCTCTGCATGCGAACGTGAAATTGTTGTTATATATAGGTGAATCCATATGAATTTTACATATTTTTAAGAAATTAGACAAATCCCACGGAATTTGTTGATTTTATAGATATTTATATAGTTAAAATCTCGCAAAAACGAAATTTTTTGAAGGATTTTTTTTTGTGGGATAAATCGAAACCAGTGATATAATACAGTTCAATCATGTATACTAAACACTCTGTGAAAGAATTAGCAAAATCGGTTGGAATATAGAGATTTTATTTACGTTTATAGGAAAATCGTGTTTTTACCGCAAGAAACGACGAAATTTTTACAATTGGACGATTTACACAAACAAACCCATATTCCTCTGCATGCGAAGGTGAAATTGTTGTTACATATAGGTGAATCCACATGAATTTAACATATTTTTAAGAAATTAGACAAATCCCACGGAATTTGTTGATTATATAGATATTTATATAGTTAAAATCTCGCAAAAACGAAATTTTTTTAAGGATTTTTTTTGTGGGTAAAATCGAAACCAGTGATATAATACAGTTCATCATGTATACTAAACACTCTGTGAAAGAATTAGCACAATCGGTTGGAATATAGAGATTTTATTAACGTTTATAACAAAATCGTGTTTTTACCGCAAGAAACGACGATTTTTACAATTGGACGATTTACACAAACAAACCCATATTCCTCTGCATGCGAACGTGAAATTGTTGTTATATATAGGTGAATCCACATGAATTTAACATATTTTTAAGAAATTAGACAAATCCCAAGGAATTTGTTGATTTTATTGATATTTATATAGTTAAAAATCTCGCAAAAAAGAAATTTTTTGAAGGTTTTTTTTTTTGTGGGGAAAATCGAAACCAGTGATATAATACAGTTCAATCATGTATACTAAACACTCTGTGAAGGAATTAGCACAATCGGTTGGAATATAGAGATTTTATTAACGTTTATAGCAAAATCGTGTTTTTACCGCAAGAAACGACAATTTTTACAATGGGACGATTTACACAAACAAACCCATATTCCTCTGCATGCGAACGTGAAATTGTTGTTATATATAGGTGAATCCACATGAATTTTACGTATTTCTAAGAAATTAGACAAATCCCACGGAATTTGTAGATTTTATTGATATTTATATAGTTAAAAATCTCGCAAAAACGAAATTTTTTGAAGGATTTTTGTTTGTGGGGAAAATCGAAACCAGTGATATAATACAGTTCAATCATGTATACTAAACACTCTGTGAAAGAATTAGCACAATCGGTTGGAATATAGAGATTTTATTAACGTTTATAACAAAATCGTGTTTTTACCGCAAGAAACGACGATTTTTACAATTGGACGATTTACACAAACAAACCCATATTCCTCTGCATGCGAACGTGAAATTGTTGTTATATATAGGTGAATCCACATGAATTTAACATTTTTTTAAGAAATTAGACAATTCCCACAGAATTTGATGATTTAATAGATATTTATATAGTTAAAATCTCGCAAAAACGAAATTTTTTGAAGGATTTTTTTTGTGGGGAAAATCGAAACCAGTGATATAATACAGTTCAATCATGTATACTAAACACTCTGTGAAAGAATTAGCACAATCGGTTGGAATATAGAGATTTTATTAACGTTTATAGCAAAATCGTGTTTTTACCGCAAGAAACGACGATTTTTACAATTGGACGATTTACACAAACAAACCCATAATCCTCTGCATGCGAACGTGAAATTGTTGTTATATATAGGTGAATCCACATGAATTTAACATTTTTTAAAGAAATTAGACGAATCCCACGGAATTTGTTGATTTTATAGATATTTAAATAGTTAAAATCTCGCAAAAACGACATTTTTTGAAGGATTTTTTTTTGTGGGATAAATCGAAACCAGTGATATAATACAGTTCAATCATGTATACTAAACACTCTGTGAAAGAATTAGCAAAATCTGTTGGAATATAGAGATTTTATTTACGTTTATAGGAAAATCGTGTTTTTACCGCAAGAAACGACGAGATTTTTACAATTGGACGATTTACACAAACAAACCCATATTCCTCTGCATGCGAACGTGAAATTGTTGTTATATATAGGTGAATCCACATGAATTTAACATATTTTTAAGAAATTAGACAAATCCCACGGAATTTGTTGATTTTATAGATATTTATATAGTTAAAATCTCGCAAAAACGAAATTTTTTTAAGGATTTTTTTTTGTGGGGAAAATCGAAACCAGTGATATAATACAGTTCAATCATGTATACTAAACACTCTGTGAAAGAATTAGCACAATCGGTTGCAATATAGAGATTTTATTAACGTTTATAGCAAAATCGTGTTTTTACCGCAAGAAACGACGATTTTTACAATTGGACGATTTACACAAACAAACCCATATTCCTCTGCATGCGAACGTGAAATTGTTGTTATATATAGGTGAGTCCACATGAATTTAACATTTTTTTAAGAAATTAGACAAATCCCACGGAATTTGTTGATTTTATTGATATTCATATAGTTAAAAATCTCGCAAAAACGAAATTTTTTGAAGGATTTTTTTTTTTGGGAAAATCGAAACCAGTGATATAATACAGTTCAATCATGTATACTAAACACTCTGTGAAGGAATTAGCACAGTCGGTTGGAATATAAAGATTTTATTAACGTTTATAGCAAAATCGTGTTTTTACCGCAAGAAACGACGATTTTTACAATGGGACGATTTACACAAACAAACCCATATTCCTCTGCATGCGAACGTGAAATTGTTGTTATATATAGGTGAATCCACATGAATTTAACATTTTTTTAAGAAATTAGACAATTCCCACAGAATTTGTTGATTTAATAGACATTTATATAGTTAAAATCTCGCAAAAACGAAATTTTTTGAAGAATTTTTTTTGTGGGGAAAATCGAAACCAGTGATATAATACAGTTCAATCATGTATACTAAACACTCTGTGAAAGAATTGGCACAATCGGTTGGAATATAGAGATTTTACTAACGTTTATAACAAAATCGTGTTTTTACCCCAAGAAACGACGATTTTTACAATTGGACGATTTACACAAACAAACCCATATTCCTCTGCATGCCAACGTGAAATTGTTGTTATATATAGGTGAATCCACATGAATTTAACATTTTTTTAAGAAATTAGACAAATCCCACGGAATTTGTTGATTTTATAGATATTTATATAGTTAAAATCTCGCAAAAAGGAAATTTTTTGAAGGATTTTTTTTTTTGTGGGATAAATCGAAACCAGTGATATAATACAGTTCAATCATGTATACTAAACACTCTGTGAAAGAATTAGCAAAATCGGTTGGAATATAGAGATTTTATTTACGTTTATAGGAAAATCGTGTTTTTACCGCAAGAAACGACGAGATTTTTACAATTGGACGATTTACACAAACAAACCCATATTCCTCTGCATGCGAACGTGAAATTGTTGTTATATATAGGTGAATCCACATGAATTTAACATATTTTTAAGAAATTAGACAAATCCCACGGAATTTGTTGATTTTATATATATTTATATAGTTAAAATCTCGCAAAAACGAAATTTTTTTAAGGATTTTTTTTTGTGGGGAAAATCGAAACCCGTGATATAATACAGTTCAATCATGTATACTAAACACTCTGTGAAAGAATTAGCACAATCGGTTGCAATATAGAGATTTTATTAACGTTTATAGCAAAATCGTGTTTTTTACCGCAAGAAACGACGATTTTTACAATTGGACGATTTACACAAACAAACCCATATTCCTCTGCATGCGAACGTGAAATTGTTGTTATATATAGGTGAGTCCACATGAATTTAACATTTTTTTAAGAAATTAGACAAATCCCACGGAATTTGTTGATTTTATTGATATTTATATAGTTAAAAATCTCGCAAAAACGAAATTTTTTGAAGGTTTTTTTTTTTGGGAAAATCGAAACCAGTGATATAATACAGTTCAATCATGTATACTAAACACTCTGTGAAGGAATTAGCACAGTCGGTTGGAATATAGAGATTTTATTAACGTTTATAGCAAAATCGTGTTTTTACCGCAAGAAACGACGATTTTTACAATGGGACGATTTACACAAACAAACCCATATTCCTCTGCATGCGAACGTGAAATTGTTGTTATATATAGGTGAATCCACATGAATTTAACATTTTTTTAAGAAATTAGACAATTCCCACAGAATTTGTTGATTTTATAGATATTTATATAGTTAAAATCTCGCAAAAACGAAATTTTTTGAAGAATTTTTTTTGTGGGGAAAATCGAAACCAGTGATATAATACAGTTCAATCATGTATACTAAACACTCTGTGAAATAATTGGCACAATCGGTTGGAATATAGAGATTTTACTAACGTTTATAACAAAATCGTGTTTTTACCCCAAGAAACGACGATTTTTACAATTGGACGATTTACACAAACAAACCCATATTCCTCTGCATGCCAACGTGAAATTGTTGTTATATATAGGTGAATCCACATGAATTTAACATTTTTTTAAGAAATTAGACAATTCCCACAGAATTTGTTGATTTAATAGATATTTATATAGTTAAAATCTCGCAAAAACGAAAATTTTTGAAGGATTTTTTTTGTGGGGAAAATCGAAACCAGTGATATAATACAGTTCAATCATGTATACTAAACACTCTGTGAAAGAATTAGCACAATCGTTTGGAATATAGAGATTTTATTAACGTTTATAGCAAAATCGTGTTTTTACCCCAAGAAACGACGATTTTTACAATTGGACGATTTACACAAACAAACCCATATTCCTCTGCATGCGAACGTGAAATTGTTGTTATATATAGGTGAATCCACATGAATTTTACGTATTTCTAAGAAATTAGACAAATCCCACGGAATTTGTAGATTTTATTGATATTTATATAGTTAAAAATCTCGCAAAAACGAAATTTTTTGAAGGATTTTTGTTTGTGGGGAAAATCGAAACCAGTGATATAATACAGTTCAATCATGTATACTAAACACTCTGTGAAAGAATTAGCACAATCGGTTGGAATATAGAGATTTTATTAACGTTTATAACAAAATCGTGTTTTTACCGCAAGAAACGACGATTTTTACAATTGGACGATTTACACAAACAAACCCATATTCCTCTGCATGCGAACGTGAAATTGTTGTTATATATAGGTGAATCCACATGAATTTAACATTTTTTTAAGAAATTAGACTATTCCCACAGAATTTGATGATTTAATAGATATTTATATAGTTAAAATCTCGCAAAAACGAAATTTTTTGAAGGATTTTTTTTTGTGGGGAAAATCGAAACCAGTGATATAATACAGTTCAATCATGTATACTAAACACTCTGTGAAAGAATTAGCACAATCGGTTGGAATATAGAGATTTTATTAACGTTTATAGCAAAATCGTGTTTTTACCGCAAGAAACGACGATTTTTACAATTGGACGATTTACACAAACAAACCCATAATCCTCTGCATGCGAACGTGAAATTTTTGTTATATATAGGTGAATCCACATGAATTTAACATTTTTTAAAGAAATTAGACGAATCCCACGGAATTTGTTGATTTTATAGATATTTAAATAGTTAAAATCTCGCAAAAACGACATTTTTTGAAGGATTTTTTTTTTGTGGGATAAATCGAAACCAGTGATATAATACAGTTCAATCATGTATACTAAACACTCTGTGAAAGAATTAGCAAAATCTGTTGGAATATAGAGATTTTATTTACGTTTATAGGAAAATCGTGTTTTTACCGCAAGAAACGACGAGATTTTTACAATTGGACGATTTACACAAACAAACCCATATTCCTCTGCATGCGAACGTGAAATTGTTGTTATATATAGGTGAATCCACATGAATTTAACATATTTTTAAGAAATTAGACAAATCCCACGGAATTTGTTGATTTTATAGATATTTATATAGTTAAAATCTCGCAAAAACGAAATTTTTTTAAGGATTTTTTTTTGTGGGGAAAATCGAAACCAGTGATATAATACAGTTCAATCATGTATACTAAACACTCTGTGAAAGAATTAGCACAATCGGTTGCAATATAGAGATTTTATTAACGTTTATAGCAAAATCGTGTTTTTACCGCAAGAAACGACGATTTTTACAATTGGACGATTTACACAAACAAACCCATATTCCTCTGCATGCGAACGTGAAATTGTTGTTATATATAGGTGAGTCCACATGAATTTAACATTTTTTTAAGAAATTAGACAAATCCCACGGAATTTGTTGATTTTATTGATATTTATATAGTTAAAAATCTCGCAAAAACGAAATTTTTTGAAGGTTTTTTTTTTTGGGAAAATCGAAACCAGTGATATAATACAGTTCAATCATGTATACTAAACACTCTGTGAAGGAATTAGCACAGTCGGTTGGAATATAGAGATTTTATTAACGTTTATAGCAAAATCGTGTTTTTACCGCAAGAAACGACGATTTTTACAATGGGACGATTTACACAAACAAACCCATATTCCTCTGCATGCGAACGTGAAATTGTTGTTATATATAGGTGAATCCACATGAATTTAACATTTTTTTAAGAAATTAGACAATTCCCACAGAATTTGTTGATTTAATAGATATTTATATAGTTAAAATCTCGCAAAAACGAAATTTTTTGAAGAATTTTTTTTGTGGGGAAAATCGAAACCAGTGATATAATACAGTTCAATCATGTATACTAAACACTCTGTGAAAGAATTGGCACAATCGGTTGGAATATAGAGATTTTACTAACGTTTATAACAAAATCGTGTTTTTACCCCAAGAAACGACGATTTTTACAATTGGACGATTTACACAAACAAACCCATATTCCTCTGCATGCCAACGTGAAATTGTTGTTATATATAGGTGAATCCACATGAATTTAACATTTTTTTAAGAAATTAGACAAATCCCACGGAATTTGTTGATTTTATAGATATTTATATAGTTAAAATCTCGCAAAAAGGAAATTTTTTGAAGGATTTTTTTTTTTGTGGGATAAATCGAAACCAGTGATATAATACAGTTCAATCATGTATACTAAACACTCTGTGAAAGAATTAGCAAAATCGGTTGGAATATAGAGTTTTTATTTACGTTTATAGGAAAATCGTGTTTTTACCGCAAGAAACGACGAGATTTTTACAATTGGACGATTTACACAAACAAACCCATATTCCTCTGCATGCGAACGTGAAATTGTTGTTATATATAGGTGAATCCACATGAATTTAACATATTTTTAAGAAATTAGACAAATCCCACGGAATTTGTTGATTTTATAGATATTTATATAGTTAAAATCTCGCAAAAACGAAATTTTTTTAAGGATTTTTTTTTGTGGGGAAAATCGAAACCAGTGATATAATACAGTTCAATCATGTATACTAAACACTCTGTGAAAGAATTAGCACAATCGGTTGCAATATAGAGATTTTATTAACGTTTATAGCAAAATCGTGTTTTTACCGCAAGAAACGACGATTTTTACAATTGGACGATTTACACAAACAAACCCATATTCCTCTGCATGCGAACGTGAAATTGTTGTTATATATAGGTGAGTCCACATGAATTTAACATTTTTTTTAAGAAATTAGACAAATCCCACGGAATTTGTTGATTTTATTGATATTTATATAGTTAAAAATCTCGCAAAAACGAAATTTTTTGAAGGTTTTTTTTTTTGGGAAAATCGAAACCAGTGATATAATACAGTTCAATCATGTATACTAAACACTCTGTGAAGGAATTAGCACAGTCGGTTGGAATATAGAGATTTTATTAACGTTTATAGCAAAATCGTGTTTTTACCGCAAGAAACGACGATTTTTACAATGGGACGATTTACACAAACAAACCCATATTCCTCTGCATGCGAACGTGAAATTGTTGTTATATATAGGTGTATCCACATGAATTTAACATTTTTTTAAGAAATTAGACAATTCCCACAGAATTTGTTGATTTAATAGATATTTATATAGTTAAAATCTCGCAAAAACGAAATTTTTTGAAGAATTTTTTTTGTGGGGAAAATCGAAACCAGTGATATAATACAGTTCAATCATGTATACTAAACACTCTGTGAAATAATTGGCACAATCGGTTGGAATATAGAGATTTTACTAACGTTTATAACAAAATCGTGTTTTTACCCCAAGAAACGACGATTTTTACAATTGGACGATTTACACAAACAAACCCATATTCCTCTGCATGCCAACGTGAAATTGTTGTTATATATAGGTGAATCCACATGAATTTAACATTTTTTTAAGAAATTAGACAATTCCCACAGAATTTGTTGATTTAATAGATATTTATATAGTTAAAATCTCGCAAAAACGAAAATTTTTGAAGGATTTTTTTTGTGGGGAAAATCGAAACCAGTGATATAATACAGTTCAATCATGTATACTAAACACTCTGTGAAAGAATTAGCACAATCGTTTGGAATATAGAGATTTTATTAACGTTTATAGCTAAATCGTGTTTTTACCCCAAGAAACGACGATTTTTACAATTGGACGATTTACACAAACAAACCCATATTCCTCTGCATGCGAACGTGAAATTGTTGTTATATATAGGTGAATCCATATGAATTTTACATATTTTTAAGAAATTAGACAAATCCCACGGAATTTGTTGATTTTATAGATATTTATATAGTTAAAATCTCGCAAAAACGAAATTTTTTGAAGGATTTTTTTTTTGTGGGATAAATCGAAACCAGTGATATAATACAGTTCAATCATGTATACTAAACACTCTGTGAAAGAATTAGCAAAATCGGTTGGAATATAGAGATTTTATTTACGTTTATAGGAAAATCGTGTTTTTACCGCAAGAAACGACGAAATTTTTACAATTGGACGATTTACACAAACAAACCCATATTCCTCTGCATGCGAAGGTGAAATTGTTGTTATATATAGGTGAATCCACATGAATTTAACATATTTTTAAGAAATTAGACAAATCCCACGGAATTTGTTGATTATATAGATATTTATATAGTTAAAATCTCGCAAAAACGAAATTTTTTTAAGGATTTTTTTTTGTGGGTAAAATCGAAACCAGTGATATAATACAGTTCATCATGTATACTAAACACTCTGTGAAAGAATTAGCACAATCGGTTGGAATATAGAGATTTTATTAACGTTTATAGCAAAATCGTGTTTTTACCGCAAGAAACGACGATTTTTACAATTGGACGATTTACACAAACAAACCCATATTCCTCTGCATGCGAACGTGAAATTGTTTTTATATATAGGTGAATCCACATGAATTTAACATATTTTTAAGAAATTAGACAAATCCCAAGGAATTTGTTGATTTTATTGATATTTATTTAGTTAAAAATCTCGCAAAAACGAAATTTTTTGAAGGTTTTTTTTTTTTGTGGGGAAAATCGAAACCAGTGATATAATACAGTTCAATCATGTATACTAAACACTCTGTGAAGGAATTAGCACAATCGGTTGGAATATAGAGATTTTATTAACGTTTATAGCAAAATCGTGTTTTTACCGCAAGAAACGACGATTTTTACAATGGGACGATTTACACAAACAAACCCATATTCCTCTGCATGCGAACGTGAAATTGTTGTTATATATAGGTGAATCCACATGAATTTTACGTATTTCTAAGAAATTAGACAAATCCCACGGAATTTGTAGATTTTATTGATATTTATATAGTTAAAAATCTCGCAAAAACGAAATTTTTTGAAGGATTTTTGTTTGTGGGGAAAATCGAAACCAGAGATATAATACAGTTCAATCATGTATACTAAACACTCTGTGAAAGAATTAGCACAATCGGTTGGAATATAGAGATTTTATTAACGTTTATAACAAAATCGTGTTTTTACCGCAAGAAACGACGATTTTTACAATTGGACGATTTACACAAACAAACCCATATTCCTCTGCATGCGAACGTGAAATTGTTGTTATATATATGTGAATCCACATGAATTTAACATTTTTTTAAGAAATTAGACAATTCCCACAGAATTTGATGATTTAATAGATATTTATATAGTTAAAATCTCGCAAAAACGAAATTTTTTGAAGGATTTTTTTTGTGGGGAAAATCGAAACCAGTGATATAATACAGTTCAATCATGTATACTAAACACTCTGTGAAAGAATTAGCACAATCGGTTGGAATATAGAGATTTTATTAACGTTTATAGCAAAATCGTGTTTTTACCGCAAGAAACGACGATTTTTACAATTGGACGATTTACACAAACAAACCCATAATCCTCTGCATGCGAACGTGAAATAGTTGTTATATATAGGTGAATCCACATGAATTTAACATTTTTTAAAGAAATTAGACGAATCCCACGGAATTTGTTGATTTTATAGATATTTAAATAGTTAAAATCTCGCAAAAACGAAATTTTTTGAAGGATTTTTTTTTTTTGTGGGATAAATCGAAACCAGTGATATAATACAGTTCAATCATGTATACTAAACACTCTGTGAAAGAATTAGCAAAATCTGTTGGAATATAGAGATTTTATTTACGTTTATAGGAAAATCGTGTTTTTACCGCAAGAAACGAAGAGATTTTTACAATTGGACGATTTACACAAACAAACCCATATTCCTCTGCATGCGAACGTGAAATTGTTGTTATATATAGGTGAATCCACATGAATTTAACATATTTTTAAGAAATTAGACAAATCCCACGGAATTTGTTGATTTTATAGATATTTATATAGTTAAAATCTCGCAAAAACGAAATTTTTTTAAGGATTTTTTTTTGTGGGGAAAATCGAAACCAGTGATATAATACAGTTCAATCATGTATACTAAACACTCTGTGAAAGAATTAGCACAATCGGTTGCAATATAGAGATTTTATTAACGTTTATAGCAAAATCGTGTTTTTACCGCAAGAAACGACGATTTTTACAATTGGACGATTTACACAAACAAACCCATATTCCTCTGCATGCGAACGTGAAATTGTTGTTATATATAGGTGAGTCCACATGAATTTAACATTTTTTTAAGAAATTAGACAAATCCCACGGAATTTGTTGATTTTATTGATATTTATATAGTTAAAAATCTCGCAAAAACGAAATTTTTTGAAGGTTTTTTTTTTTTGGGAAAATCGAAACCAGTGATATAATACAGTTCAATCATGTATACTAAACACTCTGTGAAGGAATTAGCACAGTCGGTTGGAATATAGAGATTTTATTAACGTTTATAGCAAAATCGTGTTTTTACCGCAAGAAACGACGATTTTTACAATGGGACGATTTACACAAACAAACCCATATTCCTCTGCATGCGAACGTGAAATTGTTGTTATATATAGGTGAATCCACATGAATTTAACATTTTTTTAAGAAATTAGACAATTCCCACAGAATTTGTTGATTTAATAGATATTTATATAGTTAAAATCTCGCAAAAACGAAATTTTTTGAAGAATTTTTTTTGTGGGGAAAATCGAAACCAGTGATATAATACAGTTCAATCATGTATACTAAACACTCTGTGAAAGAATTGGCACAATCGGTTGGAATATAGAGATTTTACTAACGTTTATAACAAAATCGTGTTTTTACCCCAAGAAACGACGATTTTTACAATTGGACGATTTACACAAACAAACCCATATTCCTCTGCATGCCAACGTGAAATTGTTGTTATATATAGGTGAATCCACATGAATTTAACATTTTTTTAAGAAATTAGACAAATCCCACGGAATTTGTTGATTTTATAGATATTTATATAGTTAAAATCTCGCAAAAAGGAAATTTTTTGAAGGATTTTTTTTTTTGTGGGATAAATCGAAACCAGTGATATAATACAGTTCAATCATGTATACTAAACACTCTGTGAAAGAATTAGCAAAATCGGTTGGAATATAGAGATTTTATTTACGTTTATAGGAAAATCGTGATTTTCCCGCAAGAAACGACGAGATTTTTACAATTGGACGATTTACACAAACAAACCCATATTCCTCTGCATGCGAACGTGAAATTGTTGTTATATATAGGTGAATCCACATGAATTTAACATATTTTTAAGAAATTAGACAAATCCCACGGAATTTGTTGATTTTATAGATATTTATATAGTTAAAATCTCGCAAAAACGAAATTTTTTTAAGGATTTTTTTTGTGGGTAAAATCGAAACCAGTGATATAATACAGTTCATCATGTATACTAAACACTCTGTGACAGAATTAGCACAATCGGTTGGAATATAGAGATTTTATTAACGTTTATAGCAAAATCGTGTTTTTACCGCAAGAAACGACGATTTTTACAATGGGACGATTTACACAAACAAACCCATATTCCTCTGCATGCGAACGTGAAATTGTTGTTATATATAGGTGAATCCACACGAATTTAACGTATTTCTAAGAAATTAGACAAATCCCACGGAATTTGTAGATTTTATTGATATTTATATAGTTAAAAATCTCGCAAAAACGAAATTTTTTTGAAGGATTTTTTTTTGTGGGGAAAATCGAAACCAGTGATATAATACAGTTCAATCATGTATACTAAACACTCTGTGAAAGAATTAGCACAATCGGTTGGAATATAGGGATTTTATTAACGTTTATAACAAAATCGTGTTTTTACCGCAAGAAACGACGATTTTTACAATTGGACGATTTACACAAACAAACCCATATTCGTCTGCATGCGAACGTGAAATTGTTGTTATATATAGGTGAATCCACATGAATTTAACATTTTTTTAAGAAATTAGACAATTCCCACAGAATTTGTTGATTTAATAGATATTTATATAGTTAAAATCTCGCAAAAACGAAATTTTTTGAAGGATTTTTTTTGTGGGGAAAATCGAAACCAGTGATATAATACAGTTCAATCATGTATACTAAACACTCTGTGAAAGAATTAGCACAATCGGTTGGAATATAGAGATTTTATTAACGTTTATAGCAAAATCGTGTTTTTACCGCAAGAAACGACGATTTTTACAATTGGACGATTTACACAAACAAACCCATAATCCTCTGCATGCGAACGTGAAATTGTTGTTATATATAGGTGAATCCACATGAATTTAACATTTTTTAAAGAAATTAGACGAATCCCACGGAATTTGTTGATTTTATAGATATTTAAATAGTTAAAATCTCGCAAAAACGAAATTTTTTGAAGGATTTTTTTTTTTTGTGGGATAAATCGAAACCAGTGATATAATACAGTTCAATCATGTATACTAAACACTCTGTGAAAGAATTAGCAAAATCGGTTGGAATATAGAAATTTTATTTACGTTTATAGGAAAATCGTGTTTTTACCGCAAGAAACGACGAGATTTTTACAATTGGACGATTTACACAAACAAACCCATATTCCTCTGCATGCGAACGTGAAATTGTTGTTATATATAGGTGAATCCACATGAATTTAACATATTTTTAAGAAATTAGACAAATCCCACGGAATTTGTTGATTTTATTGATATTTATATAGTTAAAAATCTCGCAAAAACGAAATTTTTTTAAGGATTTTTTTTTGTGGGTAAAATCGAAACCAGTGATATAATACAGTTCATCATGTATACTAAACACTCTGTGAAAGAATTAGCACAATCGGTTGGAATATAGAGATTTTATTAACGTTTATAGCAAAATCGTGTTTTTACCGCAAGAAACGACGATTTTTACAATTGGACGATTTACACAAACAAACCCATATTCCTCTGCATGCGAACGTGAAATTGTTGTTATATATAGGTGAATCCACATGAATTTAACATATTTTTAAGAAATTAGACAAATCCCAAGGAATTTGTTGATTTTATTGATATTTATATAGTTAAAAATCTCGCAAAAACGAAATTTTTTGAAGGTTTTTTTTTTTGTGGGGAAAATCGAAACCAGTGATATAATACAGTTCAATCATGTATACTAAACACTCTGTGAAAGAATTAGCACAATCGGTTGGAATATAGAGATTTTATTAACGTTTATAGCAAAATCGTGTTTTTACCGCAAGAAACGACGATTTTTACAATGGGACGATTTACACAAACAAACCCATATTCCTCTGCATGCGAACGTGAAATTGTTGTTATATATAGGTGAATCCACATGAATTTTACGTATTTCTAAGAAATTAGACAAATCCCACGGAATTTGTAGATTTTATTAATATTTATATAGTTAAAAATCTCGCAAAAACGAAATTTTTTGAAGGATTTTTGTTTGTGGGGAAAATCGAAACCAGTGATATAATACAGTTCAATCATGTATACTAAACACTCTGTGAAAGAATTAGCACAATCGGTTGGAATATAGAGATTTTATTAACGTTTATAACAAAATCGTGTTTTTACCGCAAGAAACGACGATTTTTACAATTGGACGATTTACACAAACAAACCCATATTCCTCTGCATGCGAACGTGAAATTGTTGTTATATATAGGTGAATCCACATGAATTTAACATTTTTTTAAGAAATTAGACAATTCCCACAGAATTTGATGATTTAATAGATATTTATATAGTTAAAATCTCGCAAAAACGAAATTTTTTGAAGGATTTTTTTTGTGGGGAAAATCGAAACCTGTGATATAATACAGTTCAATCATGTATACTAAACACTCTGTGAAAGAATTAGCACAATCGGTTGGAATATAGAGATTTTATTAACGTTTATAGCAAAATCGTGTTTTTACCGCAAGAAACGACGATTTTTACAATTGGACGATTTACACAAACAAACCCATAATCCTCTGCATGCGAACGTGAAATTGTTGTTATATATAGGTGAATCCACATGAATTTAACATTTTTTAAAGAAATTAGACGAATCCCACGGAATTTGTTGATTTTATAGATATTTAAATAGTTAAAATCTCGCAAAAACGAAATTTTTTGAAGGATTTTTTTTTTTTGTGGGATAAATCGAAACCAGTGATATAATACAGTTCAATCATGTATACTAAACACTCTGTGAAAGAATTAGCAAAATCTGTTGGAATATAGAGATTTTATTTACGTTTATAGGAAAATCGTGTTTTTACCGCAAGAAACGAAGAGATTTTTACAATTGGACGATTTACACAAACAAACCCATATTCCTCTGCATGCGAACGTGAAATTGTTGTTATATATAGGTGAATCCACATGAATTTAACATATTTTTAAGAAATTAGACAAATCCCACGGAATTTGTTGATTTTATAGATATTTATATAGTTAAAATCTCGCAAAAACGAAATTTTTTTAAGGATTTTTTTTGTGGGGAAAATCGAAACCAGTGATATAATACAGTTCAATCATGTATACTAAACACTCTGTGAAAGAATTAGCACAATCGGTTGCAATATAGAGATTTTATTAACGTTTATAGCAAAATCGTGTTTTTACCGCAAGAAACGACGATTTTTACAATTGGACGATTTACACAAACAAACCCATATTCCTCTGCATGCGAACGTGAAATTGTTGTTATATATAGGTGAGTCCACATGAATTTAACATTTTTTTAAGAAATTAGACAAATCCCACGGAATTTGTTGATTTTATTGATATTTATATAGTTAAAAATCTCGCAAAAACGAAATTTTTTGAAGGTTTTTTTTTTTGGGAAAATCGAAACCAGTGATATAATACAGTTCAATCATGTATACTAAACACTCTGTGAAGGAATTAGCACAGTCGGTTGGAATATAGAGATTTTATTAACGTTTATAGCAAAATCGTGTTTTTACCGCAAGAAACGACGATTTTTACAATGGGACGATTTACACAAACAAACCCATATTCCTCTGCATGCGAACGTGAAATTGTTGTTATATATAGGTGAATCCACATGAATTTAACATTTTTTTAAGAAATTAGACAATTCCCACAGAATTTGTTGATTTAATAGATATTTATATAGTTAAAATCTCGCAAAAACGAAATTTTTTGAAGAATTTTTTTTGTGGGGAAAATCGAAACCAGTGATATAATACAGTTCAATCATGTATACTAAACACTCTGTGAAAGAATTGGCACAATCGGTTGGAATATAGAGATTTTACTAACGTTTATAACAAAATCGTGTTTTTACCCCAAGAAACGACGATTTTTACAATTGCACGATTTACACAAACAGACCCATATTCCTCTGCATGCCAACGTGAAATTGTTGTTATATATAGGTGAATCCACATGAATTTAACATTTTTTTAATAAATTAGACAAATCCCACGGAATTTGTTGATTTTATAGATATTTATATAGTTAAAATCTCGCAAAAAGGAAATTTTTTGAAGGATTTTTTTTTTTGTGGGATAAATCGAAACCAGTGATATAATACAGTTCAATCATGTATACTAAACACTCTGTGAAAGAATTAGCAAAATCGGTTGGAATATAGAGATTTTATTAACGTTTATAGCAAAATCGTGTTTTTACCGCAAGAAACGACGAGATTTTTACAATTGGACGATTTACACAAACAAACCCATATTCCTCTGCATGCGAACGTGAAATTGTTGTTATATATAGGTGAATCCACATGAATTTAACATATTTTTAAGAAATTAGACAAATCCCACGGAATTTGTTGATTTTATAGTTATTTATATAGTTAAAATCTCGCAAAAACGAAATTTTTTTAAGGATTTTTTTTGTGGGTAAAATCGAAACCAGTGATATAATACAGTTCATCATGTATACTAAACACTCTGTGACAGAATTAGCACAATCGGTTGGAATATAGAGATTTTATTAACGTTTATAGCAAAATCGTGTTTTTACCGCAAGAAACGACGATTTTTACAATTGGACGATTTACACAAACAAACCCATATTCCTCTGCATGCGAACGTGAAATTGTTGTTATATATAGGTGAATCCACATGAATTTAACATATTTTTAAGAAATTAGACAAATCCCAAGGAATTTGTTGATTTTATTGATATTTATATAGTTAAAAATCTCGCAAAAACGAAATTTTTTGAAGGTTTTTTTTTTTTGTGGGGAAAATCGAAACCAGTGATATAATACAGTTCAATCATGTATACTAAACACTCTGTGAAGGAATTAGCAGGATCGGTTGGAATATAGAGATTTTATTAACGTTTATAGCAAAATCGTGTTTTTACCGCAAGAAACGACGATTTTTACAATGGGACGATTTACACAAACAAACCCATATTCCTCTGCATGCGAACGTGAAATTGTTGTTATATATAGGTGAATCCACACGAATTTAACGTATTTCTAAGAAATTAGACAAATCCCACGGAATTTGTAGATTTTATTGATATTTATATAGTTAAAAATCTCGCAAAAACGAAATTTTTTGAAGGATTTTTTTTTGTGGGGAAAATCGAAACCAGTGATATAATACAGTTCAATCATGTATACTAAACACTCTGTGAAAGAATTAGCACAATCGGTTGGAATATAGAGATTTTATTAACGTTTATAACAAAATCGTGTTTTTACCGCAAGAAACGACGATTTTTACAACTGGACGATTTACACAAACAAACCCATATTCCTCTGCATGCGAACGTGAAATTGTTGTTATATATAGGTGAATCCACATGAATTTAACATTTTTTTAAGAAATTAGACAATTCCCACAGAATTTGTTGATTTAATAGATATTTATATAGTTAAAATCTCGCAAAAACGAAATTTTTTGAAGGATTTTTTTTGTGGGGAAAATCGAAACCAGTGATATAATACAGTTCAATCATGTATACTAAACACTCTGTGAAAGAATTAGCACAATCGGTTGGAATATAGAGATTTTATTAACGTTTATAGCAAAATCGTGTTTTTACCGCAAGAAACGACGATTTTTACAATTGGACGATTTACACAAACAAACCCATAATCCTCTGCATGCGAACGTGAAATTGTTGTTATATATAGGTGAATCCACATGAATTTAACATTTTTTAAAGAAATTAGACGAATCCCACGGAATTTGTTGATTTTATAGATATTTAAATAGTTAAAATCTCGCAAAAACGAAATTTTTTGAAGGATTTTTTTTTTTTTGTGGGATAAATCGAAACCAGTGATATAATACAGTTCAATCATGTATACTAAACACTCTGTGAAAGAATTAGCAAAATCGGTTGGAATATAGAAATTTTATTTACGTTTATAGGAAAATCGTGTTTTTACCGCAAGAAACGACGAGATTTTTACAATTGGACGATTTACACAAACAAACCCATATTCCTCTGCATGCGAACGTGAAATTGTTGTTATATATAGGTGAATCCACATGAATTTAACATATTTTTAAGAAATTAGACAAATCCCACGGAATTTGTTGATTTTATAGATATTTATATAGTTAAAATCTCGCAAAAACGAAATTTTTTTAAGGATTTTTTTTTGTGGGTAAAATCGAAACCAGTGATATAATACAGTTCATCATGTATACTAAACACTCTGTGAAAGAATTAGCACAATCGGTTGGAATATAGAGATTTTATTAACGTTTATAGCAAAATCGTGTTTTTACCGCAAGAAACGACGATTTTTACAATTGGACGATTTACACAAACAAACCCATATTCCTCTGCATGCGAACGTGAAATTGTTGTTATATATAGGTGAATCCACATGAATTTAACATATTTTTAAGAAATTAGACAAATCCCAAGGAATTTGTTGATTTTAGTGATATTTATATAGTTAAAAATCTCGCAAAAACGAAATTTTTTGAAGGTTTTTTTTTTTTGTGGGGAAAATCGAAACCAGTGATATAATACAGTTCAATCATGTATACTAAACACTCTGTGAAGGAATTAGCAGAATCGGTTGGAATATAGAGATTTTATTAACGTTTATAGCAAAATCGTGTTTTTACCGCAAGAAACGACGATTTTTACAATGGGACGATTTACACAAACAAACCCATATTCCTCTGCATGCGAACGTGAAATTGTTGTTATATATAGGTGAATCCACACGAATTTAACGTATTTCTAAGAAATTAGACAAATCCCACGGAATTTGTAGATTTTATTGATATTTATATAGTTAAAAATCTCGCAAAAACGAAATTTTTTGAAGGATTTTTTTTTGTGGGGAAAATCGAAACCAGTGATATAATACAGTTCAATCATGTATACTAAACACTCTGTGAAAGAATTAGCACAATCGGTTGGAATATAGAGATTTTATTAACGTTTATAACAAAATCGTGTTTTTACCGCAAGAAACGACGATTTTTACAATTGGACGATTTACACAAACAAACCCATATTCCTCTGCATGCGAATGTGAAATTGTTGTTATATATAGGTGAATCCACATGAATTTAACATTTTTTTAAGAAATTAGACAATTCCCACAGAATTTGTTGATTTAATAGATATTTATATAGTTAAAATCTCGCAAAAACGAAATTTTTTGAAGGATTTTTTTTGTGGGGAAAATCGAAACCAGTGATATAATACAGTTCAATCATGTATACTAAACACTCTGTGAAAGAATTAGCACAATCGGTTGGAATATAGAGATTTTATTAACGTTTATAGCAAAATCGTGTTTTTACCGCAAGAAACGACGATTTTTACAATTGGACGATTTACACAAACAAACCCATAATCCTCTGCATGCGAACGTGAAATTGTTGTTATATATAGGTGAATCCACATGAATTTAACATTTTTTAAAGAAATTAGACGAATCCCACGGAATTTGTTGATTTTATAGATATTTAAATAGTTAAAATCTCGCAAAAACGAAATTTTTTGAAGGATTTTTTTTTTGTGGGATAAATCGAAACCAGTGATATAATACAGTTCAATCATGTATACTAAACACTCTGTGAAAGAATTAGCAAAATCGGTTGGAATATAGAAATTTTATTTACGTTTATAGGAAAATCGTGTTTTTACCGCAAGAAACGACGAGATTTTTACAATTGGACGATTTACACAAACAAACCCATATTCCTCTGCATGCGAACGTGAAATTGTTGTTATATATAGGTGAATCCACATGAATTTAACATATTTTTAAGAAATTAGACAAATCCCACGGAATTTGTTGATTTTATAGATATTTATATAGTTAAAATCTCGCAATAACGAAATTTTTTTAAGGATTTTTTTTTGTGGGTAAAATCGAAACCAGTGATATAATACAGTTCATCATGTATACTAAACACTCTGTGAAAGAATTAGCACAATCGGTTGGAATATAGAGATTTTATTAACGTTTATAGCAAAATCGTGTTTTTACCGCAAGAAACGACGATTTTTACAATTGGACGATTTACACAAACAAACCCATATTCCTCTGCATGCGAACGTGAAATTGTTGTTATATATAGGTGAATCCACATGAATTTAACATATTTTTAAGAAATTAGACAAATCCCAAGGAATTTGTTGATTTTATTGATATTTATATAGTTAAAAATCTCGCAAAAACGAAATTTTTTGAAGGTTTTTTTTTTTGTGGGGAAAATCGAAACCAGTGATATAATACAGTTCAATCATGTATACTAAACACTCTGTGAAGGAATTAGCAGAATCGGTTGGAATATAGAGATTTTATTAACGTTTATAGCAAAATCGTGTTTTTACCGCAAGACACGACGATTTTTACAATTGGACGATTTACACAAACAAACCCATATTCCTCTGCATGCGAACCTGAAATTGTTGTTATATATAGGTGAGTCCACATGAATTTAACATATTTTTAAGAAATTAGACAAATCCCACGGAATTTGTTGATTTTATTGATATTTATATAGTTAAAAATCTCGCAAAAACGAAATTTTTTGAAGGTTTTTTTTTTTTTGGGAAAATCGAAACCAGTGATATAATACTGTTCAATCATGTATACTAAACACTCTGTGAAGGAATTAGCACAGTCGGTTGGAATATAGAGATTTTATTAACGTTTATAGCAAAATCGTGTTTTTACCGCAAGAAACGACGATTTTTACAATGGGACGATTTACACAAACAAACCCATATTCCTCTGCATGCGAACGTGAAATTGTTGTTATATATAGGTGAATCCACATGAATTTAACATTTTTTTAAGAAATTAGACAATTCCCACAGAATTTGTTGATTTAATAGATATTTATATAGTTAAAATCTCGCAAAAACGAAATTTTTTGAAGGATTTTTTTTGTGGGGAAAATCGAAACCAGTGATATAATACAGTTCAATCATGTATACTAAACACTCTGTGAAAGAATTGGCACAATCGGTTGGAATATAGAGATTTTATTAACGTTTATAACAAAATCGTGTTTTTACCGCAAGAAACGACGATTTTTACAATTGGACGATTTACACAATCAAACCCATATTCCTCTGCATGCGAACGTGAAATTGTTGTTATATATAGGTGAATCCACATGAATTTAACATTTTTTTAAGAAATTAGACAATTCCCACAGAATTTGATGATTTAATAGTTATTTATATAGTTAAAATCTCGCAAAAACGAAATTTTTTGAAGGATTTTTTTTGTGGGGAAAATCGAAACCAGTGATATAATACAGTTCAATCATGTATACTAAACACTCTGTGAAAGAATTAGCACAATCGGTTGGAATAAAGAGATTTTATTAACGTTTATAGCAAAATCGTGTTTTTACCGCAAGAAACGACGATTTTTACAATTGGACGATTTACACAAACAAACCCATAATCCTCTGCATGCGAACGTGAAATTGTTGTTATATATAGGTGAATCCACATGAATTTAACATTTTTTAAAGAAATTAGACGAATCCCACGGAATTTGTTGATTTTATAGATATTTAAATAGTTAAAATCTCGCAAAAAAGAAATTTTTTGAAGGATTTTTTTTTTTGTGGGATAAATCGAAACCAGTGATATAATACAGTTCAATCATGTATACTAAACACTCTGTGAAAGAATTAGCAAAATCGGTTGGAATATAGAGATTTTATTTACGTTTATAGGAAAATCGTGTTTTTACCGCAAGAAACGACGAGATTTTTACAATTGGACGATTTACACAAACAAACCCATATTCCTCTGCATGCGAACGTGAAATTGTTGTTATATATAGGTGAATCCACATGAATTTAACATTTTTTTAAGAAATTAGACAAATCCCACGGAATTTGTAGATTTTATTGATAATTATATAGTTAAAAATCTCGCAAAAACGAAATTTTTTGAAGGATTTTTTTTTTGTGGGGAAAATCGAAACCAGTGATATAATAGAGTTCAATCATGTATACTAAACACTCTGTGAAAGAATTAGCAAAATCGGTTGGAATATAGAGATTTTATTAACGTTTATAGCAAAATCGTGTTTTTACCGCAAGAAACGACGATTTTTACAATTGGACGATTTACACAAACAAACCCTTATTCCTCTGCATGCGAACGTGAAATTGTTGTTATATATAGGTGAATCCACATGAATTTAACATTTTTTTAAGAAATTAGATAAATCCCACGGAATTTGTAGATTTTATAGATAATTATATAGTTAAAAATCTCGCAAAAACGAAATTTTTTGAAGGATTTTTTTTTGTGGGGAAAATCGAAACCAGTGATATAATACAGTTCAATCATGTATACTAAACACTCTGTGAAAGAATTAGCACAATCGTTTGGAATATAGAGATTTTATTAACGTTTATAGCAAAATCGTGTTTTTACCGCAAGAAACGACGATTTTTACAATTGGACGATTTACACAAACAAACCCATATTCCTCTGCATGCGAACGTGAAATTGTTGTTATATATAGGTGAGTCCACTTGAATTTAACATATTTTTAAGAAATTAGACAAATCCCACGGAATTTGTTGATTTTATTGATATTTATATAGTTAAAAATCTCGCAAAAACGAAATTTTTTGAAGGTTTTTTTTTTTTTGGGAAAATCGAAACCAGTGATATAATTCAGTTCAATCATGTATACTAAACAGTCTGTGAAGGAATTAGCACAGTCGGTTGGAATATAGAGATTTTATTAACGTTTATAGCAAAATCGTGTTTTTACCGCAAGAAACGACGATTTTTACAATGGGACGATTTACACAAACAAACCCATATTCCTCTGCATGCGAACGTGAAATTGTTGTTATATATAGGTGAATCCACATGAATTTAACATTTTTTTAAGAAATTAGACAATTCCCACAGAATTGGTTGATTTAATAGATATTTATATAGTTAAAATCTCGCAAAAACGAAATTTTTTGAAGGATTTTTTTTGTGGTGAAAATCGAAACCAGTGATATAATACAGTTCAATCATGTATACTAAACACTCTGTGAAAGAATTGGCACAATCGGTTGGAATATAGATTTTATTAACGTTTATAACAAAATCGTGTTTTTACCGCAAGAAACGACGATTTTTACAATTGGACGATTTACACAAACAAACCCATATTCCTCTGCATGCGAACGTGAAATTGTTGTTATATATAGGTGAATCCACATGAATTTAACATTTTTTTAAGAAATTAGACAATTCCCACAGAATTTGATGATTTAATAGATATTTATATAGTTAAAATCTCGCAAAAACGAAATTTTTTGAAGGATTTTTTTTGTGGGGAAAATCGAAACCAGTGATATAATACAGTTCAATCATGTATACTAAACACTCTGTGAAAGAATTAGCACAATCGGTTGGAATATAGAGATTTTATTAACGTTTATAGCAAAATCGTGTTTTTACCGCAAGAAACGACGATTTTTACAATTGGACGATTTACACAAACAAACCCATAATCCTCTGCATGCGAACGTGAAATTGTTGTTATATATAGGTGAATCCACATGAATTTAACATTTTTTTAAGAAATTAGACAATTCCCACAGAATTGGTTGATTTAATAGATATTTATATAGTTAAAATCTCGCAAAAACGAAATTTTTTGAAGGATTTTTTTTGTGGTGAAAATCGAAACCAGTGATATAATACAGTTCAATCATGTATACTAAACACTCTGTGAAAGAATTGGCACAATCGGTTGGAATATAGATTTTATTAACGTTTATAACAAAATCGTGTTTTTACCGCAAGAAACGACGATTTTTACAATGGGACGATTTACACAAACAAACCCATATTCCTCTGCATGCGAACGTGAAATTGTTGTTATATATAGGTGAATCCACATGAATTTAACATTTTTTTAAGAAATTAGACAATTCCCACAGAATTTGTTGATTTAATAGATATTTATATAGTTAAAATCTCGCAAAAACGAAATTTTTTGAAGAATTTTTTTTGTGGGGAAAATCGAAACCAGTGATATAATACAGTTCAATCATGTATACTAATCACTCTGTGAAAGAATTGGCACAATCGGTTGGAATATAGAGATTTTACTAACGTTTATAGCAAAATCGTGTTTTTACCCCAAGAAACGACGATTTTTACAATTGGACGATTTACACAAACAAACCCATATTCCTCTGCATGCGAACGTGAAATTGTTGTTATATATAGGTGAATCCACATGAATTTAACATTTTTTTAAGAAATTAGACAAATCCCACGGAATTTGTTAATTTTATAGATATTTATATAGTTAAAATCTCGCAAAAAGGAAATTTTTTGAAGGATTTTTTTTTTTGTGGGATAAATCGAAACCAGTGATATAATACAGTTCAATCATGTATACTAAACACTCTGTGAAAGAATTAGCAAAATCGGTTGGAATATAGAGATTTTATTTACGTTTATAGGAAAATCGTGTTTTTACCGCAAGAAACGACGAGATTTTTACAATTGGACGATTTACACAAACAAACCCATATTCCTCTGCATGCGAACGTGAAATTGTTGTTATATATAGGTGAATCCACATGAATTTAACATATTTTTAAGAAATTAGACAAATCCCACGGAATTTGTTGATTTTATAAATATTTATATAGTTAAAATCTCGCAAAAACGAAATTTTTTTAAGGATTTTTTTTTGTGGGTAAAATCGAAACCAGTGATATAATACAGTTCATCATGTATACTAAACACTCTGTGAAAGAATTAGCACAATCGGTTGGAATATAGAGATTTTATTAACGTTTATAGCAAAATCGTGTTTTTACCGCAAGAAACGACGATTTTTACAATTGGACGATTTACACAAACAAACCCATATTCCTCTGCATGCGAACGTGAAATTGTTGTTATATATAGGTGAATCCACATGAATTTAACATATTTTTAAGAAATTAGACAAATCCCAAGGAATTTGTTGATTTTATTGATATTTATATAGTTAAAAATCTCGCAAAAACGAAATTTTTTGAAGGTTTTTTTTTTGTGGGGAAAATCGAAACCAGTGATATAATACAGTTCAATCATGTATACTAAACACTCTGTGAAGGAATTAGCAGAATCGGTTGGAATATAGAGATTTTATTAACGTTTATAGCAAAATCGTGTTTTTACCGCAAGAAACGACGATTTTTACAATGGGACGAGTTACACAAACAAACCCATATTCCTCTGCATGCGAACGTGAAATTGTTGTTATATATAGGTGAATCCACATGAATTTAACGTATTACTAAGATATTAGACAAATCCCACGGAATTTGTAGATTTTATTGATATTTATATAGTTAAAAATCTCGCAAAAACGAAATTTTTTGAAGGATTTTTTTTTGTGGGGAAAATCGAAACCAGTGATATAATACAGTTCAATCATGTATACTAAACACTCTGTGAAAGAATTAGCACAATCGGTTGGAATATAGAGATTTTATTAACGTTTATAACAAAATCGTGTTTTTACCGCAAGAAACGACGATTTTTACAATTGGACGATTTACACAAACAAACCCATATTCCTCTGCATGCGAACGTGAAATTGTTGTTATATATAGGTGAATCCACATGAATTTAACATTTTTTTAAGAAATTAGACAATTCCCACAGAATTTGTTGATTTAATAGATATTTATATAGTTAAAATCTCGCAAAAACGAAATTTTTTGAAGGATTTTTTTTGTGGGGAAAATCGAAACCAGTGATATAATACAGTTCAATCGTGTATACTAAACACTCTGTGAAAGAATTAGCACAATCGGTTGGAATATAGAGATTTTATTAACGTTTATAGCAAAATCGTGTTTTTACCGCAAGAAACGACGATTTTTACAATTGGACGATTTACACAAACAAACCCATAATCCTCTGCATGCGAACGTGAAATTGTTGTTATATATAGGTGAATCCATATGAATTTAACATTTTTTAAAGAAATTAGACGAATCCCACGGAATTTGTTGATTATATAGATATTTAAATAGTTAAAATCTCGCAAAAACGAAATATTTTGAAGGATTTTTTTTTTTGTGGGATAAATCGAAACCAGTGATATAATACAGTTCAATCATGTATACTAAACACTCTGTGAAAGAATTAGCAAAATCGGTTGGAATATAGAGATTTTATTTACGTTTATAGGAAAATCGTGTTTTTACCGCAAGAAACGACGAGATTTTTACAATTGGACGATTTACACAAACAAACCCATATTCCTCTGCATGCGAACGTGAAATTGTTGTTATATATAGGTGAATCCACATGAATTTAACATATTTTTAAGAAATTAGACAAATCCCACGGAATTTGTTGATTTTATAGATATTTATATAGTTAAAATCTCGCAAAAACGAAATTTTTTTAAGGATTTTTTTTTGGGGAAAATCGAAACCAGTGATATAATACAGTTCAATCATGTATACTAAACACTCTGTGAAAGAATTAGCACAATCGGTTGGAATATAGAGATTTTATTAACGTTTATAACAAAATCGTGTTTTTACCGCAAGAAACGACGATTTTTACAATTGGACGATTTACACAAACAAACCCATATTCCTCTGCATGCGAACGTGAAATTGTTGTTATATATAGGTGAATCCACATGAATTTAACATATTTTTAAGAAATTAGACAAATCCCACGGAATTTGTTGATTTAATAGATATTTATATAGTTAAAATCTCGCAAAAACGAAATTTTTTGAAGGATTTTTTTTGTGGGGAAAATCAAAACCAGTGATATAATACAGTTCAATCATGTATACTAAACACTCTGTGAAAGAATTAGCACAATCGGTTGGAATATAGAGATTTTATTAACGTTTATAGCAAAATCGTGTTTTTACCGCAAGAAACGACGATTTTTACAATTGGACGATTTACACAAACAAACCCATAATCCTCTGCATGCGAACGTGAAATTGTTGTTATATATAGGTGAATCCACATGAATTTAACATTTTTTAAAAAAATTAGACGAATCCCACGGAATTTGTTGATTTTATAGATATTTAAATAGTTAAAATCTCGCAAAAACGAAATTTTTTGAAGGATTTTTTTTTTGTGGGATAAATCGAAACCAGTGATATAATACAGTTCAATCATGTATACTAAACACTCTGTGAAAGAATTAGCAAAATCGGTTGGAATATAGAGATTTTATTTACGTTTATAGGAAAATCGTGTTTTTACCGCAAGAAACGACGAGATTTTTACAATTGGACGATTTACACAAACAAACCCATATTCCTCTGCATGCGAACGTGAAATTGTTGTTATATATAGGTGAATCCACATGAATTTAACATATTTTTAAGAAATTAGACAAATCCCACGGAATTTGTTGATTTTATAGATATTTATATAGTTAAAATCTCGCAAAAACGAAATTTTTTTAAGGATTTTTTTTTGTGGGTAAAATCGAAACCAGTGATATAATACAGTTCATCATGTATACTAAACACTCTGTGAAAGAATTAGCACAATCGGTTGGAATATAGAGATTTTATTAACGTTTATAGCAAAATCGTGTTTTTACCGCAAGAAACGACGATTTTTACAATTGGACGATTTACACAAACAAACCCATATTCCTCTGCATGCGAACGTGAAATTGTTGTTATATATAGGTGAATCCACATGAATTTAACATATTTTTAAGAAATTAGACAAATCCCAAGGAATTTGTTGATTTTATTGATATTTATATAGTTAAAAATCTCGCAAAAACGAAAGTTTTTGAAGGTTTTTTTTTTTTGTGGGGAAAATCGAAACCAGTGATATAATACAGTTCAATCATGTATACTAAACACTCTGTGAAGGAATTAGCAGAATCGGTTGGAATATAGAGATTTTATTAACGTTTATAGCAAAATCGTGTTTTAACCGCAAGAAACGACGATTTTTACAATGGGACGATTTACACAAACAAACCCATATTCCTCTGCATGCGAACGTGAAATTGTTGTTATATATAGGTGAATCCACACGAATTTAACGTATTTCAAAGAAATTAGACAAATCCCACGGAATTTGTAGATTTTATTGATATTTATATAGTTAAAAATCTCGCAAAAACGAAATTTTTTGAAGGATTTTTTTTTTGTGGGGAAAATCGAAACCAGTGATATAATACAGTTCAATCATGTATACTAAACACTCTGTGAAAGAATTAGCACAATCGGTTGGAATATAGAGATTTTATTAACGTTTATAACAAAATCGTGTTTTTACCGCAAGAAACGACGATTTTTACAATTGGACGATTTACACAAACAAACCCATATTCCTCTGCATGCGAACGTGAAATTGTTGTTATATATAGGTGAATCCACATGAATTTAACATTTTTTTAAGAAATTAGACAATTCCCACAGAATTTGTTGATTTAATAGATATTTATATAGTTAAAATCTCGCAAAAACGAAATTTTTTGAAGGATTTTTTTTGTGGGGAAAATCGAAACCAGTGTTATAAAACAGTTCAATCATGTATACTAAACACTCTGTGAAAGAATTGGCACAATCGGTTGGAATATAGAGATTTTATTAACGTTTATAACAAAATCGTGTTTTTACCGCAAGAAACGACGATTTTTACAATTGGACGATTTACACAAACAAACCCATATTCCTCTGCATGCGAACGTGAAATTGTTGTTATATATAGGTGAATCCACATGAATTTAACATTTTTTTAAGAAATTAGACAATTCCCACAGAATTTGTTGATTTTATAGATATTTAAATAGTTAAAATCTCGCAAAAACGAAATTTTTTGAAGGATTTTTTTTTTGTGGGATAAATCGAAACCAGTGATATAATACAGTTCAATCATGTATACTAAACACTCTGTGAAAGAATTAGCAAAATCGGTTGGAATATAGAGATTTTATTTACGTTTATAGGAAAATCGTGTTTTTACCGCAAGAAACGACGAGATTTTTACAATTGGACGATTTACACAAACAAACCCATATTCCTCTGCATGCGAACGTGAAATTGTTGTTATATATAGGTGAATCCACATGAATTTAACATTTTTTTAAGAAATTAGACAAATCCCACGGAATTTGTAGATTTTATTGATAATTATATAGTTAAAAATCTCGCAAAAACGAAATTTTTTGAAGGATTTTTTTTTGTGGGGAAAATCGAAACCAGTGATATAATACAGTTCAATCATGTATACTAAACACTCTGTGAAAGAATTAGCACAATCGGTTGGAATATAGAGATTTTATTAACGTTTATAGCAAAATCGTGTTTTTACCGCAAGAAACGACGATTTTTACAATTGGACGATTTACACAAACAAACCCATATTCCTCTGCATGCGAACGTGAAATTGTTGTTATATATAGGTGAGTCCACATGAATTTAACATTTTTTTAAGAAATTAGACAAATCCCACGGAATTTGTTGATTTTATTGATATTTATATAGTTAAAAATCTCGCAAAAACGAAATTTTTTGAAGGTTTTTTTTTGGGGGGAAAATCGAAACCAGTGATATAATACAGTTCAATCATGTATACTAAACACTCTGTGAAGGAATTAGCACAGTCGGTTGGAATATAGAGATTTTATTAACGTTTATAGCAAAATCGTGTTTTTACCGCAAGAAACGACGATTTTTACAATGGGACGATTTACACAAACAAACCCATATTCCTCTGCATGCGAACGTGAAATTGTTGTTATATATAGGTGAATCCACATGAATTTAACATTTTTTTAAGAAATTAGACAATTCCCACAGAATTTGTTGATTTAATAGATATTTATATAGTTAAAATCTCGCAAAAACGAAATTTTTTGAAGAATTTTTTTTGTGGGGAAAATCGAAACCAGTGATATAATACAGTTCAATCATGTATACTAATCACTCTGTGAAAGAATTGGCACAATCGGTTGGAATATAGAGATTTTACTAACGTTTATAGCAAAATCGTGTTTTTACCCCAAGAAACGACGATTTTTACAATTGGACAATTTACACAAACAAACCCATATTCCTCTGCATGCGAACGTGAAATTGTTGTTATATATAGGTGAATCCACATGAATTTAACATTTTTTTAAGAAATTAGACAAATCCCACGGAATTTGTTGATTTTATAGATATTTATATAGTTAAAATCTCGCAAAAAGGAAATTTTTTGAAGGATTTTTTTTTTTGTGGGATAAATCGAAACCAGTGATATAATACAGTTCAATCATGTATACTAAACACTCTGTGAAAGAATTAGCAAAATCGGTTGGAATATAGAGATTTTATTTACGTTTATAGGAAAATCGTGTTTTTACCGCAAGAAACGACGAGATTTTTACAATTGGACGATTTACACAAACAAACCCATATTCCTCTGCATGCGAACGTGAAATTGTTGTTATATATAGGTGAATCCACATGAATTTAACATATTTTTAAGAAATTAGACAAATCCCACGGAATTTGTTGATTTTATAAATATTTATATAGTTAAAATCTCGCAAAAACGAAATTTTTTTAAGGATTTTTTTTTGTGGGTAAAATCGAAACCAGTGATATAATACAGTTCATCATGTATACTAAACACTCTGTGAAAGAATTAGCACAATCGGTTGGAATATAGAGATTTTATTAACGTTTATAGCAAAATCGTGTTTTTACCGCAAGAAACGACGATTTTTACAATTGGACGATTTACACAAACAAACCCATATTCCTCTGCATGCGAACGTGAAATTGTTGTTATATATAGGTGAATCCACATGAATTTAACATATTTTTAAGAAATTAGACAAATCCCAAGGAATTTGTTGATTTTATTAATATTTATATAGTTAAAAATCTCGCAAAAACGAAATTTTTTGAAGGTTTTTTTTTTTGTGGGGAAAATCGAAACCAGTGATATAATACAGTTCAATCATGTATACTAAACACTCTGTGAAAGAATTAGCACAATCGGTTGGAATATAGAGATTTTATTAACGTTTATAACAAAATCGTGTTTTTACCGCAAGAAACGACGATTTTTACAATTGGACGATTTACACAAACAAACCCATATTCCTCAGCATGCGAACGTGAAGTTGTTGTTATATATAGGTGAATCCACATGAATTTAATATTTTTTTAAGAAATTAGACAATTCCCACAGAATTTGTTGATTTAATAGATATTTATATAGTTAAAATCTCGCAAAAACGAAATTTTTTGAAGGATTTTTTTTGTGGGGAAAATCGAAACCAGTGATATAATACAGTTCAATCGTGTATACTAAACACTCTGTGAAAGAATTAGCACAATCGGTTGGAATATAGAGAATTTATTAACGTTTATAGCAAAATCGTGTTTTTACCGCAAGAAACGACGATTTTTACAATTGGACGATTTACACAAACAAACCCATAATCCTCTGCATGCGAACGTGAAATTGTTGTTATATATAGGTGAATCCATATGAATTTAACATTTTTTAAAGAAATTAGACGAATCCCACGGAATTTGTTGATTATATAGATATTTAAATAGTTAAAATCTCGCAAAAACGAAATTTTTTGAAGGATTTTTTTTTTTTGTGGGATAAATCGAAACCAGTGATATAATACAGTTCAATCATGTATACTAAACACTCTGTGAAAGAATTAGCAAAATCGGTTGGAATATAGAGATTTTATTTACGTTTATAGGAAAATCGTGTTTTTACCGCAAGAAACGACGAGATTTTTACAATTGGACGATTTACACAAACAAACCCATATTCCTCTGCATGCGAACGTGAAATTGTTGTTATATATAGGTGAATCCACATGAATTTAACATATTTTTAAGAAATTAGACAAATCCCACGGAATTTGTTGATTTTATAAATATTTATATAGTTAAAATCTCGCAAAAACGAAATTTTTTTAAGGATTTTTTTTTTGGGGAAAATCGAAACCAGTGATATAATACAGTTCAATCATGTATACTAAACACTCTGTGAAAGAATTAGCACAATCGGTTGCAATATAGAGATTTTATTAACGTTTATAGCAAAATCGGGTTTTTACTGCAAGAAACGACGATTTTTACAATTGGACGATTTACACAAACAAACCCATATTCCTCTGCATGCGAACGTGAAATTGTTGTTATATATAGGTGAATCCACATGAATTTAACATATTTTTAAGAAATTAGACAAATCCCACGGAATTTGTAGATTTTATTGATAATTATATAGTTAAAAATCTCGCAAAAACGAAATTTTTTGAAGGATTTTTTTTTGTGGGGAAAATCGAAACCAGTGATATAATACAGTTCAATCATGTATACTAAACACTCTGTGAAAGAATTAGCACAATCGGTTGGAATATAGAGATTTTATTAACGTTTATAGCAAAATCGTGTTTTTACCGCAAGAAACGACGATTTTTACAATTGGACGATTTACACAAACAAACCCATATTCCTCTGCATGCGAACGTGAAATTGTTGTTATATATAGGTGAGTCCACATGAATTTAACATTTTTTTAAGAAATTAGACAAATCCCACGGAATTTGTTGATTTTATTGATATTTATATAGTTAAAAATCTCGCAAAAACGAAATTTTTTGAAGGTTTTTTTTTTTTTTGGGATAATCGAAACCAGTGATATAATACAGTTCAATCATGTATACTAAACACTCTGTGAAGGAATTAGCACAGTCGGTTGGAATATAGAGATTTTATTAACGTTTATAGCAAAATCGTGTTTTTACCGCAAGAAACGACGATTTTTACAATGGGACGATTTACACAAACAAACCCATATTCCTCTGCATGCGAACGTGAAATTGTTGTTATATATAGGTGAATCCACATGAATTTAACATTTTTTTAAGAAATTAGACAATTCCCACAGAATTTGTTGATTTAATAGATATTTATATAGTTAAAATCTCGCAAAACGAAATTTTTTGAAGGATTTGTTTTTGTGGGGAAAATCGAAACCAGTGATATAATACAGTTCAATCATGTATACTAAACACTCTGTGAAAGAATTGGCACAATCGGTTGGAATATAGAGATTTTACTAACGTTTATAGCAAAATCGTGTTTTTACCCCAAGAAACGACGATTTTTACAATTGGACGATTTGCACAAACAAACCCATATTCCTCTGCATGCGAACGTGATATTGTTGTTATATATAGGTGAATCCACATGAATTTAACATTTTTTTAAGAAATTAGACAAATCCCAGGGAATTTGTTGATTTTATAGATATTTATACAGTTAAAATCTCGCAAAAAGGAAATTTTTTGAAGGATTTTTTTTTTGTGGGATAAATCGAAACCAGTGATATAATACAGTTCAATCATGTATACTAAACACTCTGTGAAAGAATTAGCAAAATCGGTTGGAATATAGAGATTTTATTTACGTTTATAGGAAAATCGTGTTTTTACCGCAAGAAACGACGAGATTTTTACAATTGGACGATTTACACAAACAAACCCATATTCCTCTGCATGCGAACGTGAAATTGTTGTTATATATAGGTGAATCCACATGAATTTAACATATTTTTAAGAAATTAGACAAATCCCACGGAATTTGTTGATTTTATAGATATTTATATAGTTAAAATCTCGCAAAAACGAAATTTTTTTAAGGATTTTTTTTTGTGGGTAAAATCGAAACCAGTGATATAATACAGTTCATCATGTATACTAAACACTCTGTGAAAGAATTAGCACAATCGGTTGGAATATAGAGATTTTATTAACGTTTATAGCAAAATCGTGTTTTTACCGCAAGAAACGACGATTTTTACAATTGGACGATTTACACAAACAAACCCATATTCCTCTGCATGCGAACGTGAAATTGTTGTTATATATAGGTGAATCCACATGAATTTAACATATTTTTAAGAAATTAGACAAATCCCAAGGAATGTGTTGATTTTATTGATATTTATATAGTTAAAAATCTCGCAAAAACGAAATTTTTTGAAGGTTTTTTTTTTTGTGGGGAAAATCGAAACCAGTGATATAATACAGTTCAATCATGTATACTAAACACTCTGTGAAGGAATTAGCAGAATCGGTTGGAATATAGAGATTTTATTAACGTTTATAGCAAAATCGTGTTTTTACCGCAAGAAACGACGATTTTTACAATGGGACGATTTACACAAACAAACCCATATTCCTCTGCATGCGAACGTGAAATTGTTGTTATATATAGGTGAATCCACATGAATTTAACGTATTTCTAAGAAATTAGACAAATCCCACGGAATTTGTAGATTTTATTGATATTTATATAGTTAAAAATTTCGCAAAAACGAAATTTTTTGAAGGATTTTTTTTTTGTGGGGAAAATCGAAACCAGTGATATAATACAGTTCAATCATGTATACTAATAACTCTGTGAAAGAATTAGCACAATCGGTTGGAATATAGAGATTTTATTAACGTTTATAACAAAATCGTGTTTTTACCGCAAGAAACGACGATTTTTACAATTGGACGATTTACACAAACAAACCCATATTCCTCTTCATGCGAACGTGAAATTGTTGTTATATATAGGTGAATCCACATGAATTTAACATTTTTTTAAGAAATTAGACAAATCCCACGGAATTTGTTGATTTTATTGATATTTATATAGTTAAAATCTCGCAAAAACGAAATTTTTTGAAGGATTTTTTTTTTGTGGGATAAATCGAAACCAGTGATATAATACAGTTCAATCATGTATACTAAACACTCTGTGAAAGAATTAGCAAAATCGGTTGGAATATAGAGATTTTATTTACGTTTATAGGAAAATCGTGTTTTTACCGCAAGAAACGACGAGATTTTTACAATTGGACGATTTACACAAACAAACCCATATTCCTCTGCATGCGAACGTGAAATTGTTGTTATATATAGGTGAATCCACATGAATTTAACATATTTTTAAGAAATTAGACAAATCCCACGGAATTTGTTGATTTTATAGATATTTATATAGTTAAAATCTCGCAAAAACGAAATTTTTTTAAGGATTTTTTTTTTGGGGAAAATCGAAACCAGTGATATAATACAGTTCAATCATGTATACTAAACACTCTGTGAAAGAATTAGCACAATCGGTTGCAATATAGAGATTTTATTAACGTTTATAGCAAAATCGGGTTTTTACTGCAAGAAACGACGATTTTTACAATTGGACGATTTACACAAACAAACCCATATTCCTCTGCATGCGAACGTGAAATTGTTGTTATATATAGGTGAATCCACATGAATTTAACATTTTTTTAAGAAATTAGACAAATCCCACGGAATTTGTAGATTTTATTGATAATTATATAGTTAAAAATCTCGCAAAAACGAAATTTTTTGAAGGATTTTTTTTTGTGGGGAAAATCGAAACCAGTGATATAATACAGTTCAATCATGTATACTAAACACTCTGTGAAAGAATTAGCACAATCGGTTGGAATATAGAGATTTTATTAACGTTTATAGCAAAATCGTGTTTTTACCGCAAGAAACGACGATTTTTACAATTGGACGATTTACACAAACAAACCCATATTCCTCTGCATGCGAACGTGAAATTGTTGTTATATATAGGTGAGTCCACATGAATTTAACATTTTTTTAAGAAATTAGACAAATCCCACGGAATTTGTTGATTTTATTGATATTTATATAGTTAAAAATCTCGCAAAAACGAAATTTTTTGAAGGTTTTTTTTTTTTGGGAAAATCGAAACCAGTGATATAATACAGTTCAATCATGTATACTAAACACTCTGTGAAGGAATTAGCACAGTCGGTTGGAATATAGAGATTTTATTAACGTTTATAGCAAAATCGTGTTTTTACCGCAAGAAACGACGATTTTTACAATTGGACGATTTACACAAACAAACCCATATTCCTCTGCATGCGAACGTGAAATTGTTGTTATATATAGGTGAATCCACATGAATTTAACATTTTTTTAAGAAATTAGACAATTCCCACAGAATTTGTTGATTTAATAGATATTTATATAGTTAAAATCTCGCAAAACGAAATTTTTTGAAGGATTTGTTTTTGTGGGGAAAATCGAAACCAGTGATATAATACAGTTCAATCATGTATACTAAACACTCTGTGAAAGAATTGGCACAATCGGTTGGAATATAGAGATTTTACTAACGTTTATAGCAAAATCGTGTTTTTACCCCAAGAAACGACGATTTTTACAATTGGACGATTTGCACAAACAAACCCATATTCCTCTGCATGCGAACGTGAAATTGTTGTTATATATAGGTGAATCCACATGAATTTAACATTTTTTTAAGAAATTAGACAAATCCCAGGGAATTTGTTGATTTTATAGATATTTATACAGTTAAAATCTCGCAAAAAGGAAATTTTTTGAAGGATTTTTTTTTTGTGGGATAAATCGAAACCAGTGATATAATACAGTTCAATCATGTATACTAAACACTCTGTGAAAGAATTAGCAAAATCGGTTGGAATATAGAGATTTTATTTACGTTTATAGGAAAATCGTGTTTTTACCGCAAGAAACGACGAGATTTTTACAATTGGACGATTTACACAAACAAACCCATATTCCTCTGCATGCGAACGTGAAATTGTTGTTATATATAGGTGAATCCACATGAATTTAACATATTTTTAAGAAATTAGACAAATCCCACGGAATTTGTTGATTTTATAGATATTTATATAGTTAAAATCTCGCAAAAACGAAATTTTTTTAAGGATTTTTTTTTGTGGGTAAAATCGAAACCAGTGATATAATACAGTTCATCATGTATACTAAACACTCTGTGAAAGAATTAGCACAATCGGTTGGAATATAGAGATTTTATTAACGTTTATAGCAAAATCGTGTTTTTACCGCAAGAAACGACGATTTTTACAATTGGACGATTTACACAAACAAACCCATATTCCTCTGCATGCGAACGTGAAATTGTTGTTATATATAGGTGAATCCACATGAATTTAACATATTTTTAAGAAATTAGACAAATCCCAAGGAATTTGTTGATTTTATTGATATTTATATAGTTAAAAATCTCGCAAAAACGAAATTTTTTGAAGGTTTTTTTTTTTTTTTTGGGGAAAATCGAAACCAGTGATATAATACAGTTCAATCATGTATACTAAACACTCTGTGAAGGAATTAGCAGAATCGGTTGGAATATAGAGATTTTATTAACGTTTATAGCAAAATCGTGTTTTTACCGCAAGAAACGACGATTTTTACAATGGGACGATTTACACAAACAAACCCATATTCCTCTGCATGCGAACGTGAAATTGTTGTTATATATAGTTGAATCCACATGAATTTAACGTATTTCTAAGAAATTAGACAAATCCCACGGAATTTGTACATTTTATTGATATTTATATAGTTAAAAATCTCGCAAAAACGAAATTTTTTGAAGGATTTTTTTTTGTGGGGAAAATCGAAACCAGTGATATAATACAGTTCAATCATGTATACTAAACACTCTGTGAAAGAATTAGCACAATCGGTTGGAATATAGAGATTTTATTAACGTTTATAACAAAATCGTGTTTTTACCGCAAGAAACGACATTTTTACAATTGGACGATTTACACAAACAAACCCATATTCCTCTGCATGCGAACGTGAAATTGTTGTTATATATAGGTGAATCCACATGAATTTAACATATTTTTAAGAAATTAGACAATTCCCACAGAATTTGTTGAATTAATAGATATTTATATAGTTAAAATCTCGCAAAAACGAAATTTTTTGAAGGATTATTTTTGTGGGGAAAATCGAAACCAGTGATATAATACAGTTCAATCATGTATACTAAACACTCTGTGAAAGAATTAGCACAATCGGTTGGAATATAGAGATTTTATTAACGTTTATAGCAAAATCGTGTTTTTACCGCAAGAAACGACGATTTTTACAATTGGACGATTTACACAAACAAACCCATAAACCTCTGCATGCGAACGTGAAATTGTTGTTATATATAGGTGAATCCACATGAATTTAACATTTTTTAAAGAAATTAGACGAATCCCACGGAATTTGTTGATTTTATAGATATTTAAATAGTTAAAATCTCGCAAAAACGAAATTTTTTGAAGGATTTTTTTTTTTTGTGGGATAAATCGAAACTAGTGATATAATACAGTTCAATCATGTATACTAAACACTCTGTGAAAGAATTAGCAAAATCGGTTGGAATATAGAGATTTTATTTACGTTTATAGGAAAATCGTGTTTTTACCGCAAGAAACGACGAGATTTTTACAATTGGACGATTTACACAAACAAACCCATATTCCTCTGCATGCGAACGTGAAATTGTTGTTATATATAGGTGAATCCACATGAATTTAACATATTTTTAAGAAATTAGACAATTCCCACAGAATTTGTTGAATTAATAGATATTTATATAGTTAAAATCTCGCAAAAACGAAATTTTTTGAAGGATTATTTTTGTGGGGAAAATCGAAACCAGTGATATAATACAGTTCAATCATGTATACTAAACACTCTGTGAAAGAATTAGCACAATCGGTTGGAATATAGAGATTTTATTAACGTTTATAGCAAAATCGTGTTTTTACCGCAAGAAACGACGATTTTTACAATTGGACGATTTACACAAACAAACCCATAAACCTCTGCATGCGAACGTGAAATTGTTGTTATATATAGGTGAATCCACATGAATTTAACATTTTTTAAAGAAATTAGACGAATCCCACGGAATTTGTTGATTTTATAGATATTTAAATAGTTAAAATCTCGCAAAAACGAAATTTTTTGAAGGATTTTTTTTTTTGTGGGATAAATCGAAACTAGTGATATAATACAGTTCAATCATGTATACTAAACACTCTGTGAAAGAATTAGCAAAATCGGTTGGAATATAGAGATTTTATTTACGTTTATAGGAAAATCGTGTTTTTACCGCAAGAAACGACGAGATTTTTACAATTGGACGATTTACACAAACAAACCCATATTCCTCTGCATGCGAACGTGAAATTGTTGTTATATATAGGTGAATCCACATGAATTTAACATATTTTTAAGAAATTAGACAAATCCCACGGAATTTGTAGATTTTATTGATAATTATATAGTTAAAAATCTCGCAAAAACGAAATTTTTTGAAGGATTTTTTTTTGTGGGGAAAATCGAAACCAGTGATATAATACAGTTCAATCATGTATACTAAACACTCTGTGAAAGAATTAGCACAATCGGTTGGAATATAGAGATTTTATTAACGTTTATAGCAAAATCGTGTTTTTACCGCAAGAAACGACGATTTTTACAATTGGACGATTTACACAAACAAACCCATATTCCTCTGCATGCGAACGTGAAATTGTTGTTATATATAGGTGAGTCCACATGAATTTAACATTTTTTTAAGAAATTAGACAAATCCCACGGAATTTGTTGATTTTATTGATATTTATATAGTTAAAAATCTCGCAAAAACGAAATTTTTTGAAGGTTTTTTTTTTTGGGGAAAATCGAAACCAGTGATATAATACAGTTCAATCATGTATACTAAACACTCTGTGAAGGAATTAGCACAGTCGGTTGGAATATAGAGATTTTATTAACGTTTATAGCAAAATCGTGTTTTTACCGCAAGAAACGACGATTTTTACAATGGGACGATTTACACAAACAAACCCATATTCCTCTGCATGCGAACGTGAAATTGTTGTTATATATAGGTGAATCCACATGAATTTAACATTTTTTTAAGAAATTAGACAATTCCCACAGAATTTGTTGATTTAATAGATATTTATATAGTTAAAATCTCGCAAAAACGAAATTTTTTGAAGGATTTTTTTTGTGGGGAAAATCGAAACCAGTGATATAATACAGTTCAATCATGTATACTAAACACTCTGTGAAAGAATTGGCACAATCGGTTGGAATATAGAGATTTTACTAACGTTTATAGCAAAATCGTGTTTTTACCCCAAGAAACGACGATTTTTACAATTGGACGATTTACTCAAACAAACCCATATTCCTCTGCATGCGAACGTGAAATTGTTGTTATATATAGGTGAATCCACATGAATTTAACATTTTTTAAGAAATTAGACAAATCCCAGGGAATTTGTTGATTTTATAGATATTTATATAGTTAAAATCTCGCAAAAAGGAAATTTTTTGAAGGATTTTTTTTTGTGGGATAATTCGAAACCAGTGATATAATACAGTTCAATCATGTATACTAAACACTCTGTGAAAGAATTAGCAAAATCGGTTGGAATATAGAGATTTTATTATACGTTTATAGGAAAATCGTGTTTTTACCGCAAGAAACGACGAGATTTTTACAATTGGACGATTTACACAAACAAACCCATATTCCTCTGCATGCGAACGTGAAATTGTTGTTATATATAGGTGAATCCACATGAATTTAACATATTTTTAAGAAATTAGACAAATCCCACGGAATTTGTTGATTTTATAGATAATTATATAGTTAAAATCTCGCAAAAACGAAATTTTTTTAAGGATTTTTTTTTCTGGGTAAAATCGAAACCAGTGATATAATACAGTTCAATCATGTATACTAAACACTCTGTGAAAGAATTAGCACAATCGGTTGGAATATAGAGATTTTATTAACGTTTATAGCAAAATCGTGTTTTTACCGCAAGAAACGACGATTTTTACAATTGGACGATTTACACAAACAAACCCATATTCCTCTGCATGCGAACGTGAAATTGTTGTTATATATAGGTGAATCAACATGAATTTAACATTTTTTTAAGAAATTAGACAAATCCCAGGGAATTTGTAGATTTTATTGATAATTATATAGTTTAAAAATCTCGCAAAAACGAAATTTTTTGAAGGATTTTTTTTTGTGGGGAAAATCGAAACCAGTGATATAATACAGTTCAATCATGTATACTAAACACTCTGTGAAAGAATTAGCACAATCGGTTGGAATATAGAGATTTTATTAGCGTTGATAGCAAAATCGTGTTTTTACCGCAAGAAACGACGATTTTTACAATTGGACGATTTACACAAACAAACCCATATTCCTCTGCATGCGAACGTGAAATTTTTGTTATATATAGGTGAGTCCACATGAATTTAACATTTTTTTAAGAAATTAGACAAATCCCACGGAATTTGTTGATTTTATTGATATTTATATAGTTAAAAATCTCGCAAAAACGAAATTTTTTGAAGTTTTTTTTTTTTTTTTGGGAAAATCGAAACCAGTGATATAATACAGTTCAATCATGTATACTAAACACTCTGTGAAGGAATTAGCACAGTCGGTTGGAATATAGAGATTTTATTAACGTTTATAGCAAAATCGTGTTTTTACCGCAAGAAAAGACGATTTTTACAATGGGACGATTTACACAAACAAACCCATATTCCTCTGCATGCGAACGTGAAATTGTTGTATATATAGGTGAATCCACATGAATTTAACGTATTTCTAAGAAATTAGACAAATCCCACGGAATTTGTAGATTTTATTGATATTTATATAGTTAAACAACTCGCAAAAACGAAATTTTTTGAAGGATTTTTTTTTTGTGGGGAAAATCGAAACCAGTGATATAATACAGTTCAATCATGTATACTAAACACTCTGTGAAAGAATTAGCACAATCGGTTGGAATATAGAGATTTTTTAACGTTTATAACAAAATCGTGTTTTTACAGCAAGAAACGACGATTTTTACAATTGGACGATTTACACAAACAAACCCATATTCCTCTGCATGCGAACGTGAAATTGTTGTTATATATAGGTGAATCCACATGAATTTAACATTTTTTTAAGAAATTAGACAATTCCCACAGAATTTGTTGGTTTAATAGATATTTATATAGTTAAAATCTCGCAAAAACGAAATTTTTTGAAGGATTTTTTTTGTGGGGAAAATCGAAACCAGTGATATAATACAGTTCAATCATGTATACTAAACACTCTGTGAAAGAATTAGCACAATCGGTTGGAATATAGAGATTTTATTAACGTTTTTAGCAAAATCGTGTTTTTACCGCAAGAAACGACGACTTTTACAATTGGACGATTTACACAAACAAACCCATAATCCTCTGCATGCGAACGTCAAATTGTTGTTATATATAGGTGAATCCACATGAATTTAACATTTTTTTAAGAAATTAGACAAATCCCACGGAATTTGTTGATTTTATAGATATTTATATAGTTAAAATCTCGCAAAAACGAAATTTTTTGAAGGATTTTTTTTTGTGGGATAAATCGAAACCAGTGATATAATACAGTTCAATCATGTATACTAAACACTCTGTGAAAGAATTAGCACAATCGGTTGGAATATAGAGATTTTATTAACGTTTATAGCAAAATCGTGTTTTTACTGCAAGAAACGACGATTTTTACAATTGGACGATTTACACAAACAAACCCATATTCCTCAGCATGCGAACATGAAATTGTTGTTATATATAGGTGAATCCACATGAATTTAACATATTTTTAAGAAATTAGAGAAAGCCCAAGGAATTTGTTGATTTTATAGATATTTATATAGTGAAAATCTCGCAAAAACGAAATTTTTTGAAGGATTTTTTTTGTGGGGAAAATCGAAACCAGTGATATAATACAGTTCAATCATGTATACAAAACACTCTGTGAAAGAATTAGCACAATCGGTTGGAATATAGAGATTTTAATAACGTTTATAGCAAAATCGTGTTTTTACCGAAAGAAACGACGATTTTTACAGTTGGACGATTTACACAAACAAACCCATATTCCTCTGCGTGCGAACGTGAAATTGTTGTTATATATAGGTGAATCCACATGAATTTAACTTTTTTTTTAGAAATTAGACAAATCCCACGGAATTTGTTGATTTTATAGATATTTATATAGTTAAAATCTCGCAAAAACGAAATTTTTTGAAGGATTTTTTTTTGTGGGAAAATCGAAACCAGTGATATAATACAGTTAAATCATGTATACTAAACACTCTGTGAAAGAATTAGCACAATCGGTTGGAATATAGAGATTTTATTAACGTTTATAGCAAAATCGTATTTTTACCGCAAGAAACGACGATTTTTACAATTGGACGATTTACACAAACAAACCCATATTCCTCTGCATGCGAACGTGAAATTGTTGTTATATATAGGTGAATCCACATGAATTTAACATATTTTTAAGAAATTTTACAAATCCCACGGAATTTGTAGATTTTATAGATATTTATAACGTTAAAATCTCGCAAAAACGAAATTTTTTTAAGGATTTTTTTTTGTGGGGAAAATCGAAACCAGTGATATAATACAGTTCAATCATGTATACTAAACACTCTGTGAAAGAATTAGCACAATCGGTTGCAATATAGAGATTTTATTAACGTTTATAGCAAAATCGTGTTTTTACTGCAAGAAACGACGATTTTTACAATTGGACGATTTACACAAACAAACCCATATTCCTCTGCATGCGAACGTGAAATTGTTGTTATATATAGGTGAATCCACATGAATTTAACATTTTTTTAAGAAATTAGACAAATCCCACGGAATTTGTAGATTTTATTGATAATTATATAGTTTAAAAATCTCGCAAAAACGAAATTTTTTGAAGGATTTTTTTTTGTGGGGAAAATCTAAACCAGTGATATAATACAGTTCAATCATGTATACTAAACACTCTGTGAAAGAATTAGCACAATCGGTTAGAATATAGAGATTTTATTAACGTTTATAGCAAAATCGTGTTTTTACCGCAAGAAACGACGATTTTTACAATTGGACGATTTACACAAACAAACCCATATTCCTCTGCATGCGAACGTGAAATTGTTGTTATATATAGGTGAATCCACATGAATTTAACATATTTTTAAGAAATTAGAGAAATCCCACGGAATTTGTTGATTTTATTGATATTTATATAGTTAAAAATCTCGCAAAAACGAAATTTTTTGCAAGGATTGTTTTTTGTGGGGAAAATCGAAACCAGTGATATAATACAGTTCAATCATGTATACTAAACACTCTGTGAAGGAATTAGCACAATCGGTTGGAATATAGAGATTTTATTAACGTTTATAGCAAAATCGTGTTTTTACCGCAAGAAACGACGATTTTTACAATGGGACGATTTACACAAACAAACCCATATTCCTCTGCATGCGAACGTGAAATTGTTGTTATATATAGGTGAATCCACATGAATTTAACGTATTTCTAAGAAATTAGACAAATCCCACGGAATTTGTAGATTTTATTGATATTTATATAGTTAAAAAACTCGCAAAAACGAAATTTTTTGAAGGATTTTTTTTTGTGGGGAACATCGAAACCAGTGATATAATACAGTTCAATCATGTATACTAAACACTCTGTGAAAGAATTAGCACAATCGGTTGGAATATAGAGATTTTTTAACGTTTATAACAAAATCGTGTTTTTACAGCAAGAAACGACGATTTTTACAATTGGACGATTTACACAAACAAACCCATATTCCTCTGCATGCGAACGTGAAATTGTTGTTATATATAGGTGAATCCACATGAATTTAACATTTTTTTAAGAAATTAGACAATTCCTACAGAATTTGTTGGTTTAATAGATATTTATATAGTTAAAATCTCGCAAAAACGAAATTTTTTGAAGGATTTTTTTTTTGTTGGGAAAATCGAGACCAGTGATATAATACAGTTCAATCATGTATACTAAACACTATGTGAAAGAATTAGCACAATCGGTTGGAATATAGAGATTTTATTAACGTTTATAGCAATATCGTGTTTTTACCGCAAGAAACGACGATTTTTACAATTGGACGATTTACACAAACAAACCCATAATCCTCTGCATGCGAACGTGAAATTGTTGTTATATATAGGTGAATCCACATGAATTTAACATTTTTTTAAGAAATTAGACAAATCCCACGGAATTTGTTGATTTTATAGATATTTATATAGATAAAATATCGCAAAAACGAAATTTTTTGAAGAATTTTTTTTTGTGGGGAAAATCGAAACCAGTGATATAATACAGTTCAATCATGTATACTAAACACTCTGTGAAAGAATTAGCACAATCGGTTGCAATATAGGGATTTTATTAACGTTTATAGCAAAATCGTGTTTTTACTGCAAGAAACGACGATTTTTACAATTGGACGATTTACACAAACAAACCCATATTCCTCTGCATGCGAACGTGAAATTGTTGTTATATATAGGTGAATCCACATGAATTTAACATTTTTTTAAGAAATTAGACAAATCCCACGGAATTTGTAGATTTTATTGATAATTATATAGTTAAAAATCTCGCAAAAACGAAATTTTTTGAAGGATTTTTTTTTGTGGGGAAAATCGAAACCAGTGATATAATACAGTTCAATCATGTATACTAAACACTCTGTGTAAGAATTAGCACAATCGGTTGGAATATAGAGATTTTATTAACGTTTATAGCAAAATCGTGTTTTTACCGCAAGAAACGACGATTTTTACAATTGGACGATTTACACAAACAAACCCATATTCCTCTCCATGCGAACGTGAAATTGTTGTTATATATAGGTGAATCCACATGAATTTAACATATTTTTAAGAAATTAGACAAATCCCACGGAATTTGTTGATTTTATTGATATTTATATAGTTAAAAATCTCGCAAAAACGAAATTTTTTGAAGGATTTTTTTTGTGGGGAAAATCGAAACCAGTGATATAATACAGTTCAATAAAGTATACTAAACACTCTGTGAAGGAATTAGCACAATCGGTTGGAATATAGAGATTTTATTAACGTTTATAGCAAAATCGTGTTTTTACCGCAAGAAACGACGATTTTTACAATGGGACGATTTACACAAACAAACCCATATTCCTCTGCATGCGAACGTGAAATTGTTGTTATATATAGGTGAATCCACATGAATTTAATATTTTTTTAAGAAATTAGGCAATTCCCACAGAATTTGTTGATTTAATAGATATTTATAAAGTTAAAATCTCGCAAAAACGAAATTTTTTGAAGGATTTTTTTTGTGGGGAAAATCGAAACCAGTGATATAATACAGTTCAATCATGTATACTAAACACTCTGTGAAAGAATTAGCACAATCGGTTGGAATATAGAGATTTTATTAACGTTTATAGCAAAATCGTGTTTTTACTGCAAGAAACGACGATTTTTACAATTGGACGATTTACACAAACAAACCCATATTCCTCAGCATGCGAACATGAAATTGTTGTTATATATAGGTGAATCCACATGAATTTAACATATTTTTAAGAAATTAGAGAAAGCCCAAGGAATTTGTTGATTTTATAGATATTTATATAGTGAAAATCTCGCAAAAACGAAATTTTTTGAAGGATTTTTTTTGTGGGGAAAATCGAAACCAGTGATATAATACAGTTCAATCATGTATACAAAACACTCTGTGAAAGAATTAGCACAATCGGTTGGAATATAGAGATTTTAATAACGTTTATAGCAAAATCGTGTTTTTACCGAAAGAAACGACGATTTTTACAATTGGACGATTTACACAAACAAACCCATATTCCTCTGCGTGCGAACGTGAAATTGTTGTTATATATAGGTGAATCCACATGAATTTAACTTTTTTTTTAGAAATTAGACAAATCCCACGGAATTTGTTGATTTTATAGATATTTATATAGTGAAAATATCGCAAAAACAAAATTTTTTGAAGAATTTTTTTTTTGTGGGGAAAATCGAAACCAGTGATATAATACAGTTCAATCATGTATACTAAACACTCTGTGAAAGAATTAGCACAATCGGTTGGTATATAGAGATTTTATTAACGTTTATAGCAAAATCGTGTTTTTACCGAAAGAAACGACGATTTTTACAATTGGACGATTTACACAAACAAACCCATATTCCACTGCGTGCGAACGTGAAATTGTTGTTATATATAGGTGAATCGACATGAATTTAACTTTTTTTTTAAGAAATTAGACAAATCCCACGGAATTTGTTGATTTTATAGATATTTATATAGTTAAAATCTCGCAAAAACGAAATTTTTTGAAGAATTTTTTTTTGTGGGAAAATCGAAACCAGTGATATAATACAGTTCAATCATGTATACTAAACACTCTGTGAAAGAATTAGCACAATCGGTTGGAATATAGAGATTTTATTAACGTTTATAGCAAAATCGTATTTTTACCGCAAGAAACGACGATTTTTACAATGGGACGATTTACACAAACAAACCCATATTCCTCTGCATGCGAACGTGAAATTGTTGTTATATATAGGTGAATCCACATGAATTTAACATATTTTTAAGAAATTAGACAAATCCCACGGAATTTGTTGATTTTATAGATATTTATAACGTTAAAATCTCGCAAAAACGAAATTTTTTTAAGGATTTTTTTTTGTGGGGAAAATCGAAACCAGTGATATAATACAGTTCAATCATGTATACTAAACACTCTGTGAAAGAATTAGCACAATCGGTTGCAATATAGAGAATTTATTAACGTTTACAGCAAAATCGTGTTTTTACTGCAAGAAACGACGATTTTTACAATTGGACGATTTACACAAACAAACCCATATTCCTCTGCATGCGAACGTGAAATTGTTGTTATATATAGGTGAATCCACATGAATTTAACATTTTTTTAAGAAATTAGACAAATCCCACGGAATTTGTAGATTTTATTGATAATTATATAGTTTAAAAATCTCGCAAAAACGAAATTTTTTGAAGGATTTTTTTTTGTGGGGAAAATCTAAACCAGTGATATAATACAGTTCAATCATGTATACTAAACACTCTGTGAAAGAATTAGCACAATCGGTTGGAATATAGAGATTTTATTAACGTTTATAGCAAAATCGTGTTTTTACCGCAAGAAACGACGATTTTTACAATGGGACGATTTACACAAACAAACCCATATTCCTCTGCATGCGAACGTGAAATTGTTGTATATATAGGTGAATCCACATGAATTTAACGTATTTCTAAGAAATTAGACAAATCCCACGGAATTTGTAGATTTTATTGATATTTATATAGTTAAAAAACTCGCAAAAACGAAATTTTTTGAAGGATTTTTTTTTGTGGGGAAAATCGAAACCAGTGATATAATACAGTTCAATCATGTATACTAAACACTCTGTGAAAGAATTAGCACAATCGGTTGGAATATAGAGATTTTTTAACGTTTATAACAAAATCGTGTTTTTACAGCAAGAAACGACGATTTTTACAATTGGACGATTTACACAAACAAACCCATATTCCTCTGCATGCGAACGTGAAATTGTTGTTATATATAGGTGAATCCACATGAATTTAACATTTTTTTAAGAAATTAGACAATTCCCACAGAATTTGTTGGTTTAATAGATATTTATATAGTTAAAATCTCGCAAAAACGAAATTTTTTGAAGGATTTTTTTTTGTTGGGAAAATCGAGACCAGTGATATAATACAGTTCAATCATGTATACTAAACACTATGTGAAAGAATTAGCACAATCGGTTGGAATATAGAGATTTTATTAACGTTTATAGCAATATCGTGTTTTTACCGCAAGAAACGACGATTTTTACAATTGGACGATTTACACAAACAAACCCATAATCCTCTGATGCGAACGTGAAATTGTTGTTATATATAGGTGAATCCACATGAATTTAACATTTTTTTAAGAAATTAGACAAATCCCACGGAATTTGTTGATTTTATAGATATTTATATAGATGAAATCTCGCAAAAACGAAATTTTTTGAAGAATTTTTTTTTGTGGGGAAAATCGAAACCAGTGATATAATACAGTTCAATCATGTATACTAAACACTCTGTGAAAGAATTAGCACAATCGGTTGCAATATAGAGATTTTATTAACGTTTATAGCAAAATCGTGTTTTTACTGCAAGAAACGACGATTTTTACAATTGGACGATTTACACAAACAAACCCATATTCCTCTGCATGCGAACGTGAAATTGTTGTTATATATAGGTGAATCCACATGAATTTAACATTTTTTTAAGAAATTAGACAAATCCCACGGAATTTGTAGATTTTATTGATAATTATATAGTTAAAAATCTCGCAAAAACGAAATTTTTTGAAGGATTTTTTTTTTGTGGGGAAAATCGAAACCAGTGATATAATACAGTTCAATCATGTATACTAAACACTCTGTGTAAGAATTAGCACAATCGGTTGGAATATAGAGATTTTATTAACGTTTATAGCAAAATCGTGTTTTTACCGCAAGAAACGACGATTTTTACAATTGGACGATTTACACAAACAAACCCATATTCCTCTCCATGCGAACGTGAAATTGTTGTTATATATAGGTGAATCCACATGAATTTAACATATTTTTAAGAAATTAGACAAATCCCACGGAATTTGTTGATTTTATTGATATTTATATAGTTAAAAATCTCGCAAAAACGAAATTTTTTGAAGGATTTTTTTTTGTGGGGAAAATCGAAACCAGTGATATAATACAGTCCAAAAATGTATACTAAACACTCTGTGAAGGAATTAGCACAATCGGTTGGAATATAGAGATTTTATTAACGTTTATAGCAAAATCGTGTTTTTACCGCAAGAAACGACGATTTTTACAATGGGACGATTTACACAAACAAACCCATATTCCTCTGCATGCGAACGTGAAATTGTTGTTATATATAGGTGAATCCACATGAATTTAATATTTTTTTAAGAAATTAGGCAATTCCCACAGAATTTGTTGATTTAATAGATATTTATAAAGTTAAAATCTCGCAAAAACGAAATTTTTGAAGGATTTTTCTTGTGGGGAAAATCGAAACCAGTGATATAATACAGTTCAATCATGTATACTAAACACTCTGTGAAAGAATTAGCACAATCGGTCGGAATATAGAGATTTTATTAACGTTTATAGGAAAATCGTGTTTTTACCCCAAGAAACGACGATTTTTACAATTGGACGATTTACACAACAAACCCATATTCCTCTGCATGCGAACGTGAAATTGTTGTTATATATAGGTGAATCCACATGAATTTAACATTTTTTTAAGAAATTAAACAAATCCCACGGAATTTATTAATTTTATAGATATTAATATAGTTAAAATCTCGCAAAAACGAAATTTTTTGAAGGATTTTTTTTTTTTGTGGGATAAATCGAAACCAGTGATATAATACAGTTCAATCATGTATACTAAACACTCTGTGAAAGAATTAGCAAAATCGGTTGGAATATAGAGATTTAATTAACGTTTATAGCAAAATCGTGTTTTTACCGCAAGAAACGACGATTTTTACAATTGGACGATTTACACAAACAAACCCATATTCCTCTGCATGCGAACGTGAAATTGTTGTTATATATAGGTGAATCCACATCAATTTAACATATTTTTAAGAAATTAGAGAAAGCCCAAGGAATTTGTTGATTTTATAGATATTTATATAGTGAAAATATCGCAAAAACAAAATTTTTTGAAGAATTTTTTTTTTGTGGGGAAAATCGAAACCAGTGATATAATACAGTTCAATCATGTATACTAAACACTCTGTGAAAGAATTAGCACAATCGGTTGGTATATAGAGATTTTATTAACGTTTATAGCAAAATCGTGTTTTTACCGAAAGAAACGACGATTTTTACAATTGGACGATTTACACAAACAAACCCATATTCCTCTGCGTGCGAACGTGAAATTGTTGTTATATATAGGTGAATCCACATGAATTTAACTTTTTTTTTAAGAAATTAGACAAATCCCACGGAATTTGTTGATTTTATAGATATTTATTTAGTTAAAATCTCGCAAAAACGAAATTTTTTGAAGAATTTTTTTTTGTGGGAAAATCGAAACCAGTGATATAATACAGTTCATTCATGTATACTAAACACTCTGTGAAAGAATTAGCACAATCGGTTGGAATATAGAGATTTTATTAACGTTTATAGCAAAATCGTATTTTTACCGCAAGAAACGACGATTTTTACAATTGGACGATTTACACAAACAAACCCATATTCCTCTGCATGCGAACGTGAAATTGTTGTTACATATAGGTGAATCCACATGAATTTAACATATTTTTAAGAAATTAGACAAATCCCACGGAATTTGTTGATTTTATAGATATTTATATAGTTAAAATCTCGCAAAAACGAAATTTTTTTAAGGATTTTTTTTTTGTGGGGAAAATCGAAACCAGTGATATAATACAGTTCAATCATGTATACTAAACACTCTGTGAAAGAATTAGCACAATCGGTTGGAATATAGAGATTTTATTAACGTTTATACCAAAATCGTGTTATTACCGCAAGAAACGACGATTTTTACAATTGGACGATTTATACAAACAAACCCATATTCCTCTGCATGCGAACGTGAAATTGTTGTTATATATAGGTGAATCCACATGAATTTAACATAGTTTTAAGAAATTAGACAAATCCCACGGAATTTGTAGATTTTATTGATATTTATAATGTTAAAAACCTCGCAAAAACGAAATTTTTGAAGGATTTTTTTTTTTGTGGGGAAAATCGAAACCAGTGACATAATACAGTTCAATCATGTATACTAACACTCTGTGAAAGAATTAGCACAATCGGTTGGAATATAGAGATTTTATTAACGTTTATAGCAAAATCGTGTTTTTACCGCAAGAAACGACGATTTTTACAATTCGACGATTTACACAAACAAACCCATATTCCTCAGCATGCGAACGTGAAATTGTTGTTATATATAGGTCAATCCACATGAATTTAACGTATTTCTGAGAAATTAGACAAATCCCACGGAATTTGTAGATTTTATTGATATTTATAAAGTAAAAAATCTAGCAAAAACGAAATTTTTTGAAGGATTTTTTTTTGTGGGAAAAATCGAAACCAGTGATATAATACAGTTCAATCATGTACACTAAACACTCTGTGAAAGAATTAGCACAATCGGTTGGAATATAGAGATTTTATTAACGTTTATAACAAAATCGTGTTTTTACAGCAAGAAACGACGATTTTTACAATTGGACGATTTACACAAACAAACCCATATTCCTCTGCATGCGAACGTGAAATTGTGGTTATATATAGGTGAATCCACATGAATTTAACATATTTTTAAGAAATTTTACAAATCCCACGGAATTTGTAGATTTTATAGATATTAATATAGTTAAAATCTCGCAAAAACGAAATTTTTTTAAGAATTTTTTTTGGGGAAAATCGAAACCAGTGATATAATACAGTTCAATCATGTATACTAAACACTCTGTGAAAGAATTAGCTCAAACGGTTGGAATATAGAGATTTTATTAACGTTTATAGCAAAATCGTGTTTTTACCGCAAGAAACGACGATTTTTACAATTGGACGATTTACACAAACAAACCCATATTCCTCTGCATGCGAACGTGAAATTGTTGTTATATATAGATGAATCCACATGAATTTAACATATTTTTAAGAAATTAGACAAATCCCCACGGAATTTGTTGATTTTATTGATATTTATATAGTTAAAAATCTCGCAAAAACGAAATTTTTTGAAGGATTTTTTTTGTGGGGAAAATCGAAACCAGTGATATAATACAGTTCAATCATGTATACTAAACACTCTGTGAAAGAATTAGCACAATCGGTTGGAATATAGAGATTTTATTAACGTTTATAGCAAAATCGTGTTTTTACCGCAAGAAACGACGATTTTTACATTTGGACGATTTATACAAACAAACCCATATTCCTCTGCATGCGAGCGTGAAATTGTTGTTATATATAGGTGAATCCACATGAATTTAACATATTTTTTAAGAAATTAGACAAATCCCACGGAATTTGTAGATTTTATTGATATTTATATAGTTAAAAATCTCAGAAAAACGAAATTTTTTGAAGGAATTTTTTTGTGGGGAAAATCGAAACCAGTGACATAATACAGTTCAATCATGTATACAAAACACTCTGTGAAACAATTAGCACAATCGGTTGGAATATAGAGTTTTTATTAACGTTTATAGCAAAAACGTGTTTTTACCGCAAGAAACGACGATTTTTACAATTGGACGATTTACACAAACAAACCCATATTCCTCTGCATGCGAACGTGAAATTGTTGTTATAAATAGGTGAATCCCCATGAATTTAACATGTTTTTAAAAAATTAGACAATAGTTAAAATCTCGCAAAAACGAAATTTTTTGAAGGATTTTTTTTTTGTGGGGAAAATCGAAACCAGTGATATAATACAGTCAATCATGTATACTAAACACTCTGTGAAAGAATTAGCACAATCGGTTGGAATATAGAGATTTTATTAACGTTTATAGCAAAATCGTATTTTTACCGCAAGAAACGACGATTTTTACAATTGGACGATTTACACAAACAAACCCATATTCCTCTGCATGCGAACGTGAAATTGTTGTTATATATAGGTGAATCCACATGAATTTAACATATTTTTAAGAAATTAGACAAATCCCAAGAAATTTGTTGATTTTATAGATATTTATATAGTTAAAATCTCGCAAAACGAAATTTTTTTAAGGATTTTTTTTTGTGGGGATAATCGAAACCAGTGATATAATACAGTTCAATCATGTATACTAAACACTCTGTGAAAGAATTAGCACAATCGGTTGCAATATAGAGATTTTATTAACGTTTATAGCAAAATCGTGTTTTTTCTGCAAGAAACGACGATATTTACAATTGGACGATTTACACAAACAAACCCATATTCCTCTGCATGCGAACGTGTAATTGTTGTTATATATAGGTGAATCCACATGAATTTAACATTTTTTTAAGAAATTAGACAAATCCCACGGAATTTGTAGATTTTATTGATAATTATATAGTTAAAAATCTCGCAAAAACGAAATTTTTTGAAGGATTTTTTTTTGTTGGGAAAATCGAAACCAGTGATATAATACAGTTCAATCATGTATACTAAACACTCTGTGAAAGAATTAGCACAATCGGTTGGAATATAGAGATTTTATAAACGTTTATAGCAAAATCGTGTTTTTACCGCAAGAAACGACGATTTTTACAATTGGACGATTTACACAAACAAACCCATATTCCTCTGCATGCGAACGTGAAATTGTTGTTATATATAGGTGAATCCACATGAATTTAACTTTTTTTTTAAGAAATTAGACAAATCCCACGGAATTTGTTGATTTTATAGATATTTATGTAGTTAAAATCTCGCAAAAACGAAATTTTTTGAAGAATTTTTTTTTTGTGGGAGAATCGAAACCAGTGATATAATACAGTTCAATCATGTATACTAAACACTCTGTGAAAGAATTAGCACAATCGGTTGGAATATAGAGATTTTATTAACGTTTATAGCAAAATCGTATTTTTACCGCAAGAAACGACGATTTTTACAATTGGACGATTTACACAAACAAACCCATATTCCTCTGCATGCGAACGTGAAATTGTTGTTATATATAGGTGAATCCACATGAATTTAACATATTTTTAAGAAATTAGACAAATCCCAAGGAATTTGTTGATTTTATAGATATTTATATAGTTAAAAACTCGCAAAAACGAAATTTTTTAAGGATTTTTTTTTGTGGATATAATCGAAACCAGTGATATAATACAGTTCAATCATGTATACTAAACACTCTGTGAAAGAATTAGAACAATCGGTTGCAATATAGAGATTTTATTAACGTTTATAGCAAAATCGTGTTTTTACCGCAAGAAACGACGATTTTTACAATTGGACGATTTACACAAACAAACCCATATTCCTCTGCATGCGAACGTGAAATTGTTGTTATATATAGATGAATCCACATGAATTTAACATATTTTTAAGAAATTAGACAAATCCCACGGAATTTGTAGATTTTATTAATATTTATATAGTTAAAAATCTCAGAAAAACGAAATTTTTTGAAGGAATTTTTTTTTGTGGGGAAAATCGAAACCAGTGACATAATACAGTTCAATCATGTATACTAAACACTCTGTGAAAGAATTAGCACAATCGGTTGGAATATAGAGGTTTTATTAACGTTTATAGCAAAATCGTGTTTTTACCGCAAGAAACGACGATTTTTACAATTGGACGATTTACACAAACAAACCCATATTCCTCTGCATGCGAACGTGAAATTGTTGTTATATATAGGTGAATCCCCATGAATTTAACATGTTTTTAAAAAATTAGACAATAGTTAAAATCTCGCAAAAACGAAATTTTTTGAAGGATTTTTTTTTGTGGGGAAAATCGAAACCAGTGATATAATACAGTTCAATCATGTATACTAAACACTCTGTGAAAGAATTAGCACAATCGGTTGGAATATAGTGATTTTATTAACGTTTATAGCAAAATCGTATTTTTACCGCAAGAAACGACGATTTTTACAATTGGACGATTTACACAAACAAACCCATATTCCTCTGCATGCGAACGTGAAATTGTTGTTATATATAAGTGAATCCACATGAATTTAACATATTTTTAAGAAATTAGACAAATCCCAAGGAATTTGTTGATTTTATAGATATTTATATAGTTAAAATCTCGCAAAAACGAAATTTTTTTAAGGATTTTTTTTTGTGGGGATAATCGAAACCAGTGATATAATACAGTTCAATCATGTATACTAAACACTCTGTGAAAGAATTAGCACAATCGGTTGCAATATAGAGATTTTATTAACGTTTATAGCAAAATCGTGTTTTTTCTGCAAGAAACGACGATATTTACAATTGGACGATTTACACAAACAAACCCATATTCCTCTGCATGCGAACGTGTAATTGTTGTTATATATAGGTGAATCCACATGAATTTAACATTTTTTTAAGAAATTAGACAAATCCCACGGAATTTGTAGATTTTATTGATAATTATATAGTTAAAAATCTCGCAAAAACGAAATTTTTTGAAGGATTTTTTTTTGTGGGGAAAATCGAAACCAGTGATATAATACAGTTCAATCATGTATACTAAACACTCTGTGAAAGAATTAGCACAATCGGTTGGAATATAGAGATTTTATTTACGTTTATAGCAAAATCTTGTTTTTACCGCAAGAAACGACGATTTTTACAATTGGACGATTTACACAAACAAACCCATATTCCTCTGCATGCGAACGTGAAATTGTTTGTTATATATAGGTGAATCCACATGAATTTAACTTTTTTTTTTTAAGAAATTAGACAAATCCCACGGAATTTGTTGATTTTATAGATATTTATGTAGTTAAAATCTCGCAAAAACGAAATTTTTTGAAGAATTTTTTTTTTGTGGGAAAATCGAAACCAGTGATATAATACAGTTCAATCATGTATACTAAACACTCTGTGAAAGAATTAGCACAATCGGTTGGAATATAGAGATTTTATTAACGTTTATAGCAAAATCGTATTTTTACCGCAAGAAACGACGATTTTTACAATTGGACGATTTACACAAACAAACCCATATTCCTCTGCATGCGAACGTGAAATTGTTGTTATATATAGGTGAATCCACATGAATTTAACATATTTTTAAGAAATTAGACAAATCCCAAGGAATTTGTTGATTTTATAGATATTTATATAGTTAAAATCTCGCAAAAACGAAATTTTTTTAAGGATTTTTTTTTGTGGGGATAATCGAAACCAGTGATATAATACAGTTCAATCATGTATACTAAACACTCTGTGAAAGAATTAGCACAATCGGTTGCAATATAGAGATTTTATTAACGTTTATAGCAAAATCGTGTTTTTTCTGCAAGAAACGACGATATTTACAATTGGACGATTTACACAAACAAACCCATATTCCTCTGCATGCGAACGTGTAATTGTTGTTATATATAGGTGAATCCACATGAATTTAACATTTTTTTAAGAAATTAGACAAATCCCACGGAATTTGTAGATTTTATTGATAATTATATAGTTAAAAATCTCGCAAAAACGAAATTTTTTGAAGGATTTTTTTTTTTTGTGGGGAAAATCGAAACCAGTGATATAATACAGTTCAATCATGTATACTAAACACTCTGTGAAAGAATTAGCACAATCGGTTGGAATATAGAGATTTTATTAACGTTTATAGCAAAATCGTGTTTTTACCGCAAGAAACGACGATTTTTACAATTGGACGATTTACACAAACAAACCCATATTCCTCTGCATGCGAACGTGAAATTGTTGTTATATATAGATGAATCCACATGAATTTAACATATTTTTAAGAAATTAGACAAATCCCACGGAATTTGTTGATTTTATTGATATTTATATAGTTAAAAATCTCGCAAAAACGAAATTTTTTGAAGGATTTTTTTTGTGGGGAAAATCGAAACCAGTGATATAATACAGTTCAATCATGTATACTAAACACTCTGTGAAAGAATTAGCACAATCGGTTGGAATATAGAGATTTTATTAACGTTTATAGCAAAATCGTGTTTTTACCGCAAGAAACGACGATTTTTACAATTGGACGATTTACACAAACAAACCCATATTCCTCTGCATGCGAACGTGAAATTGTTGTTATATATAGATGAATCCACATGAATTTAACATATTTTTAAGAAATTAGACAAATCCCACGGAATTTGTTGATTTTATTGATATTTATATAGTTAAAAATCTCGCAAAATCGAAATTTTTTGAAGGATTTTTTTTGTGGGGAAAATCGAAACCAGTGATATAATACAGTTCAATCATGTATACTAAACACTCTGTGAAAGAATTAGCACAATCGGTTGGAATATAGAGATTTTATTAACGTTTATAGCAAAATCGTGTTTTTACCGCAAGAAACGACGATTTTTACATTTGGACGATTTATACAAACAAACCCATATTCCTCTGCATGCGAACGTGAAATTGTTGTTATATTTAGGTGAATCCACATGAATTTAACATATTTTTAAGAAATTAGACAAATCCCACGGAATTTGTAGATTTTATTGATATTTATATAGTTAAAAATCTCGCAAAAACGAAATTTTTTGAAGGTTTTTTTTTTTGTGGGGAAAATCGAAACCAGTGACATAATACAGTTCAATCATGTATACTAAACACTCTGTGAAAGAATTAGCACAATCGGTTGGAATATAGAGATTTTATTAACGTTTATAGCAAAATCGTGTTTTTACCGCAAGAAACGACGATTTTTACAATTGGACGATTTACACAAACAAACCCATATTCCTCTGCATGCGAACGTGAAATTGTTGTTATATATAGGTGAATCCACATGAATTTAACTTTTTTTTTAAGAAATTAGACAAATCCCACGGAATTTGTTGATTTTATAGATATTTATATAGTTAAAATCTCGCAAAAACGAAATTTTTTGAAGAATTTTTTTTTTGTGGGAAAATCGAAACCAGTGATATAATACAGTTCAATCATGTATACTAAACACTCTGTGAAAGAATTAGCACAATCGGTTGGAATATAGAGATTTTATTAACGTTTATAGCAAAATCGTATTTTTACCGCAAGAAACGACGATTTTTACAATTGGACGATTTACACAAACAAACCCATATTCCTCTGCTTGCGACCGTGAAATTGTTGTTATATATAGGTGCATCCACATGAATTTAACTTTTTTTTTAAGAAATTTGACAAATCCCACGGAATTTGTTGATTTTATTGATATTTATGTAGTTAAAATCTCGCAAAAACGAAATTTTTTGAAGAATTTTTTTTTTTTGTGGGAAAATCGAAACCAGTGATATAATACAGTTCAATCATGTATAGTAAACACTCTGTGAAAGAATTAGCACAATCGGTTGGAATATAGAGATTTAATTAACGTTTATAGCAAAATCGTATTTTTACCGCAAGAAACGACGATTTTTACAATTGGACGATTTACACAAACAAACCCATATTCCTCTGCATGCGAACGTGAAATTGTTGTTATATATAGGTGAATCCACATGAATTTAACATATTTTTAAGAAATTAGACAAATCCCACGGAATTTGTTGATTTTATAGATATTTATATAGTTAAAATCTCGCAAAAACGAAATTTTTTTAAGGATTTTTTTTTTTTGTGGGGAAAATCGAAACCAGTGATATAATACAGTTCAATCACGTATACTAAACACTCTGTGAAAGAATTAGCACAATCGGTTGCAATATAGAGATTTTATTAACGTTTATAGCAAAGTCGTGTTTTTACTGCAAGAAACGACGATATTTCAATTGGACGATTTACACAAACAAACCCATATTCCTCTGCATGCGAACGTGTAATTGTTGTTATATATAGGTGAATCCACATGAATTTAACATTTTTTTAAGAAATTAGACAAATCCCACGGAATTTGTAGATTTTATTAATAATTATATAGTTAAAAATCTCGCAAAAACGAAATTTTTTGAAGGATTTTTTTTTGTGGGGAAAATCGAAACCAGTGATATAATACACTTCAATCATGTATACTAAACACTCTGTGAAAGAATTAGCACAATCGGTTGGAATATAGAGATTTTATTAACGTTTATAGCAAAATCGTGTTTTTACCGCAAGAAACAACGATTTTTACAATTGGACGATTTACACAAACAAACCCATATTCCTCTGCATGCGAACGTGAAATTGTTGTTATATATAGGTCAATCCACATGAATTTAACGTATTTCTGAGAAATTAGACAAATCCCACTGAATTTGTAGATTTTATTGATATTTATAAAGTAAAAAATCTCGCAAAAACGAAATTTTTTGAAGGATTTTTTTTGTGGGAAAAATCGAAACCAGTGATATAATACAGTTCAATCATGTATACTAAACACTCTGTGAAAGAATTAGCACAATCGGTTGGAATATTGAGATTTTATTAACGTTTATAACAAAATCGTGTTTTTACAGCAAGAAACGACGATTTTTACAATTGGACGATATACACAAACAAACCCATATTCCTCTGCATGCGAACGTGAAATTGTGGTTATATATAGGTGAATCCACATGAATTTTACATATTTTTAAGGAATTTTACAAATCCCACGGAATTTGTAGATTTTATAGATATTTATATAGTTAAAATCTCGCAAAAACGAAATTTTTTTAAGAATTTTTTTTGGGAAAATCGAAACCAGTGATATAATACAGTTCAATCATGTATACTAAACACTCTGTGAAAGAATTAGCTCAATCGGTTGGAATATAGAGATTTTATTAACGCTTATAGCAAAATCGTGTTTTTTTCGCAAGAAACGACGATTTTTACAATTGGACGATTTACACAAACAAACCCATATTCCTCAGCTTGCGAACGTGAAATTGTTGTTATATATAGGTGAATCCCCATGAATTTAACATGTTTTTAAAAAATTAGACAATAGTTAAAATCTCGCAAAGACGAAATTTTTTGAAGGATTTTTTTTTGTGGGGAAAATCGAAACCAGTGATATAATACAGTTCAATCATGTATACTAAACACTCTGTGAAAGAATTAGCACAATCGGTTGCAATATAGAGATTTTATTAACGTTTATAGCAAAATCGTGTTTTTACCGCAAGAAACGACGATTTTTACAATTGGACGATTTACACAAACAAACACATATTCCTCTGCATGCGAACGCGAAATTCTTGTTATATATAGGTGAATCCACATGAATTTAACTTTTTCTTTAAGAAATTAGACAAATCCCACGGAATTTGTTGATTTTATAGATATTTATGTAGCTAAAATCTCGCAAAAACGAAATTTTTTGAAGAATTTTTTTTTTGTGGGAAAATCGAAACCAGTGATATAATACAGTTCAATCATGTATACTAAACACTCTGTGAAAGAATTAGCACAATCGGTTGGAATATAGAGATTTTATTAACGTTTATAGCAAAATCGTATTTTTACCGCAAGAAACGACGATTTTTACAATTGGACGATTTACACAAACAAACCCATATTCCTCTGCATGCGAACGTGAAATTGTTGTTATATATAGGTGAATCCACATGAATTTAACATATTTTTAAGAAATTAGACAAATCCCAAGGAATTTGTTGATTTTATAGATATTTATATAGTTAAAATCTCGCAAAAACGAAATTTTTTTAAGGATTTTTTTTTTGTGGGGAAAATCGAAACCAGTGATATAATACAGTTCAATCATGTATACTAAACACTCTGTGAAAGAATTAGCACAATCGGTTGCAATATAGAGATTTTATTAACGTTTATAGCAAAATCGTGTTTTTACTGCAAGAAACGACGATATTTACAATTGGACGATTTACACAAACAAACCCATATTCCTCTGCATGCGAACGTGTAATTGTTGTTATATATAGGTGAATCCACATGAATTTAACATTTTTTTAAGAAATTAGACAAATCCCACGGAATTTGTAGATTTTATTGATAATTATATAGTTAAAAATCTCTCAAAAACGAAATTTTTTGATGGATTTTTTTTTGTGGGGAAAATCGAAACCAGTGATATAACACAGTTCAATCATGTATACTAAACACTCTGTGAAAGAATTAGCACAATCGGTTGGAATATAGAGATTTTATTAACGTTTATAGCAAAATCGTGTTTTTACCGCAAGAAACGACGATTTTTACAATTGGACGATTTACACAAACAAACCCATATTCCTCTGCATGCGAACGTGAAATTGTTGTTATATATAGATGAATCCACATGAATTTAACATATTTTTAAGAAATTAGACAAATCCCACGGAATTTGTTGATTTTATTGATATTTATATAGTTAAAAATCTCGCAAAAACGAAATTTTTTGAAGGATTTTTTTGTGGGGAAAATCGAAACCAGTGATATAATACAGTTCAATCATGTATACTAAACACTCTGTGAAAGAATTAGCACAATCGGTTGGAATATAGAGATTTTATTAACGTTTATAGCAAAATCGTGTTTTTACCGCAAGAAACGACGATTTTTACAATTGGACGATTTACACAAACAAACCCATATTCCTCTGCATGCGAACGTGAAATTGTTGTTATATATAGGTGAATCCACATGAATTTAACATATTTTTAAGAAATTAGACAAATCCCACGGAATTTGTTGATTTTATAGATATTTATATAGTTAAAATCTCGCAAAAACGATATTTTTTTAAGGATTTTTTTTTTGTGGGGAAAATCGAAACCAGTGATATAATACAGTTCAATCACGTATACTAAACACTCTGTGAAAGAATTAGCACAATCGGTTGCAATATAGAGATTTTATTAACGTTTATAGCAAAGTCGTGTTTTTACTGCAAGAAACGACGATATTTCAATTGGACGATTTACACAAACAAACCCATATTCCTCTGCATGCGAACGTGTAATTGTTGTTATATATAGGTGAATCCACATGAATTTAACATTTTTTTAAGAAATTAGACAAATCCCACGGAATTTGTAGATTTTATTGATAATTATATAGTTAAAAATCTCGCAAAAACGAAATTTTTTGAAGGATTTTTTTTTGTGGGGAAAATCGAAACCAGTGATATAATACACTTCAATCATGTATACTAAACACTCTGTGAAAGAATTAGCACAATCGGTTGGAATATAGAGATTTTATTAACGTTTATAGCAAAATCGTGTTTTTACCGCAAGAAACAACGATTTTTACAATTGGACGATTTACACAAACAAACCCATATTCCTCTGCATGCGAACGTGAAATTGTTGTTATATATAGGTCAATCCACATGAATTTAACGTATTTCTGAGAAATTAGACAAATCCCACTGAATTTGTAGATTTTATTGATATTTATACAGTAAAAAATCTCGCAAAAACGAAATTTTTTGAAGGATTTTTTTTGTGGGAAAAATCGAAACCAGTGATATAATACAGTTCAATCATGTATACTAAACACTCTGTGAAAGAATTAGCACAATCGGTTGGAATATAGAGATTTTATTAACGTTTATAACAAAATCGTGTTTTTACAGCAAGAAACGACGATTTTTACAATTGGACGATTTACACAAACAAACCCATATTCCTCTGCATGCGAACGTGAAATTGTGGTTATATATAGGTGAATCCACATGAATTTAACATATTTTTAAGAAATTTTACAAATCCCACGGAATTTGTAGATTTTATAGATATTTATATAGTTAAAATCTCGCAAAAACGAAATTTTTTAAGAATTTTTTTTTGGGGAAAATCGAAACCAGTGATATAATACAGTTCAATCATGTATACTAAACACTCTGTGAAAGAATTAGCTCAATCGGTTGGAATATAGAGATTTTATTAACGCTTATAGCAAAATCGTGTTTTTTTCGCAAGAAACGACGATTTTTACAATTGGACGATTTACACAAACAAACCCATATTCCTCAGCTTGCGAACGTGAAATTGTTGTTATATATAGGTGAATCCCCATGAATTTAACATGTTTTTAAAAAATTAGACAATAGTTAAAATCTCGCAAAGACGAAATTTTTTGAAGGATTTTTTTTTGTGGGGAAAATCGAAACCAGTGATATAATACAGTTCAATCATGTATACTAAACACTCTGTGAAAGAATTAGCACAATCGGTTGCAATATAGAGATTTTATTAACGTTTATAGCAAAATCGTTTTTTTACCGCAAGAAACGACGATTTTTACAATTGGACGATTTACACAAACAAACCCATATTCCTCTGCATGCGAACGCGAAATTGTTGTTATATATAGGTGAATCCACATGAATTTAACTTTTTCTTTAAGAAATTAGACAAATCCCACGGAATTTGTTGATTTTATAGATATTTATGTAGCTAAAATCTCGCAAAAACGAAATTTTTTGAAGAATTTTTTTTTTGTGGGAAAATCGAAACCAGTGATATAATACAGTTCAATCATGTATACTAAACACTCTGTGAAAGAATTAGCACAATCGGTTGCAATATAGAGATTTTATTAACGTTTATAGCAAAATCGTGTTTTTACTGCAAGAAACGACGATATTTACAATTGGACGATTTACACAAACAAACCCATATTCCTCTGCATGCGAACGTGTAATTGTTGTTATATATAGGTGAATCCACATGAATTTAACATTTTTTTAAGAAATTAGACAAATCCCACGGAATTTGTAGATTTTATTGATAATTATATAGTTAAAAATCTCTCAAAAACGAAATTTTTTGATGGATTTTTTTTTGTGGGGAAAATCGAAACCAGTGATATAATACAGTTCAATCATGTATACTAAACACTCTGTGAAAGAATTAGCACAATCGGTTGGAATATAGAGATTTTATTAACGTTTATAGCAAAATCGTGTTTTTACCGCAAGAAACGACGATTTTTACAATTGGACGATTTACACAAACAAACCCATATTCCTCTGCATGCGAACGTGAAATTGTTGTTATATATAGATGAATCCACATGAATTTAACATATTTTTAAGAAATTAGACAAATCCCACGGAATTTGTTGATTTTATTGATATTTATATAGTTAAAAATCTCGCAAAAACGAAATTTTTTGAAGGATTTTTTTTGTGGGGAAAATCGAAACCAGTGACATAATACAGTTCAATCATGTATACTAAACACTCTGTGAAAGAATTAGCACAATCGGTTGGAATATAGAGATTTTATTAACGTTTATAGCAAAATCGTGTTTTTACCGCAAGAAACGACGATTTTTACATTAGGACGATTTACACAAACAAACCCATATTCCTCTGCATGCGAACGTGAAATTGTTGTTATATATAGGTGAATCCACATGAATTTAACTTTTTTTTTAAGAAATTAGACAAATCCCACGGAATTTGTTGATTTTATTGATATTTATGTAGTTAAAATCTCGCAAAAACGAAATTTTTTGAAGAATTTTTTTTTTTGTGGGAAAATCGAAACCAGTGATATAATACAGTTCAATCATGTATAGTAAACACTCTGTGAAAGAATTAGCACAATCGGTTGGAATATAGAGATTTAATTAACGTTTATAGCAAAATCGTATTTTTACCGCAAGAAACGACGATTTTTACAATTGGACGATTTACACAAACAAACCCATATTCCTCTGCATGCGAACGTGAAATTGTTGTTATATATAGGTGAATCCACATGAATTTAACATATTTTTAAGAAATTAGACAAATCCCACGGAATTTGTTGATTTTATAGATATTTATATAGTTAAAATCTCGCAAAAACGATATTTTTTTAAGGATTTTTTTTTTTTGTGGGGAAAATCGAAACCAGTGATATAATACAGTTCAATCACGTATACTAAACACTCTGTGAAAGAATTAGCACAATCGGTTTGCAATATAGAGATTTTATTAACGTTTATAGCAAAGTCGTGTTTTTACTGCAAGAAACGACGATATTTCAATTGGACGATTTACACAAACAAACCCATATTCCTCTGCATGCGAACGTGTAATTGTTGTTATATATAGGTGAATCCACATGAATTTAACATTTTTTTAAGAAATTAGACAAATCCCACGGAATTTGTAGATTTTATTGATAATTATATAGTTAAAAATCTCGCAAAAACGAAATTTTTTGAAGGATTTTTTTTGTGGGGAAAATCGAAACCAGTGATATAATACACTTCAATCATGTATACTAAACACTATGTGAAAGAATTAGCACAATCGGTTGGAATATAGAGATTTTATTAACGTTTATAGCAAAATCGTGTTTTTACCGCAAGAAACAACGATTTTTACAATTGGACGATTTACACAAACAAACCCATATTCCTCTGCATGCGAACGTGAAATTGTTGTTATATATAGGTCAATCCACATGAATTTAACGTATTTCTGAGAAATTAGACAAATCCCACTGAATTTGTAGATTTTATTGATATTTATAAAGTAAAAAATCTCGCAAAAACGAAATTTTTTGAAGGATTTTTTTTGTGGGAAAAATCGAAACCAGTGATATAATACAGTTCAATCATGTATACTAAACACTCTGTGAAAGAATTAGCACAATCGGTTGGAATATAGAGATTTTATTAACGTTTATAACAAAATCGTGTTTTTACAGCAAGAAACGACGATTTTTACAATTGGACGATTTACACAAACAAACCCATATTCCTCTGCATGCGAACGTGAAATTGTGGTTATATATAGGTGAATCCACATGAATTTTACATATTTTTAAGAAATTTTACAAATCCCACGGAATTTGTAGATTTTATAGATATTTATATAGTTAAAATCTCGCAAAAAACGAAATTTTTTTAAGAATTTTTTTTGGGAAAATCGAAACCAGTGATATAATACAGTTCAATCATGTATACTAAACACTCTGTGAAAGAATTAGCTCAATCGGTTGGAATATAGAGATTTTATTAACGCTTATAGCAAAATCGTGTTTTTTTCGCAAGAAACGACGATTTTTACAATTGGACGATTTACACAAACAAACCCATATTCCTCAGCTTGCGAACGTGAAATTGTTGTTATATATAGGTGAATCCCCATGAATTTAACATGTTTTTAAAAAATTAGACAATAGTTAAAATCTCGCAAAGACGAAATTTTTTGAAGGATTTTTTTTTGTGGGGAAAATCGAAACCAGTGATATAATACAGTTCAATCATGTATACTAAACACTCTGTGAAAGAATTAGCACAATCGGTTGCAATATAGAGATTTTATTAACGTTTATAGCAAAATCGTGTTTTTACCGCAAGAAACGACGATTTTTACAATTGGACGATTTACACAAACAAACCCATATTCCTCTGCATGCGAACGCGAAATTGTTGTTATATATAGGTGAATCCACATGAATTTAACTTTTTCTTTAAGAAATTAGACAAATCCCACGGAATTTGTTGATTTTATAGATATTTATGTAGCTAAAATCTCGCAAAAACGAAATTTTTTGAAGAATTTTTTTTTTGTGGGAAAATCGAAACCAGTGATATAATACAGTTCAATCATGTATACTAAACACTCTGTGAAAGAATTAGCACAATCGGTTGGAATATAGAGATTTTATTAACGTTTATAGCAAAATCGTATTTTTACCGCAAGAAACGACGATTTTTACAATTGGACGATTTACACAAACAAACCCATATTCCTCTGCATGCGAACGTGAAATTGTTGTTATATATACGTGAATCCACATGAATTTAACATATTTTTAAGAAATTAGACAAATCCCAAGGAATTTGTTGATTTTATAGATATTTATATAGTTAAAATCTCGCAAAAACGAAATTTTTTTAAGGATTTTTTTTGTGGGGAAAATCGAAACCAGTGATATAATACAGTTCAATCATGTATACTAAACACTCTGTGAAAGAATTAGCACAATCGGTTGCAATATAGAGATTTTATTAACGTTTATAGCAAAATCGTGTTTTTACTGCAAGAAACGACGATATTTACAATTGGACGATTTACACAAACAAACCCATATTCCTCTGCATGCGAACGTGAAATTGTTGTTATATATAGATGAATCCACATGAATTTAACATATTTTTAAGAAATTAGACAAATCCCACGGAATTTGTTGATTTTATTGATATTTATATAGTTAAAAATCTCGCAAAAACGAAATTTTTTGAAGGATTTTTTTGTGGGGAAAATCGAAACCAGTGATATAATACAGTTCAATCATGTATACTAAACACTCTGTGAAAGAATTAGCACAATCGGTTGGAATATAGAGATTTTATTAACGTTTATAGCAAAATCGTGTTTTTACCGCAAGAAACGACGATTTTTACATTTGGACGATTTACACAAACAAACCCATATTCCTCTGCATGCGAACGTGAAATTGTTGTTATATATAGGTGAATCCACATGAATTTAACTTTTTTTTAAGAAATTAGACAAATCCCACGGAATTTGTTGATTTTATAGATATTTATGTAGTTAAAATCTCGCAAAAACGAAATTTTTTGAAGAATTTTTTTTTGTGGGAAAATCGAAACCAGTGATATAATACAGTTCAATCATGTATACTAAACACTCTGTGAAAGAATTAGCACAATCGGTTGGAATATAGAGATTTTATTAACGTTTATAGCAAAATCGTATTTTTACCGCAAGAAACGACGATTTTTACAATTGGACGATTTACACAAACAAACCCATATTCCTCTGCATGCGAACGTGAAATTGTTGTTATATATACGTGAATCCACATGAATTTAACATATTTTTAAGAAATTAGACAAATCCCAAGGAATTTGTTGATTTTATAGATATTTATATAGTTAAAATCTCGCAAAAGCGAAATTTTGTTAAGGATTTTTTTTTGTGGGGATAATCGAAACCAGTGATATAATACAGTTCAATCATGTATACTAAACACTCTGTGAAAGAATTAGCACAATCGGTTGCAATATAGAGATTTTATTAACGTTTATAGCAAAATCGTGTTTTTTCTGCAAGAAACGACGATATTTACAATTGGACGATTTACACAAACAAACCCATATTCCTCTGCATGCGAACGTGTAATTGTTGTTATATATAGGTGAATCCACATGAATTTAACATTTTTTTAAGAAATTAGACAAATCCCACGGAATTTGTAGATTTTATTGATAATTATATAGTTAAAAATCTCGCAAAAACGAAATTTTTTGAAGGATTTTTTTTTTGTGGGGAAAATCGAAACCAGTGATATAATACAGTTCAATCATGTATACTAAACACTCTGTGAAAGAATTAGCACAATCGGTTGCAATATAGAGATTTTATTAACGTTTATAGCAAAATCGTGTTTTTACCGCAAGAAAAGACGATTTTTACAATTGGACGATTTACACAAACAAACCCATATTCCTCTGCATGCGAACGTGAAATTGTTGTTATATATAGATGAATCCACATGAATTTAACATATTTTTAAGAAATTAGACAAATCCCACGGAATTTGTTGATTTTATTGATATTTATATAGTTAAAAATCTCGCAAAAACGAAATATTTTGAAGGATTTTTTTTGTGGGGAAAATCGAAACCAGTGATATAATACAGTTCAATCATGTATACTAAACACTCTGTGAAAGAATTAGCACAATCGGTTGGAATATAGAGATTTTATTAACGTTTATAGCAAAATCGTGTTTTTACCGCAAGAAACGACGATTTTTACATTTGGACGATTTATACAAACAAACCCATATTCCTCTGCATGCGAACGTGAAATTGTTGTTATATATAGGTGAATCCACATGAATTTAACATATTTTTAAGAAATTAGACAAATCCCACGGAATTTGTAGATTTTATTGATATTTATATAGTTAAAAATCTCGCAAAAACGAAATTTTTTGAAGGATTTTTTTTTGTGGGGAAAATCGAAACCAGTGACATAATACAGTTCAATCATGTATACTAAACACTCTGTGAAAGAATTAGCACAATCGGTTGGATTATAGAGATTTTATTAACGTTTATAGCAAAATCGTGTTTTTACCGCAAGAAACGACGATTTTTACAATTGGACGATTTACACAAACAAACCCATTTTCCTCTGCATGCGAACGTGAAATTGTTGTTATATATAATTGAATCCACATGAATTTAACTTTTTTTTTAAGAAATTAGACAAATCCTACGGAATTTGTTGATTTTATTGATATTTATATAGTTAAAATCTCGCAAAAACGAAATTTTTTGAAGAATTTTTTTTTTTGTGGGAAAATCGAAACCAGTGATATAATACAGTTCAATCATGTATACTAAACACTCTGTGAAAGAATTAGCACAATCGGTTGGAATATAGAGATTTTATTAACGTTTATAGCAAAATCGTATTTTTACCGCAAGAAACGACGATTTTTACAACTGGACGATTTACACAAACAAACCCATATTCCTCTGCATGCGAACGTGAAATTGTTGTTATATATAGGTGCATCCACATGAATTTAACTTTTTTTTTAAGAAATTTGACAAATCCCACGGAATTTGTTGATTTTATTGATATTTATATAGTTAAAATCTCGCAAAAACGAAATTTTTTGAAGAATTTTTTTTTTTGTGGGAAAATCGAAACCAGTGATATAATACAGTTCAATCATGTATAGTAAACACTCTGTGAAAGAATTAGCACAATCGGTTGGAATATAGAGGTTTTATTAACGTTTATAGCAAAATCGTATTTTTACCGCAAGAAACGACGATTTTTACAATTGGACGATTTACACAAACAAACCCATATTCCTCTGCATGCGAACGTGAAATTGTTGTTATATATAGGTGAATCCACATGAATTTAACATATTTTTAAGAAATTAGACAAATCCCACGGAATTTGTTGATTTTATAGATATTTATATAGTTAAAATCTCGCAAAACGAAATTTTTTTAAGGATTTTTTTTTGTGGGGAAAATCGAAACCAGTGATATAATACAGTTCAATCACGTATACTAAACACTCTGTGAAAGAATTAGCACAATCGGTTGGAATATAGAGATTTTATTAACGATTATAGCAAAATCGTGTTTTTACTGCAAGAAACGACGATATTTCAATTGGACGATTTACACAAACAAACCCATATTCCTCTGCATGCGAACGTGAAATTGTTGTTATATATAGATGAATCCACATGAATTTAATATATTTTTAAGAAATTAGACAAATCCCACGGAATTTGTTGATTTTATTGATATTTATATAGTTAAAAATCTCTCAAAAACGAAATTTTTTGAAGGATTTTTTTTGTGGGGAAAATCGAAACCAGTGATATAATACAGTTCAATCATGTATACTAAACACTCTGTGAAAGAATTAGCACAATCGGTTGGAATATAGAGATTTTATTAACGTTTATAGCAAAATCGTGTTTTTACCGCAAGAAACGACGATTTTTACAATTGGACGATTTATACAAACAAACCCATATTCCTCTGCATGCGAACGTGAAATTGTTGTTATATATAGGTGAATCCACATGAATTTAACATATTTTTAAGAAATTAGACAAATCCCACGGAATTTGTAGATTTTATTAATATTTATATAATTAAAAATCTCGCAAAAACGAAAATTTTTGAAGGATTTTTTTTTGTGGGGAAAATCGAAACCAGTGACATAATACAGTTCAATCATGTATACTAAACACTCTGTGAAAGAATTAGCACAATCGGTTTGAATATAGAGATTTTATTAACGTTTATAGCAAAATCGTATTTTTACCGCAAGAAACGACGATTTTTACAATTGGACGATTTACACAAACAAACCCATATTCCTCTGCATGCGAACGTGAAATTGTTGTTATATATAGGTGAATCCACATGAATTTAACTTTTTTTTTAAGAAATTAGACAAATCCCACGGAATTTGTTGATTTTATTGATATTTATATAGTTAAAATCTCGCAAAAAAGAAATTTTTTGAAGATTTTTTTTTTTTGTGGGAAAATCGAAACCAGTGATATAATACAGTTCAATCATGTATACTAAACACTCTGTGAAAGAATTAGCACAATCGGTTGGAATATAGAGATTTTATTAACGTTTATAGCAAAATCGTATTTTTACCGCAAGAAACGACGATTTTTACAATTGGACGATTTACACAAACAAACCCATATTCCTCTGCATGCGAACGTGAAATTGTTGTTATATATAGGTGAATCCACATGAATTTAACATTTTTTTAAGAAATTAGACAAATCCCACGGAATTTGTAGATTTTATTTTTAATTATATAGTTAAAAATTTCGCAAAAAAGAAATTTTTTGAAGGATTTTTTTTTTTTGTGGGGAAAATCGAAACCAGTGATATAATACAGTTCAATCAAGTATATTAAACACACTGTGAAAGAATTAGCACAATCGGTTGGAATATAGAGATTTTATTAACGTTTATAGCAAAATCGTGTTTTTACCGCAAGAAACGACGATTTTTACAATTGGACGATTTACACAAACAAACCCATATTCCTCTGCATGCGAACGTGAAATTGTTGATATATATATGTGAATCCACATGAATTTAACATTTTTTTAAGAAATTAGACAAATCCCACGGAATTTGTTGATTTTATATATATTTATATAGTTAAAATCTCGCAAAAACGAAATTTTTTGAAGGATTTTTTTTTTGTAGGATAAATCGAAACCAGTGATATAATACAGTTCAATCATGTATACTAAACACTCTGTGAAAGAATTAGCAAAATCGTTTGGATATAGAGTTTTTTATTTACGTTTATAGGAAAATCGTGTTTTTACCGCAAGAAACGACGAGATTTTTACAATTGGATGATTTACACAAACAAACCCATATTCCTCTGCATGTGAACGTGAAATTGTTGTTATATATAGGTGAATCCACATGAATTTAACATATTTTTAAGAAATTAGACAAATCCCACGGAATTTGTAGATTTTATTGATATTTATATAGTTAAAAATCTCGCAAAAACGAAATTTTTTGAAGGATTTTTTTTTGTGGGGAAAATCAAAACCAGTGGCATAATACAGTTCAATCATGTATACTAAACACTCTGTGAAAGAATTAGCAAAATCGGTTGGAATGTAGAGATTTTATTAACGTTTATAAAAAAAATCGTATTTTTACCGCAAGAAACGACGATTTTTACAATTGGACGATTTACACAAACAAACCCATATTCCTCTGCATGCGAACGTGAAATTGTTGTTATATATAGGTGAGTCCACATGAATTTAACATATTTTTAAGAAATTAGAGAAAGCCCAAGGAATTTGTTGATTTTATAGATATTTATATAGTGAAAATCTCGCAAAAACGAAATTTTTTGAAGGATTTTTTTTTGTGGGGAAAATCGAAACCAGTGATATAATACAGTTCAATCATGTATACTAAACACTCTGTGAAAGAATTAGCACAATCGGTTGGAATATAGAGATTTTATTAACGTTTATAGCAAAATCGTGTTTTTACCGCAAGAAACGACGATTTTTACAATTGGACGATTTACACAAACAAACCCATATTCCTCTGCATGCGAACGTGAAATTGTTGTTATATATAGGTGAATCACCATGAATTTAACATTTTTTTAAGAAATTAGGCAAATCCCACGGAATTTGTAGATTTTATTGATAATTATATAGTTAAAAATCTCGCAAAAAGGAAATTTTTTGAAGGATTTTTTTTTTTGTGGGGAAAATCGAAACCAGTGATATAATACAGTTCAATCATGTATACTAAACACTCTGTGAAAGAATTAGCACAATCGGTTGGAATATAGAGATTTTATTAACGTTTATAGCAAAATCGTGTTTTTACCGCAAGAAACGACGATTTTTACAATTGGACGATTTACACAAACAAACCCATATTCCTCTGCATGCGAACGTGAAATTGTTGTTATATATAGATGAATCCACATGAATTTAACGTATTTTTAAGAAATTATACAAATCCCACGGAATTTGTTGATTTTATTGATATATATATAGTTAAAAATCTCGCAAAAACGAAATTTTTTGAAGGATTTTTTTTTGTGGGAAAAATCGAAACCAGTGATATAATACAGTTCAATCATGTATACTAAACACTCTGTGAAAGAATTAGCACAATCGGTTGGAATATAGAGATTTTATTAACGTTTATAGCAAAATCGTGTTTTTAATGCAAGAAACGACGATATTTCAATTGGACGATTTACACAAACAAACCCATATTCCTCTGCATGCGAACGTGTAATTGTTGAAATATATAGGTGAATCCACATGAATTTAACATTTTTTTAAGAAATTAGACAAATCCCACGGAATTTGTAGATTTTATTGATAATTATATAGTTAAAAATCTCGCAAAAACGAAATTTTTTGAAGGATTTTTTTTTGTGGGGAAAATCGAAACCAGTGATATAATACACTTCAATCATGTATACTAAACACTCTGTGAAAGAATTAGCACAATCGGTTGGAATATAGAGATTTTATTAACGTTTATAGCAAAATCGTGTTTTTACCGCAAGAAACAACGATTTTTACAATTGGACGATTTACACAAACAAACCCATATTCCTCTGCATGCGAACGTGAAATTGTTGTTATATATAGATGAATCCACATGAATTTAACATGTTTTTAAGAAATTAGACAAATCCCACGGAATTTGTTGATTTTATTGATATTTATATAGTTAAAAATCTCGCAAAAACGAAATTTTTTGAAGGATTTTTTTTGTGGGGAAAATCGAAACCAGTGATATAATACAGTTCAATCATGTATACTAAACACTCTGTGAAAGAATTAGCACAATCGGTTGGAATATAGAGATTTTATTAACGTTTATAGCAAAATCGTGTTTTTACCGCAAGAAACGACGATTTTTACAATTGGACGATTTATACAAACAAACCCATATTCCTCTGCATGCGAACGTGAAATTGTTGTTATATATAGGTGAATCCACATGAATTTAACATATTTTTAAGAAATTAGACAAATCCCACGGAATTTGTAGATTTTATTGATATTTATATAGTTAAAAATCTTGCAAAAACGAAAATTTTTGAAGGATTTTTTTTTGTGGGGAAAATCGAAACCAGTGACATAATACAGTTCAATCATGTATACTAAACACTCTGTGAAAGAATTAGCACAATCGGTTGGAATATAGAGATTTTATTAACGTTTATAGCAAAATCGTGTTTTTACCGCAAGAAACGACGATTTTTACAATTGGACGATTTACACAAACAAACCCATATTCATCTGCATGCGAACGTGAAATTGTTGTTATATATAGGTGAATCCACATGAATTTAACTTTTTTTTTAAGAAATTAGACAAATCCCACGGAATTTGTTGATTTTATTGATATTTATATAGTTAAAATCTCGCAAAAACGAAATTTTTTGAAGAATTTTTTTTTTTGTGGGAAAATCGAAACCAGTGATATAATACAGTTCAATCATGTATACTAAACACTCTGTGAAAGAGATAGCACAATCGGTTGGAATATAGAGATTTTATTAACGTTTATAGCAAAATCGTATTTTTACCGCAAGAAACGACGATTTTTACAATTGGACGATTTACACAAACAAACCCATATTCCTCTGCATGCGAACGTGAAATTGTTGTTATATATAGGTGAATCCACATGAATTTAACATTTTTTTAAGAAATTAGACAAATCCCACGGAATTTGTAGATTTTATTGATATTTATATAGTTAAAAATCTCGCAAAAACGAAATTTTTTGAAGGGTTTTTTTTTGTGGGGAAAATCGAAACCAGTGACATAATACAGTTCAATCATGTATACTAAACACTCTGTGAAAGAATTAGCACAATCGGTTGGATTATAGAGATTTTATTAACGTTTATAGCAAAATCGTGTTTTTACCGCAAGAAACGACGATTTTTACAATTGGACGATTTACACAAACAAACCCATTTTCCTCTGCATGCGAACGTGAAATTGTTGTTATATATAATTGAATCCACATGAATTTAACTTTTTTTTTAAGAAATTAGACAAATCCTACGGAATTTGTTGATTTTATAGATATTTATATAGTTAAAATCTCGCAAAAACGAAATTTTTTGAAGAATTTTTTTTTTTGTGGGAAAATCGAAACCAGTGATATAATACAGTTCAATCATGTATACTAAACACTCTGTGAAAGAATTAGCACAATCGGTTGGATTATAGAGATTTTATTAACGTTTATAGCAAAATCGTGTTTTTACCGCAAGAAACGACGATTTTTACAATTGGACGATTTACACAAACAAACCCATTTTCCTCTGCATGCGAACGTGAAATTGTTGTTATATATAATTGAATCCACATGAATTTAACTTTTTTTTAAGAAATTAGACAAATCCTACGGAATTTGTTGATTTTATAGATATTTATATAGTTAAAATCTCGCAAAAACGAAATTTTTTGAAGAATTTTTTTTTTTTGTGGGAAAATCGAAACCAGTGATATAATACAGTTCAATCATGTATACTAAACACTCTGTGAAAGAATTAGCACAATCGGTTGGAATATAGAGATTTTATTAACGTTTATAGCAAAATCGTATTTTTACCGCAAGAAACGACGATTTTTACAACTGGACGATTTACACAAACAAACCCATATTCCTCTGCTTGCGAACGTGAAATTGTTGTTATATATAGATGAATCCACATGAATTTAACTTTTTTTTTAAGAAATTTGACAAATCCCACGGAATTTGTTGATTTTATTGATATTTATATAGTTAAAATCTCGCAAAACGAAATTTTTTTAAGGATTTTTTTTTGTGGGGAAAATCGAAACCAGTGATATAATACAGTTCAATCACGTATACTAAACACTCTGTGAAAGAATTAGCACAATCGGTTGCATATAGAGATTTTATTAACGATTATAGCAAAATCGTGTTTTTACTGCAAGAAACGACGATATTTCAATTGGACGATTTACACAAACAAACCCATATTCCTCTGCATGCGAACGTGAAATTGTTGTTATATATAGATGAATCCACATGAATTTAATATATTTTTAGAAATTAGACAAATCCCACGGAATTTGTTGATTTTATTGATATTTATATAGTTAAAAATCTCTCAAAAACGAAATTTTTTGAAGGATTTTTTTTGTGGGGAAAATCGAAACCAGTGATATAATACAGTTCAATCATGTATACTAAACACTCTGTGAAAGAATTAGCACAATCGGTTGGAATATAGAGATTTTATTAACGTTTATAGCAAAATCGTGTTTTTACCGCAAGAAACGACGATTTTTACAATTGGACGATTTATACAAACAAACCCATATTCCTCTGCATGCGAACGTGAAATTGTTGTTATATATAGGTGAATCCACATGAATTTAACATATTTTTAAGAAATTAGACAAATCCCACGGAATTTGTAGATTTTATTAATATTTATATAGTTAAAAATCTCGCAAAAACGAAATTTTTTGAAGGATTTTTTTTTGTGGGGAAAATCGAAACCAGTGACATAATACAGTTCAATCATGTATACTAAACACTCTGTGAAAGAATTAGCACAATCGGTTTGAATATAGAGATTTTATTAACGTTTATAGCAAAATCGTATTTTTACCGCAAGAAACGACGATTTTTACAATTGGACGATTTACACAAACAAACCCATATTCCTCTCCATGCGAACGTGAAATTGTTGTTATATATAGGTGAATCCACATGAATTTAACTTTTTTTTTAAGAAATTAGACAAATCCCACGGAATTTGTTGATTTTATTGATATTTATATAGTTAAAATCTCGCAAAAAAGAAATTTTTTGAAGAATTTTTTTTTTTTGTGGGAAAATCGAAACCAGTGATATAATACAGTTCAATCATGTATACTAAACACTCTGTGAAAGAATTAGCACAATCGGTTGGAATATAGAGATTTTATTAACGTTTATAGCAAAATCGTATTTTTACCGCAAGAAACGACGATTTTTACAATTGGACGATTTACACAAACAAACCCATATTCCTCTGCATGCGAACGTGAAATTGTTGTTATATATAGGTGAATCCACATGAATTTAACATTTTTTTAAAAAATTAGACAAATCCCACGGAATTTGTAGATTTTATTTATAATTATATAGTTAAAAATTTCGCAAAAAAGAAATTTTTTGAAGGATTTTTTTTTTTGTGGGGAAAATCGAAACCTATGATATAATACAGTTCAATCAAGTATATTAAACACACTGTGAAAGAATTAGCACAATCGGTTGGAATATAGAGATTTTATTAACGTTTATAGCAAAATCGTGTTTTTACCGCAAGAAACGACGATTTTTACAATTGGACGATTTACACAAACAAACCCATATTCCTCTGCATGCGAACGTGAAATTGTTGATATATATAGGTGAATCCACATGAATTTAACATTATTTTAAGAAATTAGACAAATCCCACGGAATTTGTTGATTTTATATATATTTATATAGTTAAAATCTCGCAAAAACGAAATTTTTTGAAGGATTTTTTTTTTTGTAGGATAAATCGAAACCAGTGATATAATACAGTTCAATCATGTATACTAAACACTCTGTGAAAGAATTAGCAAAATCGTTTGGAATATAGAGTTTTTTATTTACGTTTATAGGAAAATCGTGTTTTTACCGCAAGAAACGACGAGATTTTTACAATTGGATGATTTACACAAACAAACCCATATTCCTCTGCATGTGAACGTGAAATTGTTGTTATATATAGGTGAATCCACATGAATTTAACATATTTTTAAGAAATTAGACAAATCCCACGGAATTTGTAGATTTTATTGATATTTATATAGTTAAAAATCTCGCAAAAACGAAATTTTTTGAAGGATTTTTTTTGTGGGGAAAATCAAAACCAGTGGCATAATACAGTTCAATCATGTATACTAAACACTCTGTGAAAGAATTAGCAAAATCGGTTGGAATGTAGAGATTTTATTAACGTTTATAAAAAAAATCGTATTTTTACCGCAAGAAACGACGATTTTTACAATTGGACGATTTACACAAACAAACCCATATTCCTCTGCATGCGAACGTGAAATTGTTGTTATATATAGGTGAGTCCACATGAATTTAACATATTTTTAAGAAATTAGAGAAAGCCCAAGGAATTTGTTGATTTTATAGATATTTATATAGTGAAAATCTCGCAAAAACGAAATTTTTTGAAGGATTTTTTTTTTTGGGGAAAATCGAAACCAGTGATATAATACAGTTCAATCATGTATACTAAACACTCTGTGAAAGAATTAGCACAATCGGTTGGAATATAGAGATTTTATTAACGTTTATAGCAAAATCGTGTTTTTACCGCAAGAAACGACGATTTTTACAATTGGACGATTTACACAAACAAACCCATATTCCTCTGCATGCGAACGTGAAATTGTTGTTATATATATTTGAATCCCCATGATTTTAACATGTTTTTAAGAAATTAGACAATAGTTAAAATCTCGCAAAAACGAAATTTTTTGAAGGATTTTTTTTTTGTGGGGAAAATCGAAACCAGTGATATAATACAGTTCAATCATGTATACTAAACACTCTGTGAAAGAATTAGCACAATCGGTTGCAATATAGAGATTTTATTAACGTTTATAGCAAAATCGTGTTTTTACCGCAAGAATCGACGATTTTTAAAATTGGAGGATTTACACAAACAAACCCATATTCCTCTGCATGCGAACGTGAAATTGTTGTTATATATAGGTGAATCCACATGAATTTAACATATTTTTAAGAAATTAGATAAATCCCACGGAATTTGTAGATTTTATTAATATTTATATAGTTAAAAATCTCGCAAAAACGAAATTATTTGAAGGATTTTTTTTTGTGGGGAAAATCGAAACCAGTGATATAATACAGTTCAATCATGTATATTAAACACTCTGTGAAAGAATTAGCACAATCGGTTGGAATATAGAGATTTTATTAACGTTTATAGCAAAATCGTGTTTTTTCCGCAAGAAACGACGATTTTTACAATTGGACGATTTACACAAACAAACCCATATTCCTCTGCATGCGAACGTGAAATTGTTGTTATATATAGGTGTATCCACATGAATTTAACATTTTTTAAAGAAATTAGACAAATCCCACGGAATTTGTTGATTTTATAGATATTTATATAGGTAAAATCTCGTAAAAACGAAATTTTTTGAAGGATTTTTTTTTGTGGGGTAAATCGAAACCAGTGATATAATACAGTTCAATCATGTATACTAAACCCTCTGTGAAAGAATTAGCACAATCGGTTGGAATATAGAGATTTTATTAACGTTTATAGCAAAATCGTGTTTTTACCGCAAGAAACGACGATTTTTACAATTGGACGATTTACACAAACAAACCCATATTCCTCTGCATGTGAACGTGAAATTGTTGTTATATATAGGTGAATCCACATGAATTTAACATATTTTTAAGAAATTAGACAAATCCCACGGAATTTGTAGATTTTATTGATATTTATATAGTTAAAAATCTCGCAAAAACGAAATTTTTTGAAGGATTTTTTTTTTTGTGGGGAAAACGAAACCAGTGATATAATACAGTTCAATCATGTATACTAAACACTCTTTGAAAGAATTAGCACAATCGGTTGGAATATAGAGATTTTATTAACGTTTATAACAAAATCGTGTTTTTACCGCAAGAAACGACGATTTTTACAATTGGACGATTTACACAAACAAACCCATATTCCTCTGCATGCGAACGTGAAATTGTTGTTATATATAGGTGAATCCACATGAATTTAACACATTTTTAAGAAATTAGACAAATCCCTCGGAATTTGTTGATTTTATAGATATTTATATAGTTAAAATCTCGCAAAAACGAAATTTTTTGAAGGATTTTTTTTGTGGGGAAAATGGAAACCAGTGATATAATACAGTTCAATCATGTATACTAAACACTCTGTGAAAGAATTAGCTCAATCGGTTGGAATATAGAGATTTTATTAACGTTTATAGCAAAATCGTGTTTTTAATGCAAGAAACGACGATATTTCAATTGGACGATTTACACAAACAAACCCATATTCCTCTGCATGCGAACGTGTAATTGTTGAAATATATAGGTGAATCCACATGAATTTAACATTTTTTTAAGAAATTAGACAAATCCCACGGAATTTGTAGATTTTATTGATAATTATATAGTTAAAAATCTCGCAAAAACGAAATTTTTTGAAGGATTTTTTTTTGTGGGGAAAATCGAAACCAGTGATATAATACACTTCAATCATGTATACTAAACACTCTGTGAAAGAATTAGCACAATCGGTTGGAATATAGAGATTTTATTAACGTTTATAGCAAAATCGTGTTTTTACCGCAAGAAACAACGATTTTTACAATTGGACGATTTACACAAACAAACCCATATTCCTCTGCATGCGAACGTGAAATTGTTGTTATATATAGATGAATCCACATGAATTTAACATGTTTTTAAGAAATTAGACAAATCCCACGGAATTTGTTGATTTTATTGATATTTATATAGTTAAAAATCTCGCAAAAACGAAATTTTTTGAAGGATTTTTTTTGTGGGGAAAATCGAAACCAGTGATATAATACAGTTCAATCATGTATACTAAACACTCTGTGAAAGAATTAGCACAATCGGTTGGAATATAGAGATTTTATTAACGTTTATAGCAAAATCGTGTTTTTACCGCAAGAAACGACGATTTTTACAATTGGACGATTTATACAAACAAACCCATATTCCTCTGCATGCGAACGTGAAATTGTTGTTATATATAGGTGAATCCACATGAATTTAACATATTTTTAAGAAATTAGACAAATCCCACGGAATTTGTAGATTTTATTGATATTTATATAGTTAAAAATCTTGCAAAAACGAAAATTTTTGAAGGATTTTTTTTTGTGGGGAAAATCGAAACCAGTGACATAATACAGTTCAATCATGTATACTAAACACTCTGTGAAAGAATTAGCACAATCGGTTGGAATATAGAGATTTTATTAACGTTTATAGCAAAATCGTGTTTTTACCGCAAGAAACGACGATTTTTACAATTGGACGATTTACACAAACAAACCCATATTCATCTGCATGCGAACGTGAAATTGTTGTTATATATAGGTGAATCCACATGAATTTAACTTTTTTTTTAAGAAATTAGACAAATCCCACGGAATTTGTTGATTTTATTGATATTTATATAGTTAAAATCTCGCAAAAACGAAATTTTTTGAAGAATTTTTTTTTTTGTGGGAAAATCGAAACCAGTGATATAATACAGTTCAATCATGTATACTAAACACTCTGTGAAAGAGATAGCACAATCGGTTGGAATATAGAGATTTTATTAACGTTTATAGCAAAATCGTATTTTTACCGCAAGAAACGACGATTTTTACAATTGGACGATTTACACAAACAAACCCATATTCCTCTGCATGCGAACGTGAAATTGTTGTTATATATAGGTGAATCCACATGAATTTAACATTTTTTTAAGAAATTAGACAAATCCCACGGAATTTGTAGATTTTATTGATATTTATATAGTTAAAAATCTCGCAAAAACGAAATTTTTTGAAGGGTTTTTTTTTGTGGGGAAAATCGAAACCAGTGACATAATACAGTTCAATCATGTATACTAAACACTCTGTGAAAGAATTAGCACAATCGGTTGGATTATAGAGATTTTATTAACGTTTATAGCAAAATCGTGTTTTTACCGCAAGAAACGACGATTTTTACAATTGGACGATTTACACAAACAAACCCATTTTCCTCTGCATGCGAACGTGAAATTGTTGTTATATATAATTGAATCCACATGAATTTAACTTTTTTTTTAAGAAATTAGACAAATCCTACGGAATTTGTTGATTTTATAGATATTTATATAGTTAAAATCTCGCAAAAACGAAATTTTTTGAAGAATTTTTTTTTTTGTGGGAAAATCGAAACCAGTGATACAATACAGTTCAATCATGTATACTAAACACTCTGTGAAAGAATTAGCACAATCGGTTGGATTATAGAGATTTTATTAACGTTTATAGCAAAATCGTGTTTTTACCGCAAGAAACGACGATTTTTACAATTGGACGATTTACACAAACAAACCCATTTTCCTCTGCATGCGAACGTGAAATTGTTGTTATATATAATTGAATCCACATGAATTTAACTTTTTTTTTAAGAAATTAGACAAATCCTACGGAATTTGTTGATTTTATAGATATTTATATAGTTAAAATCTCGCAAAAACGAAATTTTTTGAAGAATTTTTTTTTTTTGTGGGAAAATCGAAACCAGTGATATAATACAGTTCAATCATGTATACTAAACACTCTGTGAAAGAATTAGCACAATCGGTTGGAATATAGAGATTTTATTAACGTTTATAGCAAAATCGTATTTTTACCGCAAGAAACGACGATTTTTACAACTGGACGATTTACACAAACAAACCCATATTCCTCTGCATGCGAACGTGAAATTGTTGTTATATATAGATGAATCCACATGAATTTAACTTTTTTTTTAAGAAATTTGACAAATCCCACGGAATTTGTTGATTTTATTGATATTTATATAGTTAAAATCTCGCAAAACGAAATTTTTTTAAGGATTTTTTTTTGTGGGGAAAATCGAAACCAGTGATATAATACAGTTCAATCACGTATACTAAACACTCTGTGAAAGAATTAGCACAATCGGTTGCATATAGAGATTTTATTAACGATTATAGCAAAATCGTGTTTTTACTGCAAGAAACGACGATATTTCAATTGGACGATTTACACAAACAAACCCATATTCCTCTGCATGCGAACGTGAAATTGTTGTTATATATAGATGAATCCACATGAATTTAATATATTTTTAGAAATTAGACAAATCCCACGGAATTTGTTGATTTTATTGATATTTATATAGTTAAAAATCTCTCAAAAACGAAATTTTTTGAAGGATTTTTTTTGTGGGGAAAATCGAAACCAGTGATATAATACAGTTCAATCATGTATACTAAACACTCTGTGAAAGAATTAGCACAATCGGTTGGAATATAGAGATTTTATTAACGTTTATAGCAAAATCGTGTTTTTACCGCAAGAAACGACGATTTTTACAATTGGACGATTTATACAAACAAACCCATATTCCTCTGCATGCGAACGTGAAATTGTTGTTATATATAGGTGAATCCACATGAATTTAACATATTTTTAAGAAATTAGACAAATCCCACGGAATTTGTAGATTTTATTAATATTTATATAGTTAAAAATCTCGCAAAAACGAAATTTTTTGAAGGATTTTTTTTTGTGGGGAAAATCGAAACCAGTGACATAATACAGTTCAATCATGTATACTAAACACTCTGTGAAAGAATTAGCACAATCGGTTTGAATATAGAGATTTTATTAACGTTTATAGCAAAATCGTATTTTTACCGCAAGAAACGACGATTTTTACAATTGGACGATTTACACAAACAAACCCATATTCCTCTCCATGCGAACGTGAAATTGTTGTTATATATAGGTGAATCCACATGAATTTAACTTTTTTTTAAGAAATTAGACAAATCCCACGGAATTTGTTGATTTTATTGATATTTATATAGTTAAAATCTCGCAAAAAAGAAATTTTTTGAAGAATTTTTTTTTTTTGTGGGAAAATCGAAACCAGTGATATAATACAGTTCAATCATGTATACTAAACACTCTGTGAAAGAATTAGCACAATCGGTTGGAATATAGAGATTTTATTAACGTTTATAGCAAAATCGTATTTTTACCGCAAGAAACGACGATTTTTACAATTGGACGATTTACACAAACAAACCCATATTCCTCTGCATGCGAACGTGAAATTGTTGTTATATATAGGTGAATCCACATGAATTTAACATTTTTTTAAAAAATTAGACAAATCCCACGGAATTTGTAGATTTTATTTATAATTATATAGTTAAAAATTTCGCAAAAAAGAAATTTTTTGAAGGATTTTTTTTTTGTGGGGAAAATCGAAACCTATGATATAATACAGTTCAATTAAGTATATTAAACACACTGTGAAAGAATTAGCACAATCGGTTGGAATATAGAGATTTTATTAACGTTTATAGCAAAATCGTGTTTTTACCGCAAGAAACGACGATTTTTACAATTGGACGATTTACACAAACAAACCCATATTCCTCTGCATGCGAACGTGAAATTGTTGATATATATAGGTGAATCCACATGAATTTAACATTATTTTAAGAAATTAGACAAATCCCACGGAATTTGTTGATTTTATATATATTTATATAGTTAAAATCTCGCAAAAACGAAATTTTTTGAAGGATTTTTTTTTTTGTAGGATAAATCGAAACCAGTGATATAATACAGTTCAATCATGTATACTAAACACTCTGTGAAAGAATTAGCAAAATCGTTTGGAATATAGAGTTTTTTATTTACGTTTATAGGAAAATCGTGTTTTTACCGCAAGAAACGACGAGATTTTTACAATTGGATGATTTACACAAACAAACCCATATTCCTCTGCATGTGAACGTGAAATTGTTGTTATATATAGGTGAATCCACATGAATTTAACATATTTTTAAGAAATTAGACAAATCCCACGGAATTTGTAGATTTTATTGATATTTATATAGTTAAAAATCTCGCAAAAACGAAATTTTTTGAAGGATTTTTTTTGTGGGGAAAATCAAAACCAGTGGCATAATACAGTTCAATCATGTATACTAAACACTCTGTGAAAGAATTAGCAAAATCGGTTGGAATGTAGAGATTTTATTAACGTTTATAAAAAAAATCGTATTTTTACCGCAAGAAACGACGATTTTTACAATTGGACGATTTACACAAACAAACCCATATTCCTCTGCATGCGAACGTGAAATTGTTGTTATATATAGGTGAGTCCACATGAATTTAACATATTTTTAAGAAATTAGAGAAAGCCCAAGGAATTTGTTGATTTTATAGATATTTATATAGTGAAAATCTCGCAAAAACGAAATTTTTTGAAGGATTTTTTTTTTTGGGGAAAATCGAAACCAGTGATATAATACAGTTCAATCATGTATACTAAACACTCTGTGAAAGAATTAGCACAATCGGTTGGAATATAGAGATTTTATTAACGTTTATAGCAAAATCGTGTTTTTACCGCAAGAAACGACGATTTTTACAATTGGACGATTTACACAAACAAACCCATATTCCTCTGCATGCGAACGTGAAATTGTTGTTATATATATTTGAATCCCCATGATTTTAACATGTTTTTAAGAAATTAGACAATAGTTAAAATCTCGCAAAAACGAAATTTTTTGAAGGATTTTTTTTTTGTGGGGAAAATCGAAACCAGTGATATAATACAGTTCAATCATGTATACTAAACACTCTGTGAAAGAATTAGCACAATCGGTTGCAATATAGAGATTTTATTAACGTTTATAGCAAAATCGTGTTTTTACCGCAAGAATCGACGATTTTTAAAATTGGAGGATTTACACAAACAAACCCATATTCCTCTGCATGCGAACGTGAAATTGTTGTTATATATAGGTGAATCCACATGAATTTAACATATTTTTAAGAAATTAGATAAATCCCACGGAATTTGTAGATTTTATTAATATTTATATAGTTAAAAATCTCGCAAAAACGAAATTATTTGAAGGATTTTTTTTTGTGGGGAAAATCGAAACCAGTGATATAATACAGTTCAATCATGTATATTAAACACTCTGTGAAAGAATTAGCACAATCGGTTGGAATATAGAGATTTTATTAACGTTTATAGCAAAATCGTGTTTTTTCCGCAAGAAACGACGATTTTTACAATTGGACGATTTACACAAACAAACCCATATTCCTCTGCATGCGAACGTGAAATTGTTGTTATATATAGGTGTATCCACATGAATTTAACATTTTTTAAAGAAATTAGACAAATCCCACGGAATTTGTTGATTTTATAGATATTTATATAGGTAAAATCTCGTAAAAACGAAATTTTTTGAAGGATTTTTTTTTGTGGGGTAAATCGAAACCAGTGATATAATACAGTTCAATCATGTATACTAAACCCTCTGTGAAAGAATTAGCACAATCGGTTGGAATATAGAGATTTTATTAACGTTTATAGCAAAATCGTGTTTTTACCGCAAGAAACGACGATTTTTACAATTGGACGATTTACACAAACAAACCCATATTCCTCTGCATGTGAACGTGAAATTGTTGTTATATATAGGTGAATCCACATGAATTTAACATATTTTTAAGAAATTAGACAAATCCCACGGAATTTGTAGATTTTATTGATATTTATATAGTTAAAAATCTCGCAAAAACGAAATTTTTTGAAGGATTTTTTTTTTGTGGGGAAAACGAAACCAGTGATATAATACAGTTCAATCATGTATACTAAACACTCTTTGAAAGAATTAGCACAATCGGTTGGAATATAGAGATTTTATTAACGTTTATAACAAAATCGTGTTTTTACCGCAAGAAACGACGATTTTTACAATTGGACGATTTACACAAACAAACCCATATTCCTCTGCATGCGAACGTGAAATTGTTGTTATATATAGGTGAATCCACATGAATTTAACACATTTTTAAGAAATTAGACAAATCCCTCGGAATTTGTTGATTTTATAGATATTTATATAGTTAAAATCTCGCAAAAACGAAATTTTTTGAAGGATTTTTTTTGTGGGGAAAATGGAAACCAGTGATATAATACAGTTCAATCATGTATACTAAACACTCTGTGAAAGAATTAGCACAATCGGTTGGAATATAGAGATTTTATTAACGTTTATAGCAAAATCGTGTTTTTACCGCAAGAAACGACGATTTTTACAATTGGACGATTTACACAAACAAACCCATATTCCTCTGCATGTGAACGTGAAATTGTTGTTATATATAGGTGAATCCACATGAATTTAACATATTTTTAAGAAATTAGACAAATCCCACGGCATTTGTAGATTTTATTGATATTTATATTGTTAAAAATCTCGCAAAAACGAAATTTTTTGAAGGATTTTTTTTTGTGGGGAAAATCGAAACCAGTGACATAATACAGTACAATCATGTATACTAAACACTCTGTGAAAGAATTAGCACAATCGGTTGGAATATAGAGATTTTATTAACGTTTATAGCAAAATCGTGTTTTTACCGCAAGAAACGACGATTTTTACAATTGGACGTTTTACACAAACAAACCAATATTCCTCTGCATGCGAACGTGAAATTGTTGTTATATATAGTTGAATCCACATGAATTTAACATATTTTTAAGAAATTTGACAAATCCCACGTAATTTGTAGATTATATTGATATTTATATAGTTAAAAATCTCGCAAAAACGAAATTTTTTGAAGGATTTCTTTTTTTGGTGAAAATCGAAACCAGTGATATAATACAGATCAATCATGTATACTAAACACTCTGTGAAAGAATTAGCACAATCGGTTGGAATATAGAGATTTTATTAACGTTTATAGCAAAATCGTGTTTTTACCGGAAGAAACGACGATTTTTACAATTGGACGATTTACACAAACAAACCCATTTTCCTCTGCATGCGAACGTGAAATTGTTGTTATATATAGGTGAATCCACATGAATTTAACATATTTTTAAGAAATTAGACAAATCCCACGGAATTTGTTGATTTTATACATATTTATATAGTTAAAATCTCGCAAAATCGAAATTTTTTGAAGGATTTTTTTTGTGGGGAAAATCGAAACCAGTGATATAATACAGTTCAATCATGTATATTAAACCCTCTGTGAAAGAATTAGCACAATCGGTTGGAATATAGAGATTTTATTAACGATTATAACAAAATCGTGTTTTTACCGCAAGAAACGATGATTTTTACAATTGGACGATTTACACAAACAAACCCATATTCCTCCGCATGCGAACGTGAAATTGTTGTTATATATAGGTGAATCCACATGAATTTAACATATTTTTAAGAAATTAGACAAATCCCACGGAATTTGTAGATTTTATTGATATTTATATAGTTAAAAATCTCGCAAAAACGAAATTTTTTGAAGGATTTTTTTTTGTGGGGAAAATCGAAACAAGTGATATAATACAGTTCAATCATATATACTAAACACTCTGTGAAAGAATTAGCACAATCGGTTGGAATATAGAGATTTTATTAACGTTTATAGCAAAATCGTGTTTTTACCGCAAGAAACGACGATTTTTACAATTGGACGATTTATACAAACAAACCCATATTCCTCTGCATGGGAACGTGAAATTGTTGTTATATATAGTTGAATCCACATGAATTTAACATATTTTTAAGAAATTAGACAAATCCCACGGAATTTGTAGATTTTATTGATATTTATATAGTTAAAAATCTCGCAAAAACGAAATTTTTTGAAGGAATTTTTTTTTTTTGTGGGGAAAATCGAAACCAGCGACATAATACAGTTCAATCATGTATACTAAACACTCTGTGAAAGAATTAGCACAATCGGTTGGAATATAGAGATTTTATTAACGTTTATAGCAAAATCGTGTTTTTACCGCAAGAAACGACGATTTTTACAATTGGATGATTTACACAAACAAACCCCTATTCCTCTGCATGCGAACGTGAAATTGTTGTTATATATATTTGAATCCCCATGAATTTAACATGTTTTTAAGAAATTAGACAATAGTTAAAATCTCGCAAAAACGAAATTTTTTGAAGGATTTTTTTTTTTGTGGGGAAAATCGAAACCAGTGATATAATACAGTTCAATCATGTATACTAAACACTCTGTGAAAGAATTAGCACAATCGGTTGCAATATAGAGGTTTTATTAACGTTTATAGCAAAATCGTGTTTTTACCGCAAGAATCGACGATTTTTAAAATTGGAGGATTTACACAAACAAACCCATATTCCACTGCATGCGAACGTGAAATTGTTGTTATATATAGGTGAATCCACATGAATTTAACATACTTTTAAGAAATTAGATAAATCCCACGGAATTTGTAGATTTTATTAATATTTATATAGTTAAAAATCTCGCAAAAACGAAATTATTTGAAGGATTTTTTTTTGTGGGGAAAATCGAAACCAGTGATATAATACAGTTCAATCATGTATATTAAACACTCTGTGAAAGAATTAGCACAATCGGTTGGAATATAGAGATTTTATTAACGTTTATAGCAAAATCGTGTTTTTTCCGCAAGAAACGACGATTTTTACAATTGGAAGATTTACACAAACAAACCCATATTCCTCTGCATGCGAACGTGAAATTGTTGTTATATATAGGTGTATCCACATGAATTTAACATTTTTTAAAGAAATTAGACAAATCCCACGGAATTTGTTGATTTTATAGATATTTATATAGTTAAAATCTCGTAAAAACGAAATTTTTTGAAGGATTTTTTTTGTGGGGTAAATCGAAACCAGTGATATAATACAGTTCAATCATGTATACTAAACCCTCTGTGAAAGAATTAGCACAATCGGTTGGAATATAGAGATTTTATTAACGTTTATAGCAAAATCGTGTTTTTACCGCAAGAAACGACGATTTTTACAATTGGACGATTTACACAAACAAACCCATATTCCTCTGCATGTGAACGTGAAATTGTTGTTATATATAGGTGAATCCACATGAATTTAACATATTTTTAAGAAATTAGACAAATCCCACGGAATTTGTAGATTTTATTGATATTTATATAGTTAAAAATCTCGCAAAAACGAAATTTTTTGAAGGATTTTTTTTTTTTGTGGGGAAAACGAAACCAGTGATATAATACAGTTCAATCATGTATACTAAACACTCTTTGAAAGAATTAGCACAATCGGTTGGAATATAGAGATTTTATTAACGTTTATAACAAAATCGTGTTTTTACCGCAAGAAACGACGATTTTTACAATTGGACGATTTACACAAACAAACCCATATTCCTCTGCATGCGAACGTGAAATTGTTGTTATATATAGGTGAATCCACATGAATTTAACACATTTTATAGAAATTAGACAAATCCCACGGAATTTGTAGATTTTATTGATAATTATATAGTTAAAAATCTCGCAAAAACGAAATTTTTTGAAGGATTTTTTTTTTGTGGGGAAAATCGAAACCAGTGATATAATACAGTTCAATCATATATACTAAACACTCTGTGAAAGAATTAGCACAATCGGTTGGAATATAGAGATTTTATTAACGTTTATAGCAAAATCGTGTTTTTACCGCAAGAAACGACGATTTTTACAATTGGACGATTTATACAAACAAACCCATATTCCTCTGCATGGGAACGTGAAATTGTTGTTATATATAGTTGAATCCACATGAATTTAACATATTTTTAAGAAATTAGACAAATCCCACGGAATTTGTAGATTTTATTGATATTTATATAGTTAAAAATCTCGCAAAAACGAAATTTTTTGAAGGATTTTTTTTTTTGTGGGGAAAATCGAAACCAGTGACATAATACAGTTCAATCATGTATACTAAACACTCTGTGAAAGAATTAGCACAATCGGTTGGAATATAGAGATTTTATTAACGTTTATAGCAAAATCGTGTTTTTACCGCAAGAAACGACGATTTTTACAATTGGACGATTTACACAAACAAACCCATATTCCTCTGCATGCGAACGTGAAATTGTTGTTATATATATTTGAATCCCCTTGATTTTAACATGTTTTTAAGAAATTAGACTATAGTTAAAATCTCGCAAAAACGAAATTTTTTGAAGGATTTTTTTTTTGTGGGGAAAATCGAAACCAGTGATATAATACAGTTCAATCATGTATACTAAACACTCTGTGAAAGAATTAGCACAATCGGTTGCAATATAGAGATTTTATTAACGTTTATAGCAAAATCGTGTTTTTACCGCAAGAATCGACGATTTTTAAAATTGGAGGATTTACACAAACAAACCCATATTCCTCTGCATGCGAACGTGAAATTGTTGTTATATATAGGTGAATCCACATGAATTTAACATATTTTTAAGAAATTAGATAAATCCCACGGAATTTGTAGATTTTATTAATATTTATATAGTTAAAAATCTCGCAAAAACGAAATTATTTGAAGGATTTTTTTTGTGGGGAAAATCGAAACCAGTGATATAATACAGTTCAATCATGTATATTAAACACTCTGTGAAAGAATTAGCACAATCGGTTGGAATATAGAGATTTTATTAACGTTTATAGCAAAATCGTGTTTTTTCCGCAAGAAACGACGATTTTTACAATTGGACGATTTACACAAACAAACCCATATTCCTCTGCATGCGAACGTGAAATTGTTGTTATATATAGGTGTATCCACATGAATTTAACATTTTTTAAAAAATTAGACAAATCCCACGGAATTTGTTGATTTTATAGATATTTATATAGTTAAAATCTCGTAAAAACGAAATTTTTTGAAGGATTTTTTTTTGTGGGGTAAATCGAAACCAGTGATATAATACAGTTCAATCATGTATACTAAACCCTCTGTGAAAGAATTAGCACAATCGGTTGGAATATAGAGATTTTATTAACGTTTATAGCAAAATCGTGTTTTTACCGCAAGAAACGACGATTTTTACAATTGGACGATTTACACAAACAAACCCATATTCCTCTGCATGTGAACGTGAAATTGTTGTTATATATATATGTGAATCCACATGAATTTAACATATTTTTAAGAAATTAGACAAATCCCACGGAATTTGTAGATTTTATTGATATTTATATAGTTAAAAATCTCGCAAAAACGAAATTTTTTGAAGGATTTTTTTTTTGTGGGGAAAACGAAACCAGTGATATAATACAGTTCAATCATGTATACTAAACACTCTTTGAAGGAATTAGCACAATCGGTTGGAATATAGAGATTTTATTAACGTTTATAACAAAATCGTGTTTTTACCGCAAGAAACGACGATTTTTACAATTGGACGATTTACACAAACAAACCCATATTCCTCTGCATGCGAACGTGAAATTGTTGTTATATATAGGTGAATCCACATGAATTTAACACATTTTTAAGAAATTAGACAAATCCCTCGGAATTTGTTGATTTTATATAGTTAAAATCTCGCAAAAACGAAATTTTTTGAAGGATTTTTTTTGTGGGGAAAATGGAAACCAGTGATATAATACAGTTCAATCATGTATACTAAACACTCTGTGAAAGAATTAGCACAATCGGTTGGAATATAGAGATTTTATTAACGTTTATATCAAAGTCGTGTTTTTACCGGAAGAAACGAAGATTTTTACAATTGGACGATTTATACAAACAAACCCATATTCCTCTGCATGCGAACGTGAAATTGTTGTTATATATAGGTGAATCCACATGAATTTAACATATTTTTAAGAAATTAGACAAATCCCACGGCATTTGTAGATTTTATTGATATTTATATTGTTAAAAATCTCGCAAAAACGAAATTTTTTGAAGGATTTTTTTTTGTGGGGAAAATCGAAACCAGTGACATAATACAGTACAATCATGTATACTAAACACTCTGTGAAAGAATTAGCACAATCGGTTGGAATATAGAGATTTTATTAACGTTTATAGCAAAATCGTGTTTTTACCGCAAGAAACGACGATTTTTACAATTGGACGTTTTACACAAACAAACCAATATTCCTCTGCATGCGAACGTGAAATTGTTGTTATATATAGTTGAATCCACATGAATTTAACATATTTTTAAGAAATTTGACAAATCCCACGTAATTTGTAGATTATATTGATATTTATATAGTTAAAAATCTCGCAAAAACGAAATTTTTTGAAGGATTTTTTTTTTTGGTGAAAATCGAAACCAGTGATATAATACAGATCAATCATGTATACTAAATACTCTGTGAAAGAATTAGCACAATCGGTTGGAATATAGAGATTTTATTAACGTTTATAGCAAAATCGTGTTTTTACCGCAAGAAACGACGATTTTTACAATTGGACGATTTACACAAACAAACCCATATTCCTCTGCATGCGAACGTGAAATTGTTGTTATATATAGGTGAATCCACATGAATTTAACATATTTTTAAGAAATTAGACAAATCCCACGGAATTTGTTGATTTTATACATATTTATATAGTTAAAATCTCGCAAATTCGAAATTTTTTGAAGGATTTTTTTTGTGGGGAAAATCGAAACCAGTGATATAATACAGTTCAATCATGTATATTAAACACTCTGTGAAAGAATTAGCACAATCGGTTGGAATATAGAGATTTTATTAACGATTATAACAAAATCGTGTTTTTACCGCAAGAAACGATGATTTTTACAATTGGACGATTTACACAAACAAACCCATATTCCTCTGCATGCGAACGTGAAATTGTTGTTATATATAGGTGAATCCACATGAATTTAACATATTTTTAAGAAATTAGACAAATCCCACGGAATTTGTAGATTTTATTGATATTTATATAGTTAAAAATCTCGCAAAAACGAAATTTTTTGAAGGATTTTTTTTTTGTGGGGAAAATCGAAACAAGTGATATAATACAGTTCAATCATATATACTAAACACTCTGTGAAAGAATTAGCACAATCGGTTGGAATATAGAGATTTTATTAACGTTTATAGCAAAATCGGGTTTTTACCGCAAGAAACGACGATTTTTACAATTGGACGATTTATACAAAGAAACCCATATTCCTCTGCATGGGAACGTGAAATTGTTGTTATATATAGTTGAATCCACATGAATTTAACATATTTTTAAGAAATTAGACAAATCCCACGGAATTTGTAGATTTTATTGATATTTATATAGTTAAAAATCTCGCAAAAACGAAATTTTTTGAAGGAATTTTTTTTTTTTGTGGGGAAAATCGAAACCAGCGACATAATACAGTTCAATCATGTATACTAAACACTCTGTGAAAGAATTAGCACAATCGGTTGGAATATAGAGATTTTATTAACGTTTATAGCAAAATCGTGTTTTTACCGCAAGAAACGACGATTTTTACAATTGGACGATTTACACAAACAAACCCATATTCCTCTGCATGCGAACGTGAAATTGTTGTTATATATATTTGAATCCCCATGAATTTAACATGTTTTTAAGAAATTAGACAATAGTTAAAATCTCGCAAAAACGAAATTTTTTGAAGGATTTTTTTTTTGTGGGGAAAATCGAAACCAGTGATATAATACAGTTCAATCATGTATACTAAACACTCTGTGAAAGAATTAGCACAATCGGTTGCAATATAGAGATTTTATTAACGTTTATAGCAAAATCGTGTTTTTACCGCAAGAATCGACGATTTTTAAAATTGGAGGATTTACACAAACAAACCCATATTCCTCTGCATGCGAACGTGAAATTGTTGTTATATATAGGTGAATCCACATGAATTTAACATATTTTTAAGAAATTAGATAAATCCCACGGAATTTGTAGATTTTATTAATATTTATATAGTTAAAAATCTCGCAAAAACGAAATTATTTGAAGGATTTTTTTTTGTGGGGAAAATCGAAACCAGTGATATAATACAGTTCAATCATGTATATTAAACACTCTGTGAAAGAATTAGCACAATCGGTTGGAATATAGAGATTTTATTAACGTTTATAGCAAAATCGTGTTTTTTCCGCAAGAAACGACGATTTTTACAATTGGACGATTTACACAAACAAACCCATATTCCTCTGCATGCGAACGTGAAATTGTTGTTATATATAGGTGTATCCACATGAATTTAACATTTTTTAAAGAAATTAGACAAATCCCACGGAATTTGTTGATTTTATAGATATTTATATAGTTAAAATCTCGTAAAAACGAAATTTTTTGAAGGATTTTTTTTTTGTGGGGTAAATCGAAACCAGTGATATAATACAGTTCAATCATGTATACTAAACCCTCTGTGAAAGAATTAGCACAATCGGTTGGAATATAGAGATTTTATTAACGTTTATAGCAAAATCGTGTTTTTACCGCAAGAAACGACGATTTTTACAATTGGACGATTTACACAAACAAACCCATATTCCTCTGCGTGTGAACGTGAAATTGTTGTTATATATAGGTGAATCCACATGAATTTAACATATTTTTAAGAAATTAGACAAATCCCACGGAATTTGTAGATTTATTGATATTTATATAGTTAAAAATCTCGCAAAAACGAAATTTTTTGAAGGATTTTTTTTTTGTGGGGAAAACGAAACCAGTGATATAATACAGTTCAATCATGTATACTAAACACTCTTTGAAAGAATTAGCACAATCGGTTGGAATATAGAGATTTTATTAACGTTTATAACAAAATCGTGTTTTTACCGCAAGAAACGACGATTTTTACAATTGGACGATTTACACAAACAAACCCATATTCCTCTGCATGCGAACGTGAAATTGTTGTTATATATAGGTGAATCCACATGATTTAACACATTTTAAGAAATTAGACAAATCCCTCGGAATTTGTTGATTTTATAGATATTTATATAGTTAAAATCTCGCAAAAACGAAATTTTTGAAGGATTTTTTTTGTGGGGAAATGGAAACCAGTGATATAATACAGTTCAATCATGTATACTAAACACTCTGTGAAAGAATTAGCACAATCGGTTGGAATATAGAGATTTTATTAACGTTTATATCAAATCGTGTTTTTACCGGAAGAAACGAAGATTTTTACAATTGGACGATTTATACAAACATACCCATATTCCTCTGCATGCGAACGTGAAATTGTTGTTATATATAGGTGAATCCACATGAATTTAACATATTTTTAAGAAATTAGACAAATCCCACGCCATTTGTAGATTTTATTGATATTTATATTGTTAAAAATCTCGCAAAAACGAAATTTTTTGAAGGATTTTTTTTTTGTGGGGAAAATCGAAACCAGTGACATAATACAGTACAAACATGTATACTAAACACTCTGTGAAAGAATTAGCACAATCGGTTGGAATATAGTGATTTTATTAACGTTTATAGCAAAATCGTGTTTTTACCGCAAGAAACGACGATTTTTACAATTGGACGTTTTACACAAACAAACCAATATTCCTCTGCATGCGAACGTGAAATTGTTGTTATATATAGTTGAATCCACATGAATTTAACATATTTTTAAGAAATTTGACAAATCCCACGTAATTTGTAGATTATATTGATATTTATATAGTTAAAAATCTCGCAAAAACGAAATTTTTTGAAGGATTTTTTTTTTGGTGAAAATCGAAACCAGTGATATAATACAGATCAATCATGTATACTAAACACTCTGTGAAAGAATTAGCACAATCGGTTGGAATATAGAGATTTTATTAACGTTTATAGCAAAATCGTGTTTTTACCGCAAGAAACGACGATTTTTACAATTGGACGATTTACACAAACAAACCCATATTCCTCTGCATGCGAACGTGAAATTGTTGTTATATATAGGTGAATCCACATGAATTTAACATATTTTTAAGAAATTAGACAAATCCCACGAAATTTGTTGATTTTATACATATTTATATAGTTAAAATCTCGCAAAATCGAAATTTTTTGAAGGATTTTTTTTGTGGGGAAAATCGAAACCAGTGATATAATACAGTTCAATCATGAATATTAAACCCTCTGTGAAAGAATTAGCACAATCGGTTGGAATATAGAGATTTTATTAACGTTTATAGCAAAATCGTGTTTTTACCGCAAGAAACGATGATTTTTACAATTGGACGATTTACACAAACAAACCCATATTCCTCTGCATGCGAACGTGAAATTGTTGTTATATATAGGTGTATCCACATGAATTTAACATTTTTTAAAGAAATTAGACAAATCCCACGGAATTTGTTGATTTTATAGATATTTATATAGTTAAAATCTCGTAAAAACGAAATTTTTTGAAGGATTTTTTTTTTGTGGGGTAAATCGAAACCAGTGATATAATACAGTTCAATCATGTATACTAAACCCTCTGTGAAAGAATTAGCACAATCGGTTGGAATATAGAGATTTTATTAACGTTTATAGCAAAATCGTGTTTTTACCGCAAGAAACGACGATTTTTACAATTGGACGATTTACACAAACAAACCCATATTCCTCTGCATGTGAACGTGAAATTGTTGTTATATATAGGTGAATCCACATGAATTTAACATATTTTTAAGAAATTAGACAAATCCCACGGAATTTGTAGATTTTATTGATATTTATATAGTTAAAAATCTCGCAAAAACGAAATTTTTTGAAGGATTTTTTTTTTGTGGGGAAAACGAAACCAGTGATATAATACAGTTCAATCATGTATACTAAACACTCTTTGAAAGAATTAGCACAATCGGTTGGAATATAGAGATTTTATTAACGTTTATAACAAAATCGTGTTTTTACCGCAAGAAACGACGATTTTTACAATTGGACGATTTACACAAACAAACCCATATTCCTCTGCATGCGAACGTGAAATTGTTGTTATATATAGGTGAATCCACATGAATTTAACACATTTTTAAGAAATTAGACAAATCCCTCGGAATTTGTTGATTTTATAGATATTTATATAGTTAAAATCTCGCAAAAACGAAATTTTTTGAAGGATTTTTTTTGTGGGGAAAATGGAAACCAGTGATATAATACAGTTCAATCATGTATACTAAACACTCTGTGAAAGAATTAGCACAATCGGTTGGAATATAGAGATTTTATTAACGTTTATATCAAAATCGTGTTTTTACCGGAAGAAACGAAGATTTTTACAATTGGACGATTTATACAAACAAACCCATATTCCTCTGCATGCGAACGTGAAATTGTTGTTATATATAGGTGAATCCACATGAATTTAACATATTTTTAAGAAATTAGACAAATCCCACGCCATTTGTAGATTTTATTGATATTTATATTGTTAAAAATCTCGCAAAAACGAAATTTTTTGAAGGATTTTTTTTGTGGGGAAAATCGAAACCAGTGATATAATACAGTACAAACATGTATACTAAACACTCTGTGAAAGAATTAGCACAATCGGTTGGAATATAGAGATTTTATTAACGTTTATAGCAAAATCGTGTTTTTACCGCAAGAAACGACGATTTTTACAATTGGACGTTTTACACAAACAAACCAATATTCCTCTGCATGCGAACGTAAAATTGTTGTTATATATAGTTGAATCCACATGTATTTAACATATTTTTAAGAAATTTGACAAATCCCACGTAATTTGTAGATTATATTGATATTTATATAGTTAAAAATCTCGCAAAAACGAAATTTTTTGAAGGATTTTTTTTTTTGGTGAAAATCGAAACCAGTGATATAATACAGATCAATCATGTATACTAAACACTCTGTGAAAGAATTAGCACAATCGGTTGGAATATAGAGATTTTATTAACGTTTATAGCAAAATCGTGTTTTTACCGCAAGAAACGATGATTTTTACAATTGGACGATTTACACAAACAAACCCATATTCCTCTGCATGCGAACGTGAAATTGTTGTTATATATAGGTGAATCCACATGAATTTAACATATTTTTAAGAAATTAGACAAATCCCACGGAATTTGTTGATTTTATACATATTTATATAGTTAAAATCTCGCAAAATCGAAATTTTTTGAAGGATTTTTATTGTGGGGAAAATCGAAACCAGTGATATAATACAGTTCAATCATGTATATTAAACCCTCTGTGAAAGAATTAGCACAATCGGTTGGAATATAGAGATTTTATTAACGATTATAACAAAATCGTGTTTTTACCGCAAGAAACGATGATTTTTACAATTGGACGATTTACACAAACAAACCCATATTCCTCTGCTTGCGAACGTGAAATTGTTGTTATATATAGGTGAATCCACATGAATTTAACATATTTTTAAGAAATTAGACAAATCCCACGGAATTTGTAGATTTTATTGATATTTATATAGTTAAAAATCTCGCAAAAACGAAATTTTTTGAAGGATTTTTTTTTGTGGGGAAAATCGAAACCAGTGACATAATACAGTTCAATCATGTATACTAAACACTCTGTGAAAGAATGAGCACAATCGGTTGGAATATAGAGATTTTATTAACGTTTATAGGAAAATCGTGTTTTTACCGCAAGAAACGACGATTTTTACAATTGGACGATTTACACAAACAAACCCATATTCCTCTGCATGCGAACGTGAAATTGTTGTTATATGTAGGTGAATCCACATGAATTTAACATATTTTAAAGAAATTAAACAAATCCCACGGAATTTGTAGATTTTATTGATATTTATATAGTTAAAAATCTCGCAAAAACGAAATTTTTTGAAGAATTTTTTTTGTGGGGAAAATCGAAACCAGTGATATAATACAGTTCAATCATGTATACTAAACACTCTGTGAAAGAATTAGCACAATCGGTTGGAATATAGAGATTTTATTAACGTTTATAGCAAAATCGTATTTTTACCGCAAGAAACGACGATTTTTACAAATGGACGATTTACACAAACAAACCCATATTCCTCTGCATGCGAACGTAAAATTGTTGTAATATATAGGTGAATCCACATGAATTTAACATTTTTTAAAGAAACTAGACAAATCCCAAGGAATTTGTTGATTTTATAGATATTTATGTAGTTAAAATCTCGCAAAAACGAAATTTTTTGAAGGATTTTTTTTGTGGGGAAATTCGAAACCAGTGATATAATACAGTTCAATCTTGTATACTAAACACTCTGTCAAAGAATTAGCACAATCCGTTGGAATATAGAGATTTTATTAACGTTTATAAAAAAATCGTGTTTTTACCGCAAGAAACGACGATTTTTACAATTGGACGATTTACACAAACAAACCCACATTCCTCTGCATGCGAACGTGGAATTGTTGTTATGTATAGGTGAATCCACATGAATTTAACATATTTTTAAGAAATTAGACAAATCCCACGGAATTTGTAGATTTTATTGTTATTTATATTGTTAAAAATCTCGCAAAAAACGAAATTTTTTGAAGGATTTTTTTTGTGGGGAAAATCGAAACCAGTGACATAATACAGTTCAATCATGTATAGTAAACACTCTGTGAAAGAATTAGCACAATCGGTTGGAATATAGAGATTTTATTAACGTTTATAGCAAAATCGTGTTTTTACCGCAAGAAACGACGATTTTTACAATTGGACGATTTACACAAACAAACCCATATTCCTCTGCATGCGAACGTGAAATTGTTGTTATATATAGGTGAATCCACATGAATTTAACATATTTTTAAGAAATTAGACAAATCCCACGGAATTTGTTGATTTTATAGATATTTATATAGTTAAAAATCTCGCAAAAACGAAATTTTTGAAGGATTTTTTTTTGTGGGGAAAACGAAACCAGTGATATAATACAGTTCAATCATGTATATTAAACACTCTGTGAAAGAATTAGCACAATCGGTTGGAATATAGAGATTTTATTAACGTTTATAGCAAAATCGTGTTTTTACCGCAAGAAACGACGATTTTTACAATTGGACGATTTACACAAACAAACCCATATTCCTCAGCATGCGAACGTGAAATTGTTGTTATATATAGGTGAATCCACATGAATTTAACATATTTTTAAGAAATTAGGCAAATCCCAAGGAATTTGTTGATTTTATAGATATTTATATAGTTAAAATCTCGCAAAAACGAAATTTTTTGAAGGATTTTTTTCGTGGGGAAAATCGAAACCAGTGATATAATACAGTTCAATCATGTATACTAAACACTCTGTGAAAGAATTAGCACAATCGGTTGGAATATATAGGTTTTATTAACGTTTATATCAAAATCGTGTTTTCACCGGAAGAAACGAAGATTTTTACAATTGGACGATTTATACAAACAAACCCATATTCCTCTGCATGCGAACGTGAAATTGTTGTTATATATAGGTGAATCCACATGAATTTAACATATTTTTAAGAAATTAGACAAATCCCACGGCATTTGTAGATTTTATTGATATTTATATTGTTAAAAATCTCGCAAAAACGAAATTTTTTGAAGGATTTTTTTTTTGTGGGGAAAATCGAAACCAGTGACATAATACAGTTCAATCATGTATACTAAACACTCTGTGAAAGAATTAGCACAATCGGTTGGAATATAGAGATTTTATTAACGTTTATAGCAAAATCGTGTTTTTACCGCAAGAAACGACGATTTTTACAATTGGACGATTTACACAAACAAACCAATATTCCTCTGCATGCGAACGTGAAATTGTTGTTATATATAGGTGAATCCACATGAATTTAACATATTTTTAAGAAATTAGACAAATCCCACGGAATTTGTAGATTTTATTGATATTTATATAGTTAAAAATCTCGCAAAAACGAAATTTTTTGAAGGATTTTTTTTTTTTGTGGGGAAAATCGAAACCAGTGACATAATACAGTTCAATCATGTATACTAAATACTCTGTGAAAGAATTAGCACAATCGGTTGGAATATAGAGATTTTATTAACGTTTATAGCAAAATCGTGTTTTTACCGCAAGAAACGACGATTTTTACAATTGGACGATTTACACAAACAAACCCATATTCCTCTGCATGCGAACGTGAAATTATTGTTATATGTAGGTGAATCCACATGAATTTAACATATTTTTAAGAAATTAGACAAATCCCACGGAATTTGTAGATTTTATTGATATTTATATAGTTAAAAATCTCGCAAAAACGAAATTTTTTGAAGGATTTTCTTTGGGGAAAATCGAAACCAGGGATATAATACAGTTCAATCATGTATATTAAACACTCTGTGAAAGAATTAGCACAATCGGTTGGAATATAGAGATTTTATTAACGTTTATAGCAAAATCGTGTTTTTACCGCAAGAAACGACGATTTTTACAATTGGACGATTTACACAAACAAACCCACATTCCTCTGCATGCGAACGTGAAATTGTTGTTATATATAGGTGAATCCACATGAATTTAACATATTTTTAAGAAATTAGACAAATCCCACGGAATTTGTTGATTTTATACATATTTATATAGTTAAAATCTCGCAAAATCGAAATTTTTTGAAGGATTTTTTTTGTGGGGAAAATCGAAACCAGTGATATAATACAGTTCAATCATGTATATTAAACCCTCTGTGAAAGAATTAGCACAATCGGTTGGAATATAGAGATTTTATTAACGATTATAACAAAATCGTGTTTTTACCGCAAGAAACGATGATTTTTACAATTGGACGATTTACACAAACAAACCCATATTCCTCTGCTTGCGAACGTGAAATTGTTGTTATATATAGGTGAATTCCCATGAATTTAACATATTTTTAAGAAATTAGACAAATCCCACGGAATTTGTAGATTTTATTGATATTTATATAGTTAAAAATCTCGCAAAAACGAAATTCTTTGAAGGATTTTTTTTTGTGGGGAAAATCGAAACCAGTGACATAATACATTTCAATCATGTATACTAAACACTCTGTGAAAGAATGAGCACAATCGGTTGGAATATAGAGATTTTATTAACGTTTATAGGAAAATCGTGTTTTTACCGCAAGAAACGACGATTTTTACAATTGGACGATTTACACAAACAAACCCATATTCCTCTGCATGCGAACGTGAAATTGTTGTTATATGTAGGTGAATCCACATGAATTTAACATATTTTAAAGAAATTAAACAAATCCCACGGAATTTGTATATTTTATTGATATTTATATAGTTAAAAATCTCGCAAAAACGAAATTTTTTGAAGAATTTTTTTTGTGGGGAAAATCGAAACCAGTGATATAATACAGTCCAATCATGTATATTAAACACTCTGTGAAAGAATTAGCACAATCGGTTGGAATATAGAGATTTTATTAACGTTTATAGCAAAATCGTGTTTTTACCGCAAGAAACGACGATTTTTACAATTGGACGATTTACGCAAACAAACACATATTCCTCTGCATGCGAACGTGAAATTGTTGTTATATATAGGTGAATCCACATGAATTTAACATATTTTTAAGAAATTAGACAAATCCCACGGAATTTGTTGATTTTATACATATTTATATAGTTAAAATGTCGCAAAATCGAAATTTTTTGAAGGATTTTTTTTGTGGGGAAAATCGAAACCAGTGATATAATACAGTTCAATCATGTATACTAAACACTCTGTGAAAGAATTAGCACAATCGGTTGGAATATAGAGATTTTATTAACGTTTATAGCAAAATCGTATTTTTACCGCAAGAAACGACGATTTTTACAAATGGACGATTTACACAAACAAACCCATATTCCTCAGCATGCGAACGTAAAATTGTTGTAATATATAGGTGAATCCACATGAATTTAACATTTTTTAAAGAAACTAGACAAATCCCAAGGAATTTGTTGATTTTATAGATATTTATGTAGTTAAAATCTCGCAAAAACGAAATTTTTTGAAGGATTTTTTTTTGTGGGGAAATTCGAAACCAGAGATATAATACAGTTCAATCTTGTATACTAAACACTCTGTCAAAGAATCAGCACAATCCGTTGGAATATAGAGATTTTATTAACGTTTATAAGAAATCGTGTTTTTACCGCAAGAAACGACGATTTTTACAATTGGACGATTTACACAAACAAACCCACATTCCTCTGCATGCGAACGTGGAATTGTTGTTATGTATAGGTGAATCCACATGAATTTAACATATTTTTAAGAAATTAGACAAATCCCACGGAATTTGTAGATTTTATTGTTATTTATATTGTTAAAAATCTCGCAAAAAACGAAATTTTTTGAAGGATTTTTTTTGTGGGGAAAATCGAAACCAGTGACATAATACAGTTCAATCATGTATAGTAAACACTCTGTGAAAGAATTAGCACAATCGGTTGGAATATAGAGATTTTATTAACGTTTATAGCAAAATCGTGTTTTTACCGCAAGAAACGACGATTTTTACAATTGGACGATTTACACAAACAAACCCATATTCCTCTGCATGCGAACGTGAAATTGTTGTTATATATAGGTGAATCCACATGAATTTAACATATTTTTAAGAAATTAGACAAATCCCACGGAATTTGTTGATTTTATAGATATTTATATAGTTAAAAATCTCGCAAAAACGAAATTTTTGAAGGATTTTTTTTTGTGGGGAAAACGAAACCAGTGATATAATACAGTTCAATCATGTATATTAAACACTCTGTGAAAGAATTAGCACAATCGGTTGGAATATAGAGATTTTATTAACGTTTATAGCAAAATCGTGTTTTTACCGCAAGAAACGACGATTTTTACAATTGGACGATTTACACAAACAAACCCATATTCCTCTGCATGCGAACGTGAAATTGTTGTTATATATAGGTGAATCCACATGAATTTAACATATTTTTAAGAAATTAGACAAATCCCAAGGAATTTGTTGATTTTATAGATATTTATATAGTTAAAATCTCGCAAAAACGAAATTTTTTGAAGGATTTTTTTTGTGGGGAAAATCGAAACCAGTGATATAATACAGTTCAATCATGTATAGTAAACACTCTGTGAAAGAATTAGCACAATCGGTTGGAATATAGAGATTTTATTAACGTTTATAGCAAAATCGTGTTTTTACCGCAAGAAACGACGATTTTTACAATTGGACGATTTACACAAACAAACCCATATTCCTCTGCATGCGAACGTGAAATTGTTGTTATATATAGGTGAATCCACATGAATTTAACATATTTTTAAGAAATTAGACAAATCCCACGGAATTTGTTGATTTTATAGATATTTATATAGTTAAAAATCTCGCAAAAACGAAATTTTTGAAGGATTTTTTTTTGTGGGGAAAACGAAACCAGTGATATAATACAGTTCAATCATGTATATTAAACACTCTGTGAAAGAATTAGCACAATCGGTTGGAATATAGAGATTTTATTAACGTTTATAGCAAAATCGTGTTTTTACCGCAAGAAACGACGATTTTTACAATTGGACGATTTACACAAACAAACCCATATTCCTCTGCATGCGAACGTGAAATTGTTGTTATATATAGGTGAATCCACATGAATTTAACATATTTTTAAGAAATTAGACAAATCCCAAGGAATTTGTTGATTTTATAGATATTTATATAGTTAAAATCTCGCAAAAACGAAATTTTTTGAAGGATTTTTTTTGTGGGGAAAATCGAAACCAGTGATATAATACAGTTCAATCATGTATACTAAACACTCTGTGAAAGAATTAGCACAATCGGTTGGAATATATAGGTTTTATTAACGTTTATATCAAAATCGTGTTTTCACCGGAAGAAACGAAGATTTTTACAATTGGACGATTTATACAAACAAACCCATATTCCTCTGCATGCGAGCGTGAAATTGTTTTTATATATAGGTGAATCCACATGAATTTAACATATTTTTAAGAAATTAGACAAATCCCACGGCATTTGTAGATTTTATTGATATTTATATTGTTAAAAATCTCGCAAAAACGAAATTTTTTGAAGGATTTTTTTTTGTGGGGAAAATCGAAACCAGTGACATAATACAGTTCAATCATGTATACTAAACACTCTGTGAAAGAATTAGCACAATCGGTTGGAATATAGAGATTTTATTAACGTTTATAGCAAAATCGTGTTTTTACCGCAAGAAACGACGATTTTTACAATTGGACGATTTACACAAACAAACCAATATTCCTCTGCATGCGAACGTGAAATTGTTGTTATATATAGGTGAATCCACATGAATTTAACATATTTTTAAGAAATTAGACAAATCCCACGGAATTTGTAGATTTTATTGATATTTATATAGTTAAAAATCTCGCAAAAACGAAATTTTTTGAAGGATTTTTTTTTTGTGGGGAAAATCGAAACCAGTGACATAATACAGTTCAATCATGTATACTAAACACTCTGTGAAAGAATTAGCACAATCGGTTGGAATATAGAGATTTTATTAACGTTTATAGCAAAATCGTGTTTTTACCGCAAGAAACGACGATTTTTACAATTGGACGATTTACACAAACAAACCCATATTCCTCTGCATGCGAACGTGAAATTATTGTTATATGTAGGTGAATCCACATGAATTTAACATATTTTTAAGAAATTAGACAAATCCCACGGAATTTGTAGATTTTATTGATATTTATATAGTTAAAAATCTCGCAAAAACGAAATTTTTTGAAGGATTTTTTTTTGGGGAAAATCGAAACCAGTGATATAATACAGTTCAATCATGTATATTAAACACTCTGTGAAAGAATTAGCACAATCGGTTGGAATATAGAGATTTTATTAACGTTTATAGCAAAATCGTGTTTTTACCGCAAGAAACGACGATTTTTACAATTGGACGATTTACACAAACAAACCCACATTCCTCTGCATGCGAACGTGAAATTGTTGTTATATATAGGTGAATCCACATGAATTTAACATATTTTTAAGAAATTAGACAAATCCCACGGAATTTGTTGATTTTATACATATTTATATAGTTAAAATCTCGCAAAATCGAAATTTTTTGAAGGATTTTTTTTGTGGGGAAAATCGAAACCAGTGATATAATACAGTTCATTCATGTATACTAAACACTCTGTGAAAGAATTAGCACAATCGGTTGGAATATAGAGATTTTATTAACGTTTATAGCAAAATCGTGTTTTTACCGCAAGAAACGAAGATTTTTACAATTGGACGATTTACACAAACAAACCCATATTCCTCTGCATGCGAACGTAAAATTGTTGTAATATATAGGTGAATCGACATGAATTTAACATTTTTTAAAGAAACTAGACAAATCCCACGGAATTTGTTGATTTTATAGATATTTATGTAGTTAAAATCTCGCAAAAACGAAATTTTTTGAAGGATTTTTTTTGTGGGGAAAATCGAAACCAGTGATATAATACAGTTCAATCTTGTATACTAAACACTCTGTCAAAGAATTAGCACAATCGGTTGGAATATAATGATTTTATTAACGTTTATAGCAAAATCGTGTTTTTACCGCAAGAAACGACGATTTTTACAATTGGACGATTTACACAAACAAACCCACATTCCTCTGCATGCGAACGTGGAATTGTTGTTATGTATAGGTGAATCCACATGAATTTAACATATTTTTAAGAAATTAGACAAATCCCACGGAATTTGTAGATTTTATAATATTTATATTGTTAAAAACCTCGCAAAAAACGAAATTTTTTGAAGGATTTTTTTTGTGGGGAAAATCGAAACCAGTGACATAATACAGTTCAATCATGTATACTAAACACTCTGTGAAAGAATTAGCACAATCGGTTGGAATATAGAGATTTTATTAACGTTTATAACAAAATCGTGTTTTTACCGCAAGAAAAGACGATTTTTACAATTGGACGATTTACACAAACAAACCCATATTCCTCTGCATGCGAACGTGATATTGTTGTTATATATAGGTGAATCCACATGAATTTAACATATTTTTAAGAAATAAGACAAATCCCACGGAATTTGTTGATTTTATATATATTTATATAGTTAAAATCTCGCAAAAACGAAATTTTTTGAAGGATTTTTTTTTGTGGGGAAAATCGAAACCAGTGATATAATACAGTTCAATCATGTATACTAAACACTCTGTGAAAGAATTAGCACAATCGGTTGGAATATAGAGATTTTATTAACGTTTATAGCAAAATCGTGTTTTTACCGCAAGAAAAAACGATTTTTACAATTGGACGATTTACACAAACAAACCCATATTCCTCTGCATGCGAACATGAAATTGTTGTTATATATAGGTGAATCCACATGAATTTAACATTTTTTTTAAGAAATTAGACAAATCCCACGGAATTTGTTGATTTTATAGATATTTATATAGTTAAAATCTCGCAAAAACGAAATTTTTTGAAGAATTTTTTTTTTGTGGGGAAAATCGAAACCAGTGATATAATACAGTTCAATCATGTATACTAAACACTGTGAAAGAATTAGCACAATCGGTTGGAATATAGAGATTTTATTAACGTTTATAGCAAAATCGTATTTTTACCGCAAGAAACGACGATTTTAACAATTGGACGATTTACACAAACAAACCCACATTCCTCTGCATGCGAACGTGAAATTGTTGTTATATATAGGTGAATCCACATGAATTTAACATATTTTTAAGAAATTAGAGAAAGCCCACGGAATTTGTTGATTTTATAGATATTAATAGGCCTATAGTTAAAATCTCGCAAAAACGAAATTTTTTGAAGGATTTTTTTTTTTGTGGGGAAAATCGAAACCAGTGATATAATACATTTCAATCATGTATACTAATCACTCTGTGAAAGAATTAGCACAATCGGTTGGAATATAGAGATTTTATTAACGTTTATAGCAAAATCGTGTTTTTACCGCAAGTAACGACGATTTTTACAATTGGACGATTTACACAAACAAACCCATATTCCTCAGCATGCGAACGTGAAATTGTTATATATAGGTGAATCCACATGAATTTAACATTTTTTTAAGAAATTAGACAAATCCCACGGAATTTGTTGATTTTATAGATATTTATATAGTTAAAATCTCGAAAAACGAAATTTTTTGAAGGATTTTTTTTTTGTGGGTAAAATCGAAACCAGTGATATAATACAGTTCAATCATGTATACTAAACACTCTGTGAAAGAATTAGCACAATCGGTTGGAATATAGAGATTTTATTAACGTTTATAGCAAAATCATGTTTTTACCGCAAGAAACGACGATTTTTACAATTGGACGATTTACACAAACAAACCCATATTCCTCTGCATGCGAACGTGAAATTGTTGTTATATATAGGTGAATCCACATGAATTTAACATATTTTTAAGAAATTAGACAAATCCCACGGAATTTGTAGATTTTATTGATATTTATATAGTTAAAAATCTCGCAAAAACGAAATTTTTTGAAGGATTTTTTTTTTGTGGGGAAAATCGAAACCAGTGACATAATACAGTTCAATCATGTATACTAAACACTCTGTGAAAGAATTAGCACAATCGGTTGGAATATAGAGATTTTATTAACGTTTATATCAAAATCGTGTTTTTACCGCAAGAAACGACGATTTTTACAATTGGACGATTTACACAAACAAACCCATATTCCTCTGCATGCGAACGTGAAATTATTGTTATATGTAGGTGAATCCACATGAATTTAACATATTTTTAAGAAATTAGACAAATCCCACGGAATTTGTAGATTTTATTGATATTTATATAGTTAAAAATCTCGCAAAAACGAAATTTTTTGAAGGATTTTTTTTGTGGGGAAAATCGAAACCAGTGATATAATACAGTTCAATCATGTATATTAAACACTCTGTGAAAGAATTAGCACAATCGGTTGGAATATAGAGATTTTATTAACGTTTATAGCAAAATCGAGTTTTTACCGCAAGAAACGACGATTTTTACAATTGGACGATTTACACAAACAAACCCACATTCCTCTGCATGCGAACGTGAAATTGTTGTTATATATAGGTGAATCCACATGAATTTAACATATTTTTAAGAAATTAGACAAATCCCACGGAATTTGTTGATTTTATACATATTTATATAGTTAAAATCTCGCAAAATCGAAATTTTTTGAAGGATTTTTTTTGTGGGGAAAATCGAAACCGGTGATATAATACAGTTCATTCATGTATACTAAACACTCTGTGAAAGAATTAGCACAATCGGTTGGAATATAGAGATTTTATTAACGTTTATAGCAAAATCGTGTTTTTACCGCAAGAAACGAAGATTTTTACAATTGGACGATTTACACAATCAAACCCATATTCCTCTGCATGCGAACGTAAAATTGTTGTAATATATAGGTGAATCCACATGAATTTAACATTTTTTAAAGAAACTAGACAAATCCCACGGAATTTGTTGATTTTATGTAGTTAAAATCTCGCAAAAACGAAATTTTTTGAAGGATTTTTTTTGTGGGGAAAATCGAAACCAGTGATATAATACAGTTCAGTCTTGTATACTAAACACTCTGTCAAAGAATTAGCACAATCGGTTGGAATATAGAGATTTTATTAACGTTTATAGCAAAATCGTGTTTTTACCGCAAGAAACGACGATTTTTACAATTGGACGATTTACACAAACAAACCCACATTCCTCTGCATGCGAACGTGAAATTGTTGTTATATATAGGTGCATCCACATGAATTTAACATATTTTTAAGAAATTAGACAAATCCCACGGAATTTGTAGATTTTATTGATATTTATATAGTTAAAAATCTCGCAAAAACGAAATTTTTTGAAGAATTTTTTTTTGTGGGAAAATCGAAACCAGTGATATAATACAGTTCAATCATGTATACTAAACACTGTGAAAGAATTAGCACAATCGGTTGGAATATAGAGATTTTATTAACGTTTATAACAAAATCGTGTTTTTACCGCAAGAAAAGACGATTTTTACAATTGGACGATTTACACAAACAAACCCACATTCCTCTGCATGCGAACGTGGAATTGTTGTTATGTATAGGTGAATCCACATGAATTTAACATATTTTTAAGAAATTAGACAAATCCCACGGAATTTGTAGATTTTATAATATTTATATTGTTAAAAATCTCGCAAAAAACGAAATTTTTTGAAGGATTTTTTTTGTGGGGAAAATCGAAACCAGTGACATAATACAGTTCAATCATGTATACTAAACACTCTGTGAAAGAATTAGCACAATCGGTTGGAATATAAAGATTTTATTAACGTTTATAGCAAAATCGTGTTTTTACCGCAAGAAACGACGATTTTTACAATTGGGCGATTTACACAAACAAACCCATATTCCTCTGCATGCGAACGTGATATTGTTGTTATATATAGGTGAATCCACATGAATTTAACATATTTTTAAGAAATAAGACAAATCCCACGGAATTTGTTGATTTTATATATATTTATATAGTTAAAATCTCGCAAAAACGAAATTTTTTGAAGGATTTTTTTTTGTGGGGAAAATCGAAACCAGTGATATAATACAGTTCAATCATGTATACTAAATAATCTGTGAAAGAATTAGCACAATCGGTTGGAATATATAGGTTTTATTAACGTTTATATCAAAATCGTGTTTTTACAGCAAGAAATGAAGATTTTTACAATTGGACGATTTACACAAACAAACCCATATTCCTCTGCATGCGAACGTGAAATTGTTGTTATATATAGGTGAATCCACATGAATTTAATATATTTTTAAGAAATTAGACAAATCCCACGGAATTTGTAGATTTTATTGATATTTATATAGTTAAAAATCTCGCAAAAACGAAATTTTTTGAAGGATTTTTTTTGTGTGGAAAATCGAAACCAGTGATATAATACAGTTCAATCATGTATACTAAACACTCTGTGAAAGAATTAGCACAATCGGTTGGAATATAGAGATTTTATTAACGTTTATAGCAAAATCGTGTTTTTACCGCAAGAAAAGACGATTTTTACAATTGGACGATTTACACAAACAAACCCATATTCCTCTGCATGCGAACATGAAATTGTTGTTATATATAGGTGAATCCACATGAATTTAACATTTTTTTTAAGAAATTAGACAAATCCCACGGAATTTGTTAATTTTATATATATTTATATAGTTAAAATCTCGCAAAAACGAAATTTTTTGAAGAATTTTTTTTTGTGGGAAAATCGAAACCAGTGATATAATACAGTTCAATCATGTATACTAAACACTGTGAAAGAATTAGCACAATCGGTTGGAATATAGAGATTTTATTAACGTTTATAGCAAAATCGTATTTTTACCGTAAGAAACGACGATTTTAACAATTGGACGATTTACACAAACAAACCCACATTCCTCTGCATGCGAACGTGAAATTGTTGTTATATATAGGTGAATCACATGAATTTAACATATTTTTAAGAAATTAGAGAAAGCCCACGGAATTTGTTGATTTTATAGATATTAATATAGTTAAAATCTCGCAAAAAAGAAATTTTTTGAAGGATTTTTTTTTTTTTGTGGGGAAAATCGAAACCAGTGATATAATACATTTCAATCATGTATACTAATCACTCTGTGAAAGAATTAGCACAATCGGTTGGAATATAGAGATTTTATTAACGTTTATAGCAAAATCGTGTTTTTACCGCATGAAACGACGATTTTTACAATTGGACGATTTACACAAACAAACCCATATTCCTCAGCATGCGAACGTGAAATTGTTATATATAGGTGAATCCACATGAATTTAACATTTTTTTAAGAAATTAGACAAATCCCACGGAATTTGTTGATTTTATAGATATTTATATAGTTAAAATCTCGCAAAAACGAAATTTTTTGAAGGATTTTTTTTTGTGGGTAAAATCGAAACCAGTGATATAATACAGTTCAATCATGTATACTAAACACTCTGTGAAAGAATTAGCACAATCGGTTGGAATATAGAGATTTTATTAACGTTTATAGCAAAATCGTGTTTTTACCGCAAGAAACGACGATTTTTACAATTGGACGATTTACACAAACAAACCCATATTCCTCTGCATGCGAACGTGAAATTGTTGTTATATATAGGTAAATCCACATGAATTTAACATATTTTTTAAGAAATTAGACAAATCCCACGGAATTTCTAGAATTTATTTATATTTATATAGTTAAAATCTCGCAAAAACGAAATTTTTTGAAGGATTTTTTTTTTGTGGGGAAAATCAAAACCAGTGATATAATACAGTTCTATCATGTATATTAAACACTCTGTGAAAGAATTAGCACAATCGGTTGGAATATAGAGATTTTATTAACGTTTATAGAAAAATCGTGTTTTTACTACAAGAAACGACGATTTTTACAATTGGACGATTTACACAAACAAACCCACATTCCTCTGCATACGAACGTGAAATTGTTGTTATATATAGGTGAATCCACATGAATTTAACTTTTTTTTTAAGAAATTAGACAAATCCCACGGAATTTGTTGATTTTATAGATTTTATGATTTTATATAGTTAAAATCTCGCAAAAACGAAATTTTTTGAAGAATTTTTTTTTTTGTGGGAAAATCGAAACCAGTGATATAATACAGTTCAATCATGTATACTAAACACTCTGTGAAAGAATTAGCACAATCGGTTGGAATATAGAGATTTTATTAACGTTTATAGCAAAATCGTATTTTTACCGCAAGAAACGACGATTTTTACAATTGGACGATTTACACAAACAAACCCATATTCCTCTGCATGCGAACGTGAAATTGTTGTTATATATAGGTGAATCCACATGAATTTAACATATTTTTAAGAAATTAGACAAATCCCACGGAATTTGTTGATTTTATAGATTTTATGATTTTATATAGTTAAAATCTCGCAAAAACGAAATTTTTTGAATAATTTTTTTTTTTGTGGGAAAATCGAAACCAGTGATATAATTAAGTTCAATCATGTATACTAAACACTCTGTGAAAGAATTAGCACAATCGGTTGGAATATCGAGATTTTATTAACGTTTATAGCAAAATCGTATTTTTACCGCAAGAAACGACGATTTTTACAATTGGACGATTTACACAAACAAACCCATATTCCTCTGCATGCGAACGTGAAATTGTTGTTATATATAGGTGAATCCACATGAATTTAACATATTTTTAAGAAATTAGACAAATCCCACGGAATTTGTTGATTTTATAGATATTTATATAGTTAAAATCTCGCAAAAACGAAATTTTTTTAAGGATTTTTTTTGTGGGGAAAATCGAAACCAGTGTTATAATACAGTTCAATCATGTATACTAAACACTCTGTGAAAGAATTAGCACAATCGGTTGCAATATAGAAATTTTATTAACGTTTATAGCAAAATCGTGTTTTTACCGCAAGAATCGAAGATTTTTACAATTGGACGATTTACACAAACAAACCCATATTCCTCTGCATGCGAACGTGAAATTGTTGTCATATATAGGTGCATCCACATGAATTTAACATATTTTTAAGAAATTAGACAAATCCCACGGAATTTGTAGATTTTATTGATATTTATATAGTTAAAAATCTCGCAAAAACGAAATTTTTTGAAGGATTTTTTTTTGTGGGGAAAATCGAAACCAGTGATATAATACAGTTCAATCATGTATACTAAACACTCTGTGAAAGAATTAGCACAATCGGTTGGAATATAGAGATTTTATTACCGTTTATAGCAAAATCGTGTTTTTACCGCAAGAAACGACGATTTTTACAATTGGACGATTTACACAAACAAACCCATATTCCTCTGCATGCGAACGTGAAATTGTTGTTATATATAGGTGAATCCACATGAACTTAACATATTTTTAAGAAATTAGACAAATCCCACGGAATTTGTTGATTTTATAAATATTTATATAGTTAAAATCTCGCAAAAACGAAATTTTTTGAAGGATTTTTTTTGTGGGGAAAATCGAAACCAGTGATATAATACAGTTCAATCATGTATACTAAACACTCTGTGAAAGAATTAGCACAATCGGTTGGAATATAGAGATTTTATTAACGTTTATAGCAAAATCGTGTTTTTACCGCAAGAAACGACGATTTTTACAATTGGACGATTTACACAAACAAACCCATATTCCTCTGCACGCGAACGTGAAACTGTTGTTATATATAGGTGAATCCACATGAATTTAACATTTTTTTAAGAAATTAGACAAATCCCAGGGATTTTGTAGATTTAATAGATATTTATATAGTTAAAATCTCGCAAAAACGAAATTTTTTGAAGGATTTTTATTTTTTTGTGGGGAAAATCGAAACCAGTGATATAATACAGTTCAATTATGTATATTAAACACTCTGTGCAAGTATTAGCACAATCGGTTGGAATATAGAGATTTTATTAACGATTATAGCAAAAACGTGTTTTTACCGCAAGAAACGACGATTTTTACAATTGGACCATTTACACAAACAAACCCATATTCCTCTGCATGCGAACGTGAAATTGTTGTTATATATAGGTGAATCCACATGAACTTAACATATTTTTAAGAAATTAGGCAAATCCCACGGAATTTGTTGATTTTATAAATATTTATATAGTTAAATCTCGCAAAAACGAAATTTTTTGAAGGATTTTTTTTGTGGGGAAAATCGAAACCAGTGATATAATACAGTTCAATCATGTATACTAAACACTCTGTGAAAGAATTAGCACAATCGGTTGGAATATAGAGATTTTATTAACGTTTATAGCAAAATCGTGTTTTTACCGCAAGAAACGACGATTTTTACAATTGGACGATTTACACAAACAAACCCATATTCCTCTGCATGCGAACGTGAAATTGTTGTTATATATAGGTAAATCCACATGAATTTAACATATTTTTTAAGAAATTCGCCAAATCCCACGGAATTTCTAGATTTTATTTATATTTATATAGTTAAAATCTCGCAAAAACGAAATTTTTTGAAGGATTTTTTTTTTTGTGGGGAAAATCGAAACCAGTGATATAATACAGTTCTATCATGTATATTAAACACTCTGTGAAAGAATTAGCACAATCGGTTGGAATATAGAGATTTTATTAACGTTTATAGAAAAATCGTGTTTTTACTACAAGAAACGACGATTTTTACAATTGGACGATTTACACAAACAAACCCATATTCCTCTGCATGCGAACGTGAAATTGTTGTTATATATAGGTTATTCCACACGAATTTAACTTTTTTTTTAAGAAATTAGACAAATCCCACGGAATTTGTTGATTTTATAGATTTTATGATTTTATATAGTTAAAATCTCGCAAAAACGAAATTTTTTGAAGAATTTTTTTTTTGTGGGAAAATCGAAACCAGTGATATAATACAGTTCAATCATGTATACTAAACACTCTGTGAAAGAATTAGCACAATCGGTTGGAATATCGAGGTTTTATTAACGTTTATAGGAAAATCGTGTTTTTACCGCAAGAAACGACGATTTTTACATTTGGACGATTTACACAAACAAACCCATATTCCTCTGCATGCGAACGTGAAATTGTTGTTATATATAGGTGAATCCACATGAATTTAACATATTTTTAAGAAATTAGACAAATCCCACGGAATTTGTTGATTTTATAGATTTTATGATTTTATATAGTTAAAATCTCGCAAAAACGAAATTTTTTGAATAATTTTTTTTTTGTGGGAAAATCGAAACCAGTGATATAATACAGTTCAATCATGTATACTAAACACTCTGTGAAAGAATTAGCACAATCGGTTGGAATATCGAGATTTTATTAACGTTTATAGCAAAATCGTATTTTTACCGCAAGAAACGACGATTTTTACAATTGGACGATTTACAAAACAAACCCATATTCCTCTGCATGCGAACGTGAAATTGTTGTTATGTATAGGTGAATCCACATGAATTTAACATATTTTTAAGAAATTAGACAAATCCCACGGAATTTGTTGATTTTATAGATATTTATATAGTTAAAATCTCGCAAAAACGAAATTTTTTTAAGGATTTTTTTTGTGGGGAAAATCGAAACCAGTGTTATAATACAGTTCAATCATGTATACTAAACACTCTGTGAAAGAATTAGCACAATCGGTTGCAATATAGAAATTTTATTAACGTTTATAGCAAAATCGTGTTTTTACCGCAAGAATCGAAGATTTTTACAATTGGACGATTTACACAAACAAACCCATATTCCTCTGCATGCGAACGTGAAATTGTTGTTATATATAGGTGCATCCACATGAATTTAACATATTTTTAAGAAATTAGACAAATCCCACGGAATTTGTAGATTTTATTGATATTTATATAGTTAAAAATCTCGCAAAAACGAAATTTTTTGAAGAATTTTTTTTTGTGGGGAAAATCGAAACCAGTGATATAATACAGTTCAATCATGTATACTAAACACTCTGTGAAAGAATTAGCACAATCGGTTGGAATATAGAGATTTTATTAACGTTTATAGAAAAATCGTGTTTTTACCGCAAGAAACGACGATTTTTACAATTTGTACGATTTACACAAACAAACCCATATTCCTCTGCATGAGAACGTGAAATTGTTGTTATATATAGGTGAATCCACATGAACTTAACATATTTTTAAGAAATTAGACAAATCCCACGGAATTTGTTGATTTTATAAATATTTATATAGTTAAAATCTCGCAAAAACGAAATTTTTTGAAGGATTTTTTTTGTGGGGAAAATCGAAACCAGTGATATAATACAGTTCAATCATGTATACTAAACACTCTGTGAAAGAATTAGCACAATCGGTTGGAATATAGAGATTTTATTAACGTTTATAGCAAAATCGTGTTTTTACCGCAAGAAAAGACGATTTTTACAATTGGACGATTTACACAAACAAACCCATATTCCTCTGCACGCGAACGTGAAACTGTTGTTATATATATGTGAATCCACATGAATTTAACATTTTTTTAAGAAATTAGACAAATCCCAGGGATTTTGTAGATTTTATAGATATTTATATAGTTAAAATCTCGCAAAAACGAAATTTTTTGAAGGATTTTTTTTTTTGTGGGGAAAATCGAAACCAGTGATATAATACAGTTCAATTATGTATATTAAACACTCTGTGCAAGTATTAGCACAATCGGTTGGAATATAGAGATTTTATTAACGATTATAGCAAAAACGTGTTTTTACCGCAAGAAACGACGATTTTTACAATTGGACCATTTACACAAACAAACCCATATTCCTCTGCATGCGAACGTGAAATTGTTGTTATATATAGGTGAATCCACATGAATTTAACATATTTTTAAAAAATTATACAAATCCCACGGAATTTGTTGATATTATTGATATTTATATAGTCAAAAATCTCGCAAAAACGAAATTTTTTGAACGTTTTTTTTTTTGGGGGGGAAAATCGAAACCAGTGATATAATACAGTTCAATTATGTATGTTAAACACTCTGTGAAAGAATTAGCACAATCGGTTGGAATATAGAGATTTTATTAACGTTTATAGCAAAATCGTGTTTTTACCGCAAGAAACGACGATTTTTACAATTGGACGATTTACACAAACAAACCCATATTCCTCTGCATGCGAACGTGCAATTGTTGTTATATATAGGTGAATCCACATGAATTTAACATATTTTTAAGAAATTAGACAAATCCCTCGGAATTTGTTGATTTTATAGATATTTATATAGTTAAAATCTCGCAAAAACGAAATTTTTAGAAGGATTTTTTTTGTGGGGAAAATCGAAACCAGTGATATAATACAGTTCAATCATGTATACTAAACACTCTGTGAAAGAATTAGCACAATCGGTTGGAATATATAGGTTTTATTAACGTTTATATCAAAATCGTGTTTTTACCGGAAGAAACGAAGATTTTTACAATTGGACGATTTATACAAACAAACCCATATTCTTCTGCATGCCAACGTGAAATTGTCGTTATATATAGGTGAATCCACATGAATTTAACATACTTTTAAGAAATTAGACAAATCCCACGGAATTTGTAGATTTTATTGATATTTATATTGTTAAAAATTTCGCAAAAACGAAATTTTTTGAAGGATTTTTTTTCGTGGGGAAAATCGAAACCAGTGACATAATACAGTTCAATCATGTATACTAAACACTCTGTGAAAGAATTAGCACAATCGATTGGAATATAGAGATTTTATTAACGTTTATAGCAAAATCGTGTTTTTACCGCAAGAAACGACGATTTTTACAATTGGACGATTTACACAAACAAACCAATATTCCTCTGCATGCGAACGTGAAATTGTTGTTATATATAGGTGAATCCACATGAATTTAACATATTTTTAAGAAATTAGACAAATCCCACGGAATTTGTAGATTATATTGATATTTATACAGTTAAAAATCTCGCAAAAACGAAATTTTTTGAAGGATTTTTTTTTTGTGGTGAAAATCGAAACCAGTGATATAATACAGATCAATCATGTATACTAAACACTCTGTGAAAGAATTAGCACAATCGGTTGGAATATAGAGATTTTATTAACGTTTATAGCAAAATCGTGTTTTTACCGCAAGAAACGACGATTTTTACAATTGGACGATTTACACAAACAAACCCATATTCCTCTGCATGCGAACGTGAAATTGTTGTTATATATAGGTGAATCCACATGAATTTAACATATTTTTAAGAAATTAGACAAATCCCACGGAATTTGTTGATTTTATACATATTTATATAGTTAAAATCTCGCAAAATCGAAATTTTTTGAAGGATTTTTTTTGTGGGGAAAATCGAAACCAGTGATATAATACAGTTCAATCATGTATATTAAACCCACTGTGAAAGAATTAGCACAATCGGTTGGAATATAGAGATTTTATTAACGATTATAGCAAAATCGTGTTTTTACCGCAAGAAACGATGATTTTTGCAATTGGACGATTTACACAAACAAACCCATATTCCTCTGCATGCGAACGTGAAATTGTTGTTATATATAGGTGAATCCACATGAATTTAACATATTTTTAAGAAATTAGACAAATCCCACGGAATTTGTAGATTTTATTGTTATTTATATAGTTAAAAATCTCGCAAAAACGAAATTTTTTGAAGGATTTTTTTTTGTGGGGAAAATCGAAACCAGTGACATAATACAGTTCAATCATGTATACTAAACACTCTGTGAAAGAATTAGCACAATCGGTTGGAATATAGAGATTTTATTAACGTTTATAGCAAAATCGTGTTTTTACCGCAAGAAACGACGATTTTTACAATTGGACGATTTACACAAACAAACCCATATTCCTCTGCATGCGAACGTAAAATTGTTGTAATATATAGGTGAATCCACATGAATTTAACATTTTTTAAAGAAACTAGACAAATCCCACGGAATTTGTTGATTTTATAGATATTTATGTAGTTAAAATCTCGCAAAAACGAAATTTTTTGAAGGATTTTTTTTTGTGGGGAAAATCGAAACCAGTGATATAATACAGTTCAATCTTGTATACTAAACACTCTGTCAAAGAATTAGCACAATCGGTTGGAATATCGAGATTTTATTAACGTTTATAACAAAATCGTGTTTTTACCGCAAGAAACGACGATTTTTACAATTGGACGATTTACACAAACAAACCCACATTCCTCTGCATGCGAACGTGAAATTGTTGTTATGTATAGGTGAATCCACATGAATTTAACATATTTTTAAGAAATTAGACAAATCCCACGGAATTTGTAGATTTTATAGATATTTATATAGTTAAAATCTCGCAAAAACGAAATTTTTTGAAGAATTTTTTTTTTGTGGGAAAATCGAAACCAGTGATATAATACAGTTCAATCATGTATACTAAACACTGTGAAAGAATTAGCACAATCGGTTGGAAAATAGAGATTTTATTAACGTTTATAGCAAAATCGTATTTTTACCGCAAGAAACGACGATTTTAACAATTGGACGATTTACACAAACAAACCCAAATTGCTCTGCATGCGAACGTGAAATTGTTGTTATATATAGGTGAATCCACATGAATTTAACATATTTTTAAGAAATTAGAGAAAGCCCACGGAATTTGTTGATTTTATAGATATTAATATAGTTAAAATCTCGCAAAAACGAAATTTTTTGAAGGATTTTTTTTTTTGTGGGGAAAATCGAAACCAGTGATATAATACATTTCAATCATGTATACTAATCACTCTGTGAAAGAATTAGTACAATCGGTTGGAATATAGATTTTATTAACGTTTATAGCAAAATCTTGTTTTTACCGCATGAAACGACGATTTTTACAATTGGACGATTTACACAAACAAACCCATATTCCTCAGCATGCGAACGTGAAATTGTTATATATAGGTGAATCCACATGAATTTAACATTTTTTTAAGAAATTAGACAAATCCCACGGAATTTGTTGATTTTATAGATATTTATATAGTTAAAATCTCGCAAAAACGAAATTTTTTGAAGGATTTTTTTTTGTGGGGAAAATCGAAACCAGTGATATAATACAGTTCAATCATGTATACTAAACACTCTGTGAAAGAATTAGCACAATCGGTTGGAATATAGAGATTTTATTAACGTTTATAGCAAAATCGTGTTTTTACCGCAAGAAACGACGATTTTTACAATTGGACGATTTACACAAACAAACCCATATTCCTCTGTATGCGATCGTGAAATTGTTGTTATATATAGGTGAATCCCCATGAATTTAACATGTATTTAAAAAATTAGACAATAGTAAAAATCTCGCAAAAAAGGAATTTTTTGAAGAATTTTTTTTTTTTGTGGCGAAAATCGAAACCAGTCATATAATACAGTTCAATCATGTATACTAAACACTCTGTGAAAGAATTAGCACAATCGGTTGCAATATAGAGATTTTATTAACGTTTATAGCAAAATCGTGTTTTTACTGCAAGAATCGACGATTTTTACAATTGGGGGATTTACACAAACAAACCCATATTCCTCTGCATGCGAACGTGAAATTGTTGTTATATATCGGTGAATCCACATGAATTTAACATATTTTTAAGAAATTAGATAAATCCCACGGAATTTGTAGATTTTATTGATATTTATATAGTTAAAAATCTCGCAAAAACGAAATTATTTGAAGGATTTTTTTTTGTGGGTAAAATCGAAACCAGTGATATAATACAGTTCAATCATGTATATTAAACACTCTGTGAAAGAATTAGCACAATCGGTTGGAATATAGAGATTTTATTAGCGTTTATAGCAAAATCGTGTTTTTACCGCAAGAAACGACGATTTTTACAATTGGACGATTTACACAAACAAACCCATATTCCTCTGCATGCGAACGTGAAATTGTTGTTATATATAGGTGAATCCCCATGAATTTAACATGTTTTTAAGAAATTAGACAATAGTAAAAATCTCGCAAAAACGAAATTTTTTTAAGGATTTTTTTTTTTGTGGGGAAAATCGAAACCAGTCATATAATACAGTTCAATCATGTATACTAAACACTCCGTGAAAGAATTAGCACAATCGGTTGCAATATAGAGATTTTATTAACGTTTATAGCAAAATCGTGTTTTTACTGCAAGAATCGACGATTTTTACAATTGGAGGATTTACACAAGCAAACCCATATTCCTCTGCATGCGAACGTGAAATTGTTGTTATATATAGGTGAATCCACATGAATTTAACATATTTTTAAGAAATTAGATAAATCCCACGGAATTTGTAGATTTTATTGATATTTATATAGTTAAAAATCTCGCAAAAACGAAATTATTTGAAGGATTTTTTTTTGTGGGTAAAATCGAAACCAGTGATATAATACAGTTCAATCATGTATATTAAACACTCTGTGAAAGAATTAGCACAATCGGTTGGAATATAGAGATTTTATTAACGTTTATAGCAAAATCGTGTTTTTACCGCAAGAAACGACGATTTTTACAATTGGACGATTTACACAAACAAACCCATATTCCTCTGCATGCGAACGTGAAATTGTTGTTATATATAGGTGTATCCACATGAATTTAACATTTTCTAAAGAAATTAGACAAATCCCACGGAATTTGTTGATTTTATAGATATTTATATAGTTAAAATCTCGCAAAAACGAAATTTTTTGAAGGATTTTTTTTTGTGGGGTAAATCGAAACCAGTGATATATTACAGTTCAATCATGTATACTAAACGCTCTGTGAAAGAATTAGCACAATCGGTTGGAATATAGAGATTTTATTAACGTTTATAGCAAAATCGTGTTTTTACCGCAAGAAACGACGATTTTTACAATTGGACGATTTACACAAACAAACCCATATTCCTCTGCATGTGAACGTGAAATTGTTGTTATATATAGGTGAATCCACATGAATTTAACATATTTTTAAGAAATTAGACAAATCCCACGGAATTTGTAGATTTTATTGATATTTATATAGTTAAAAATCTCGCAAAAACGAAATTTTTTGAAGGATTTTTTTTGTGGGGAAAATCGAAACCAGTGACATAATACAGTTCAATCATGTATACTAAACACTCTGTGAAAGAATTAGCACAATTGGTTGGAATATAGAGATTTTATTAACGTTTATAGCAAAATCGTGTTTTTACCGCAAGAAACGACGATTTTTACAATTGGACGATTTACACAAACAAACCCATTTTCCTCTGCATGCGAACGTGAAATTGTTGTTATATATATAGGTGAATACACATGAATTTAACATATTTTTAAGAAATTAGACAAATCCCACGGAATTTGTAGATTTTATTGATAACTATATAGTTAAAAATCTCGCAAAAACGAAATTATTTGAAGGATTTTTTTTTTTTGTGGGGAAAACGAAACCAGTGATATAATACAGTTCAATCATGTATATTAAACACTCTGTGAAAGAATTAGCACAATCGGTTGGAATATACAGATTTTATTAACGTTTATAGCAAAATCGTGTTTTTACCGCAAGAAACGACGATTTTTACAATTGGACGATTTACACAAACAAACCCATATTCCTCTGCATGCGAACGTGAAATTGTTGTTATATATAGGTGAATCCACATGAATTTAACATATTTTTAAGAAATTAGACAAATCCCAAGGAATTTGTTGATTTTATAGATATTTATATAGTTAAAATCTCGCAAAAACGAAATTTTTTGAAGGATTTTTTTTGTGGGGAAAATCGAAACCAGTGATATAATACAGTTCAATCATGTATACTATACACTCTGTGAAAGAATTAGCACAATCGGTTGCAATATAGAGATTTTATTAACGTTTATAGCAAAATCGTGTTTTTACTGCAAGAATCGACGATTTTTACAATTGGAGGATTTACACAAACAAACCCATAATCCTCTGCATGCGAACGTGAAATTGTTGTTATATATAGGTGAATCCACATGAATTTAACATATTTTTAAGAAATTAGATAAATCCCACGGAATTTGTAGATTTTATTGATATTTATATAGTTAAAAATCTCGCAAAAACGAAATTATTTGAAGGATTTTTTTTGTGGGTAAAATCGAAACCAGTGATATAATACAGTTCAATCATGTATATTAAACACTCTGTGAAAGAATTAGCACAATTGGTTGGAATATAGAGATTTTATTAACGTTTATAGCAAAATCGTGTTTTTACCGCAAGAAACGACGATTTTTACAATTGGACGATTTACACAAACAAACCCATTTTCCTCTGCATGCGAACGTGAAATTGTTGTTATATATATAGGTGAATACACATGAATTTAACATATTTTTAAGAAATTAGACAAATCCCACGGAATTTGTAGATTTTATTGATAACTATATAGTTAAAAATCTCGCAAAAACGAAATTATTTGAAGGATTTTTTTTTTTGTGGGGAAAACGAAACCAGTGATATAATACAGTTCAATCATGTATATTAAACACTCTGTGAAAGAATTAGCACAATCGGTTGGAATATAGAGATTTTATTAACGTTTATAGCAAAATCGTGTTTTTACCGCAAGAAACGACGATTTTTACAATTGGACGATTTACACAAACAAACCCATATTCCTCTGCATGCGAACGTGAAATTGTTGTTATATATAGGTGAATCCACATGAATTTAACATATTTTTAAGAAATTAGACAAATCCCAAGGAATTTGTTGAATTTATAGATATTTATATAGTTAAAATCTCGCAAAAACGAAATTTTTTGAAGGATTTTTTGTGGGGAAAATCGAAACCAGTGATATAATACAGTTCAATCATGTATACTATACACTCTGTGAAAGAATTAGCACAATCGGTTGGAATATATAGGTTTTATTAACGTTTATATCAAAATCGTGTTTTTACCGGAAGAAACGAAGATTTTTACAATTGGACGATTTATACAAACAAACCCATATTCCTCTGCATGCGAACGTGAAATTGTTGTTATATATAGGTGAATCCACATGAATTTAACATATTTTTTAGAAATTAGACAAATCCCACGGCATTTGTAGATTTTATTGATATTTATATTGTTAAAAATCTCGCAAAAACGAAATTATTTGAAGGATTTTTTTTTGTGGGGAAAATCGAAACCAGTGACATAATACAGTTCAATCATGTATACTAAACACTCTGTGAAAGAATTAGCACAATCGGTTGGAATATAGAGATTTTATTAACGTTTATAGCAAAATCGTGTTTTTACCGCAAGAAACGACGATTTTTACAATTGGACGATTTACACAAACAAACCAATATTCCTCTGCATGCGAACGTGAAATTGTTGTTATATATAGGTGAATCCACATGAATTTAACATATTTTTAAGAAATTAGACAAATCCCACGGAATTTGTAGATTATATTGATATTTATATAGTTAAAAATCTGGCAAAAACGAAATTTTTTTAAGGATTTTTTTTGTGGTGAAAATCGAAACCAGTGATATAATACAGATCAATCATGTATACTAAACACTCTGTGAAAGAATTAGCACAATCGGTTGGAATATAGAGATTTTATTAACGTTTATAGCAAAATCGTGTTTTTACCGCAAGAAACGACGATTTTTACAATTGGACGATTTACACAAACAAAAACTATATTCCTCTGCATGCGAACGTGAAATTGTTGTTATATATAGGTGAATCCACATGAATTTAACATATTTTTAAGAAATTAGACAAATCCCACGTAATTTGTTGATTTTATACATATTTATATAGTTAAAATCTCGCAAAATCGAAATTTTTTGAAGGATTTTTTTTGTGGGGAAAATCAAAACCAGTGATATAATACAGTTCAATCATGTATATTAAACCCTCTGTGAAAGAATTAGCACAATCGGTTGGAATATAGAGATTTTATTAACGATTATAGCAAAATCGTGTTTTTACCGCAAGAAACGACGATTTTTACAATTGGACGATTTACACAAACAAACCCATATTCCTCTGCATGCGAACGTGAAATTGTTGTTATATATAGGTGAATCCACATGAATTTAACTTTTTTTTAAAGAAATTAGAGAAATCCCATGGAATTTGTTGATTTTATAGTTTTTATGATTTTATATAGTTAAAATCTCGCAAAAACGAAATTTTTTGAAGAATTTTTTTTTGTGGGAAAATCGAAACCAGTGATATAATACAGTTCAATCATGTATACTAAACACTCTGTGAAAGAATTAGCACAATCGGTTGGAATATCGAGATTTTATTAACGTTTATAGCAAATTCGTATTTTTACCGCAAGAAACGACGATTTTTACAATAGGACGATTTACACAAAGAAACCCATATTCCTCTGCATGCGAACGTGAAATTGTTGTTATATATAGGTGAATCCACAAGAATTTAACCTATTTTTAAGAAATTAGACAAATCCCACGGAATTTGTAGATTTTATTGAAAATTATATAGTTAAAAATCTCGCAAAAACGAAATTTTTTGAAGGATTTTTTTTTTGTATGGAAAATCGTAACCAGTGATATAATACAGTTCAATCATGTATACTAAACACTCTGTGAAAGAATTAGCACAATCGGTTGGAATATCGAGATTTTATTAACGTTTATAGCAAAATCGTATTTTTACCGCAACAAACGACGATTTTTACAATTGGACGATTTACACAAACAAACCCATATTCCTCTGCATGCGAACGTGAAATTGTTGTTATATATAGGTGAATCCACATGAATTTAACATATTTTTAAGAAATTAGACAAATCCCACGGAATTTGTAGATTTTATTGATATTTATATAGTTAAAAATCTCGCAAAAACGAAATTTTTTGAAGGATTTTTTTTTGTGGGGAAAATCGAAACCAGTGACATAATACAGTTCAATCATGTATACTAAACACTCTGTGAAAGAATTAGCACAATTGGTTGGAATATAGAGATTTTATTAACGTTTATAGCAAAATCGTGTTTTTACCGCAAGAAACGACGATTTTTACAATTGGACGATTTACACAAACAAACCCATTTTCCTCTGCATGCGAACGTGAAATTGTTGTTATATATATAGGTGAATACACATGAATTTAACATATTTTTAAGAAATTAGACAAATCCCACGGAATTTGTAGATTTTATTGATAACTATATAGTTAAAAATCTCGCAAAAACGAAATTATTTGAAGGATTTTTTTTTTTTGTGGGGAAAACGAAACCAGTGATATAATACAGTTCAATCATGTATATTAAACACTCTGTGAAAGAATTAGCACAATCGGTTGGAATATACAGATTTTATTAACGTTTATAGCAAAATCGTGTTTTTACCGCAAGAAACGACGATTTTTACAATTGGACGATTTACACAAACAAACCCATATTCCTCTGCATGCGAACGTGAAATTGTTGTTATATATAGGTGAATCCACATGAATTTAACATATTTTTAAGAAATTAGACAAATCCCAAGGAATTTGTTGATTTTATAGATATTTATATAGTTAAAATCTCGCAAAAACGAAATTTTTTGAAGGATTTTTTTTGTGGGGAAAATCGAAACCAGTGATATAATACAGTTCAATCATGTATACTATACACTCTGTGAAAGAATTAGCACAATCGGTTGCAATATAGAGATTTTATTAACGTTTATAGCAAAATCGTGTTTTTACTGCAAGAATCGACGATTTTTACAATTGGAGGATTTACACAAACAAACCCATAATCCTCTGCATGCGAACGTGAAATTGTTGTTATATATAGGTGAATCCACATGAATTTAACATATTTTTAAGAAATTAGATAAATCCCACGGAATTTGTAGATTTTATTGATATTTATATAGTTAAAAATCTCGCAAAAACGAAATTATTTGAAGGATTTTTTTTGTGGGTAAAATCGAAACCAGTGATATAATACAGTTCAATCATGTATATTAAACACTCTGTGAAAGAATTAGCACAATCGGTTGGAATATAGAGATTTTATTAACGTTTATAGCAAAATCGTGTTTTTACCGCAAGAAACGACGATTTTTACAATTGGACGATTTACACAAACAAACCCATATTCCTCTGCATGCGAACGTGAAATTGTTGTTATATATAGGTGAATCCCCATGAATTTAACATGTTTTTAAGAAATTAGACAATAGTAAAAATCTCGCAAAAACGAAATTTTTTGAAGGATTTTTTTTTTGTGGGGAAAATCGAAACCAGTCATATAATACAGTTCAATCATGTATACTAAACACTCTGTGAAAGAATTAGCACAATCGGTTGCAATATAGAGATTTTATTAACGTTTATAGCAAAATCGTGTTTTTACTGCAAGAATCGACGATTTTTACAATTGGAGGATTTACACAAACAAACCCATATTCCTCTGCATGCGAACGTGAAATTGTTGTTATATATAGGTGAATCCACATGAATTTAACATATTTTTAAGAAATTAGATAAATCCCACGGAATTTGTAGATTTTATTGATATTTATATAGTTAAAAATCTCGCAAAAACGAAATTATTTGAAGGATTTTTTTTTGTGGGTAAAATCGAAACCAGTGATATAATACAGTTCAATCATGTATATTAAACACTCTGTGAAAGAATTAGCACAATCGGTTGGAATATAGAGATTTTATTAACGTTTATAGCAAAATCGTGTTTTTACCGCAAGAAACGACGATTTTTACAATTGGACGATTTACACAAACAAACCCATATTCCTCTGCATGCGAACGTGAAATTGTTGTTATATATAGGTGTATCCACATGAATTTAACATTTTCTAAAGAAATTAGACAAATCCCACGGAATTTGTTGATTTTATAGATATTTATATAGTTAAAATCTCGCAAAAACGAAATTTTTTGAAGGATTTTTTTTTGTGGGGTAAATCGAAACCAGTGATATATTACAGTTCAATCATGTATACTAAACGCTCTGTGAAAGAATTAGCACAATCGGTTGGAATATAGAGATTTTATTAACGTTTATAGCAAAATCGTGTTTTTACCGCAAGAAACGACGATTTTTACAATTGGACGATTTACACAAACAAACCCACATTCCTCTGCATGTGAACGTGAAATTGTTGTTATATATATGTGAATCCACATGAATTTAACATATTTTTAAGAAATTAGACAAATCCCACGGAATTTGTAGATTTTATTGATATTTATATAGTTAAAAATCTCGCAAAAACGAAATTTTTTGAAGGATTTTTTTTGTGGGGAAAATCGAAACCAGTGACATAATACAGTTCAATCATGTATACTAAACACTCTGTGAAAGAATTAGCACAATTGGTTGGAATATAGAGATTTTATTAACGTTTATAGCAAAATCGTGTTTTTACCGCAAGAAACGACGATTTTTACAATTGGACGATTTACACAAACAAACCCATATTCCTCTGCATGCGAACGTGAAATTGTTGTTATATATAGGTGAATACACATGAATTTAACATATTTTTAAGAAATTAGACAAATCCCACGGAATTTGTAGATTTTATTGATAACTATATAGTTAAAAATCTCGCAAAAACGAAATTATTTGAAGGATTTTTTTTTTTGTGGGGAAAACGAAACCAGTGATATAATACAGTTCAATCATGTATATTAAACACTCTGTGAAAGAATTAGCACAATCGGTTGGAATATAGAGATTTTATTAACGTTTATAGCAAAATCGTGTTTTTACCGCAAGAAACGACGATTTTTACAATTGGACGATTTACACAAACAAACCCATATTCCTCTGCATGCGAACGTGAAATTGTTGTTATATATAGGTGAATCCACATGAATTTAACATATTTTTAAGAAATTAGACAAATCCCAAGGAATTTGTTGAATTTATAGATATTTATATAGTTAAAATCTCGCAAAAACGAAATTTTTTGAAGGATTTTTTTTGTGGGGAAAATCGAAACCAGTGATATAATACAGTTCAATCATGTATACTATACACTCTGTGAAAGAATTAGCACAATCGGTTGGAATATATAGGTTTTATTAACGTTTATATCAAAATCGTGTTTTTACCGGAAGAAACGAAGATTTTTACAATTGGACGATTTATACAAACAAACCCATATTCCTCTGCATGCGAACGTGAAATTGTTGTTATATATAGGTGAATCCACATGAATTTAACATATTTTTAAGAAATTAGACAAATCCCACGGCATTTGTAGATTTTATTGATATTTATATTGTTAAAAATCTCGCAAAAACGAAATTATTTGAAGGATTTTTTTTTGTGGGGAAAATCGAAACCAGTGACATAATACAGTTCAATCATGTATACTAAACACTCTGTGAAAGAATTAGCACAATCGGTTGGAATATAGAGATTTTATTAACGTTTATAGCAAAATCGTGTTTTTACCGCAAGAAACGACGATTTTTACAATTGGACGATTTACACAAACAAACCAATATTCCTCTGCATGCGAACGTGAAATTGTTGTTATATATAGGTGAATCCACATGAATTTAACATATTTTTAAGAAATTAGACAAATCCCACGGAATTTGTAGATTATATTGATATTTATATAGTTAAAAATCTGGCAAAAACGAAATTTTTTTAAGGATTTTTTTTGTGGTGAAAATCGAAACCAGTGATATAATACAGATCAATCATGTATACTAAACACTCTGTGAAAGAATTAGCACAATCGGTTGGAATATAGAGATTTTATTAACGTTTATAGCAAAATCGTGTTTTTACCGCAAGAAACGACGATTTTTACAATTGGACGATTTACACAAACAAAAACTATATTCCTCTGCATGCGAACGTGAAATTGTTGTTATATATAGGTGAATCCACATGAATTTAACATATTTTTAAGAAATTAGACAAATCCCACGTAATTTGTTGATTTTATACATATTTATATAGTTAAAATCTCGCAAAATCGAAATTTTTTGAAGGATTTTTTTTGTGGGGAAAATCAAAACCAGTGATATAATACAGTTCAATTATGTATATTAAACACTCTGTGCAAGTATTAGCACAATCGGTTGGAATATAGAGATTTTATTAACGATTATAGCAAAAACGTGTTTTTACCGCAAGAAACGACGATTTTTACAATTGGACCATTTACACAAACAAACCCATATTCCTCTGCATGCGAACGTGAAATTGTTGTTATATATAGGTGAATCCACATGAACTTAACATATTTTTAAGAAATTAGGCAAATCCCACGGAATTTGTTGATTTTATAAATATTTATATAGTTAAATCTCGCAAAAACGAAATTTTTTGAAGGATTTTTTTTGTGGGGAAAATCGAAACCAGTGATATAATACAGTTCAATCATGTATACTAAACACTCTGTGAAAGAATTAGCACAATCGGTTGGAATATAGAGATTTTATTAACGTTTATAGCAAAATCGTGTTTTTACCGCAAGAAACGACGATTTTTACAATTGGACGATTTACACAAACAAACCCATATTCCTCTGCATGCGAACGTGAAATTGTTGTTATATATAGGTAAATCCACATGAATTTAACATATTTTTTAAGAAATTAGCCAAATCCCACGGAATTTCTAGATTTTATTTATATTTATATAGTTAAAATCTCGCAAAAACGAAATTTTTTGAAGGATTTTTTTTTTGTGGGGAAAATCGAAACCAGTGATATAATACAGTTCTATCATGTATATTAAACACTCTGTGAAAGAATTAGCACAATCGGTTGGAATATAGAGATTTTATTAACGTTTATAGAAAAATCGTGTTTTTACTACAAGAAACGACGATTTTTACAATTGGACGATTTACACAAACAAACCCATATTCCTCTGCATGCGAACGTGAAATTGTTGTTATATATAGGTTATTCCACACGAATTTAACTTTTTTTTTAAGAAATTAGACAAATCCCACGGAATTTGTTGATTTTATAGATTTTATGATTTTATATAGTTAAAATCTCGCAAAAACGAAATTTTTTGAAGAATTTTTTTTTTGTGGGAAAATCGAAACCAGTGATATAATACAGTTCAATCATGTATACTAAACACTCTGTGAAAGAATTAGCACAATCGGTTGGAATATCGAGGTTTTATTAACGTTTATAGGAAAATCGTGTTTTTACCGCAAGAAACGACGATTTTTACATTTGGACGATTTACACAAACAAACCCATATTCCTCTGCATGCGAACGTGAAATTGTTGTTATATATAGGTGAATCCACATGAATTTAACATATTTTTAAGAAATTAGACAAATCCCACGGAATTTGTTGATTTTATAGATTTTATGATTTTATATAGTTAAAATCTCGCAAAAACGAAATTTTTTGAATAATTTTTTTTTGTGGGAAAATCGAAACCAGTGATATAATACAGTTCAATCATGTATACTAAACACTCTGTGAAAGAATTAGCACAATCGGTTGGAATATCGAGATTTTATTAACGTTTATAGCAAAATCGTATTTTTACCGCAAGAAACGACGATTTTTACAATTGGACGATTTACACAAACAAACCCATATTCCTCTGCATGCGAACGTGAAATTGTTGTTATATATAGGTGAATCCACATGAATTTAACATATTTTTAAGAAATTAGACAAATCCCACGGAATTTGTTGATTTTATAGATATTTATATAGTTAAAATCTCGCAAAAACGAAATTTTTTTAAGGATTTTTTTTGTGGGGAAAATCGAAACCAGTGTTATAATACAGTTCAATCATGTATACTAAACACTCTGTGAAAGAATTAGCACAATCGGTTGCAATATAGAAATTTTATTAACGTTTATAGCAAAATCGTGTTTTTACCGCAAGAATCGAAGATTTTTACAATTGGACGATTTACACAAACAAACCCATATTCCTCTGCATGCGAACGTGAAATTGTTGTTATATATAGGTGCATCCACATGAATTTAACATATTTTTAAGAAATTAGACAAATCCCACGGAATTTGTAGATTTTATTGATATTTATATAGTTAAAAATCTCGCAAAAACGAAATTTTTTGAAGAATTTTTTTTTGTGGGGAAAATCGAAACCAGTGATATAATACAGTTCAATCATGTATACTAAACACTCTGTGAAAGAATTAGCACAATCGGTTGGAATATAGAGATTTTATTAACGTTTATAGCAAAATCGTGTTTTTACCGCAAGAAACGACGATTTTTACAATTGGACGATTTACACAAACAAACCCATATTCCTCTGCATGCGAACGTGAAATTGTTGTTATATATAGGTGAATCCACATGAACTTAACATATTTTTAAGAAATTAGACAAATCCCACGGAATTTGTTGATTTTATAAATATTTATATAGTTAAAATCTCGCAAAAACGAAATTTTTTGAAGGATTTTTTTTTGTGGGGAAAATCGAAACCAGTGATATAATACAGTTCAATCATGTATACTAAACACTCTGTGAAAGAATTAGCACAATCGGTTGGAATATAGAGATTTTATTAACGTTTATAGCAAAATCGTGTTTTTACCGCAAGAAAAGACGATTTTTACAATTGGACGATTTACACAAACAAACCCATATTCCTCTGCACGCGAACGTGAAACTGTTGTTATATATAGGTGAATCCACATGAATTTAACATTTTTTTAAGAAATTAGACAAATCCCAGGGATTTTGTAGATTTTATAGATATTTATATAGTTAAAATCTCGCAAAAACGAAATTTTTTGAAGGATTTTTTTTTTTGTGGGGAAAATCGAAACCAGTGATATAATACAGTTCAATTATGTATATTAAACACTCTGTGCAAGTATTAGCACAATCGGTTGGAATATAGAGATTTTATTAACGATTATAGCAAAAACGTGTTTTTACCGCAAGAAACGACGATTTTTACAATTGGACCATTTACACAAACAAACCCATATTCCTCTGCATGCGAACGTGAAATTGTTGTTATATATAGGTGAATCCACATGAATTTAACATATTTTTAAAAAATTATACAAATCCAACGGAATTTGTTGATATTATTGATATTTATATAGTCAAAAATCTCGCAAAAACGAAATTTTTTGAACGTTTTTTTTTTTGGGGGGGGAAAATCGAAACCAGTGATATAATACAGTTCAATTATGTATGTTAAACACTCTGTGAAAGAATTAGCACAATCGGTTGGAATATAGAGATTTTATTAACGTTTATAGCAAAATCGTGTTTTTACCGCAAGAAACGACGATTTTTACAATTGGACGATTTACACAAACAAACCCATATTCCTCTGCATGCGAACGTGCAATTGTTGTTATATATTGGTGAATCCACATGAATTTAACATATTTTTAAGAAATTAGACAAATCCCTCGGAATTTGTTGATTTTATAGATATTTATATAGTTAAAATCTCGCAAAAACGAAATTTTTAGAAGGATTTTTTTTGTGGGGAAAATCGAAACCAGTGATATAATACAGTTCAATCATGTATACTAAACACTCTGTGAAAGAATTAGCACAATCGGTTGGAATATATAGGTTTTATTAACGTTTATATCAAAATCGTGTTTTTACCGGAAGAAACGAAGATTTTTACAATTGGACGATTTATACAAACAAACCCATATTCTTCTGCATGCGAACGTGAAATTGTCGTTATATATAGGTGAATCCACATGAATTTAACATACTTTTAAGAAATTAGACAAATCCCACGGAATTTGTAGATTTTATTGATATTTATATTGTTAAAAATTTCGCAAAAACGAAATTTTTTGAAGGATTTTTTTTCGTGGGGAAAATCGTAACCAGTGACATAATACAGTTCAATCATGTATACTAAACACTCTGTGAAAGAATTAGCACAATCGATTGGAATATAGAGATTTTATTAACGTTTATAGCAAAATCGTGTTTTTACCGCAAGAAACGACGATTTTTACAATTGGACGATTTACACAAACAAACCAATATTCCTCTGCATGCGAACGTGAAATTGTTGTTATATATAGGTGAATCCACATGAATTTAACATATTTTTAAGAAATTAGACAAATCCCACGGAATTTGTAGATTATATTGATATTTATACAGTTAAAAATCTCGCAAAAACGAAATTTTTTGAAGGATTTTTTTTTGTGGTGAAAATCGAAACCAGTGATATAATACAGATCAATCATGTATACTAAACACTCTGTGAAAGAATTAGCACAATCGGTTGGAATATAGAGATTTTATTAACGTTTATAGCAAAATCGTGTTTTTACCGCAAGAAACGACGATTTTTACAATTGGACGATTTACACAAACAAACCCATATTCCTCTGCATGCGAACGTGAAATTGTTGTTATATATAGGTGAATCCACATGAATTTAACATATTTTTAAGAAATTAGAGAAAGCCCACGGAATTTGTTTATTTTATATATATTTATATAGTTAAAATCTCGCAAAATCGAAATTTTTTGAAGGATTTTTTTTGTGGGGAAAATCGAAACCAGTGATATAATACAGTTCAATCATGTATATTAAACCCTCTGTGAAAGAATTAGCACAATCGGTTGGAATATAGAGATTTTATTAACGATTATAGCAAAATCGTGTTTTTACCGCAAGAAACGATGATTTTTGCAATTGGACGATTTACACAAACAAACCCATATTCCTCTGCATGCGAACGTGAAATTGTTGTTATATATAGGTGAATCCACATGAATTTAACATATTTTTAAGAAATTAGACAAATCCCACGGAATTTGTAGATTTTATTGTTATTTATATAGTTAAAAATCTCGCAAAAACGAAATTTTTTGAAGGATTTTTTTTTGTGGGGAAAATCGAAACCAGTGACATAATACAGTTCAATCATGTATACTAAACACTCTGTGAAAGAATTAGCACAATCGGTTGGAATATAGAGATTTTATTAACGTTTATAGCAAAATCGTGTTTTTACCGCAAGAAACGACGATTTTTACAATTGGACGATTTACACAAACAAACCCACATTCCTCTGCATGCGAACGTGAAATTGTTGTTATGTATAGGTGAATCCACATGAATTTAACATATTTTTAAGAAATTAGACAAATCCCACGGAATTTGTAGATTTTATAGATATTTATATAGTTAAAATCTCGCAAAAACGAAATTTTTTGAAGAATTTTTTTTTTGTGGGAAAATCGAAACCAGTGATATAATACAGTTCAATCATGTATACTAAACACTGTGAAAGAATTAGCACAATCGGTTGGAAAATAGAGATTTTATTAACGTTTATAGCAAAATCGTATTTTTACCGCAAGAAACGACGATTTTAACAATTGGACGATTTACACAAACAAACCCAAATTGCTCTGCATGCGAACGTGAAATTGTTGTTATATATAGGTGAATCCACATGAATTTAACATATTTTTAAGAAATTAGAGAAAGCCCACGGAATTTGTTTATTTTATATATATTAATATAGTTAAAATCTCGCAAAAACGAAATTTTTTGAAGGATTTTTTTTTTTGTGGGGAAAATCGAAACCAGTGATATAATACATTTCAATCATGTATACTAATCACTCTGTGAAAGAATTAGTACAATCGGTTGGAATATAGATTTTATTAACGTTTATAGCAAAATCGTGTTTTTACCGCATGAAACGACGATTTTTACAATTGGACGATTTACACAAACAAACCCATATTCCTCAGCATGCGAACGTGAAATTGTTATATATAGGTGAATCCACATGAATTTAACATTTTTTTAAGAAATTAGACAAATCCCACGGAATTTGTTGATTTTATAGATATTTATATAGTTAAAATCTCGCAAAAACGAAATTTTTTGAAGGATTTTTTTTTGTGGGGATAATCGAAACCAGTGATATAATACAGTTCAATCATGTATACTAAACACTCTGTGAAAGAATTAGCACAATCGGTTGGAATATAGAGATTTTATTAACGTTTATAACAAAATCGTGTTTTTACCGCAAGAAACGACGATTTTTACAATTGGACGATTTACACAAACAAACCCATATTCCTCTGTATGCGATCGTGAAATTGTTGTTATATATAGGTGAATCCCCATGAATTTAACATGTATTTAAAAAATTAGACAATAGTAAAAATCTCGCAAAAAAGGAATTTTTTGAAGGATTTTTTTTTTTGTGGGGAAAATCGAAACCAGTCATATAATACAGTTCAATCATGTATACTAAACACTCTGTGAAAGAATTAGCACAATCGGTTGCAATATAGGGATTTTATTAACGTTTATAGCAAAATCGTGTTTTTACTGCAAGAATCGACGATTTTTACAATTGGAGGATTTACACAAACAAACCCATATTCCTCTGCATGCGAACGTGAAATTGTTGTTATATATAGGTGAATCCACATGAATTTAACATATTTTTAAGAAATTAGATAAATCCCACGGAATTTGTAGATTTTATTGATATTTATATAGTTAAAAATCTCGCAAAAACGAAATTATTTGAAGGATTTTTTTTTGTGGGTAAAATCGAAACCAGTGATATAATACAGTTCAATCATGTATATTAAACACTCTGTGAAAGAATTAGCACAATCGGTTGGAATATAGAGATTTTATTAACGTTTATAGCAAAATCGTGTTTTTACCGCAAGAAACGACGATTTTTACAATTGGACGATTTACACAAACAAACCCATATTCCTCTGCATGCGAACGTGAAATTGTTGTTATATATAGGTGAATCCCCATGAATTTAACATGTTTTTAAGAAATTAGACAATAGTAAAAATCTCGCAAAAACGAAATTTTTTGAAGGATTTTTTTTTTTTGTGGGGAAAATCGAAACCAGTCATATAATACAGTTCAATCATGTATACTAAACACTCTGTGAAAGAATTAGCACAATCGGTTGCAATATAGAGATTTTATTAACGTTTATAGCAAAATCGTGTTTTTACTGCAAGAATCGACGATTTTTACAATTGGAGGATTTACACAAACAAACCCATATTCCTCTGCATGCGAACGTGAAATTGTTGTTATATATAGGTGAATCCACATGAATTTAACATATTTTTAAGAAATTAGATAAATCCCACGGAATTTGTAGATTTTATTGATATTTATATAGTTAAAAATCTCGCAAAAACGAAATTATTTGAAGGATTTTTTTTTGTGGGTAAAATCGAAACCAGTGATATAATACAGTTCAATCATGTATATTAAACACTCTGTGAAAGAATTAGCACAATCGGTTGGAATATAGAGATTTTATTAACGTTTATAGCAAAATCGTGTTTTTACCGCAAGAAACGACGATTTTTACAATTGGACGATTTACACAAACAAACCCATATTCCTCTGCATGCGAACGTGAAATTGTTGTTATATATAGGTGTATCCACATGAATTTAACATTTTCTAAAGAAATTAGACAAATCCCACGGAATTTGTTGATTTTATAGATATTTATATAGTTAAAATCTCGCAAAAACGAAATTTTTTGAAGGATTTTTTTTTGTGGGGTAAATCGAAACCAGTGATATATTACAGTTCAATCATGTATACTAAACGCTCTGTGAAAGAATTAGCACAATCGGTTGGAATATAGAGATTTTATTAACGTTTATAGCAAAATCGTGTTTTTACCGCAAGAAACGACGATTTTTACAATTGGACGATTTACACAAACAAACCCATTTTCCTCTGCATGCGAACGTGAAATTGTTGTTATATATATAGGTGAATACACATGAATTTAACATATTTTTAAGAAATTAGACAAATCCCACGGAATTTGTAGATTTTATTGATAACTATATAGTTAAAAATCTCGCAAAAACGAAATTATTTGAAGGATTTTTTTTTTGTGGGGAAAACGAAACCAGTGATATAATACAGTTCAATCATGTATATTAAACACTCTGTGAAAGAATTAGCACAATCGGTTGGAATATAGAGATTTTATTAACGTTTATAGCAAAATCGTGTTTTTACCGCAAGAAACGACGATTTTTACAATTGGACGATTTACACAAACAAACCCATATTCCTCTGCATGCGAACGTGAAATTGTTGTTATATATAGGTGAATCCACATGAATTTAACATATTTTTAAGAAATTAGACAAATCCCAAGGAATTTGTTGATTTTATAGATATTTATATAGTTAAAATCTCGCAAAAACGAAATTTTTTGAAGGATTTTTTTTGTGGGGAAAATCGAAACCAGTGATATAATACAGTTCAATCATGTATACTAAACACTCTGTGAAAGAATTAGCACAATCGGTTGGAATATAGAGATTTTATTAACGTTTATAGCAAAATCGTGTTTTTACCGCAAGAAACGACGATTTTTACAATTGGACGATTTACACAAACAAACCCATATTCCTCTGTATGCGATCGTGAAATTGTTGTTATATATAGGTGAATCCCCATGAATTTAACATGTATTTAAAAAATTAGACAATAGTAAAAATCTCGCAAAAGCGAAATTTTTTGAAGGATTTTTTTTTTTGTGGGGAAAATCGAAACCAGTCATATAATACAGTTCAATCATGTATACTAAACACTCTGTGAAAGAATTAGCACAATCGGTTGCAATATAGAGATTTTATTAACGTTTATAGCAAAATCGTGTTTTTACTGCAAGAATCGACGATTTTTACAATTGGAGGATTTACACAAACAAACCCATATTCCTCTGCATGCGAACGTGAAATTGTTGTTATATATAGGTGAATCCACATGAATTTAACATATTTTTAAGAAATTAGATAAATCCCACGGAATTTGTAGATTTTATTGATATTTATATAGTTAAAAATCTCGCAAAAACGAAATTATTTGAAGGATTTTTTTTTGTGGGTAAAATCGAAACCAGTGATATAATACAGTTCAATCATGTATATTAAACACTCTGTGAAAGAATTAGCACAATCGGTTGGAATATAGAGATTTTATTAACGTTTATAGCAAAATCGTGTTTTTACCGCAAGAAACGACGATTTTTACAATTGGACGATTTACACAAACAAACCCATATTCCTCTGCATGCGAACGTGAAATTGTTGTTATATATAGGTGAATCCCCATGAATTTAACATGTTTTTAAGAAATTAGACAATAGTAAAAATCTCGCAAAAACGAAATTTTTTGAAGGATTTTTTTTTTTGTGGGGAAAATCGAAACCAGTCATATAATACAGTTCAATCATGTATACTAAACACTCTGTGAAAGAATTAGCACAATCGGTTGCAATATAGAGATTTTATTAACGTTTATAGCAAAATCGTGTTTTTACTGCAAGAATCGACGATTTTTACAATTGGAGGATTTACACAAACAAACCCATATTCCTCTGCATGCGAACGTGAAATTGTTGTTATATATAGGTGAATCCACATGAATTTAACATATTTTTAAGAAATTAGATAAATCCCACGGAATTTGTAGATTTTATTGATATTTATATAGTTAAAAATCTCGCAAAAACGAAATTATTTGAAGGATTTTTTTTTGTGGGTAAAATCGAAACCAGTGATATAATACAGTTCAATCATGTATATTAAACACTCTGTGAAAGAATTAGCACAATCGGTTGGAATATAGAGATTTTATTAACGTTTATAGCAAAATCGTGTTTTTACCGCAAGAAACGACGATTTTTACAATTGGACGATTTACACAAACAAACCCATATTCCTCTGCATGCGAACGTGAAATTGTTGTTATATATAGGTGTATCCACATGAATTTAACATTTTCTAAAGAAATTAGACAAATCCCACGGAATTTGTTGATTTTATAGATATTTATATAGTTAAAATCTCGCAAAAACGAAATTTTTTGAAGGATTTTTTTTTGTGGGGTAAATCGAAACCAGTGATATATTACAGTTCAATCATGTATACTAAACGCTCTGTGAAAGAATTAGCACAATCGGTTGGAATATAGAGATTTTATTAACGTTTATAGCAAAATCGTGTTTTTACCGCAAGAAACGACGATTTTTACAATTGGACGATTTACACAAACAAACCCATATTCCTCTGCATGTGAACGTGAAATTGTTGTTATATATAGGTGAATCCACATGAATTTAACATATTTTTAAGAAATTAGACAAATCCCACGGAATTTGTAGATTTTATTGATATTTATATAGTTAAAAATCTCGCAAAAACGAAATTTTTTGAAGGATTTTTTTTTGTGGGGAAAATCGAAACCAGTGACATAATACAGTTCAATCATGTATACTAAACACTCTGTGAAAGAATTAGCACAATTGGTTGGAATATAGAGATTTTATTAGCGTTTATAGCAAAATCGTGTTTTTACTGCAAGAAACGACGATTTTTACAATTGGACGATTTACACAAACAAACCCATTTTCCTCTGCATGCGAACGTGAAATTGTTGTTATATATATAGGTGAATACACATGAATTTAACATATTTTTAAGAAATTAGACAAATCCCACGGAATTTGTAGATTTTATTGATAACTATATAGTTAAAAATCTCGCAAAAACGAAATTATTTGAAGGATTTTTTTTTTTGTGGGGAAAACGAAACCAGTGATATAATACAGTTCAATCATGTATATTAAACACTCTGTGAAAGAATTAGCACAATCGGTTGGAATATAGAGATTTTATTAACGTTTATAGCAAAATCGTGTTTTTACCGCAAGAAACGACGATTTTTACAATTGGACGATTTACACAAACAAACCCATATTCCTCTGCATGCGAACGTGAAATTGTTGTTATATATAGGTGAATCCCCATGAATTTAACATGTTTTTAAAAAATTAGACAATAGTAAAAATCTCGCAAAAACGAAATTTTTTGAAGGATTTTTTTTTTTTGTGGGGAAAATCGAAACCAGTCATATAATACAGTTCAATCATGTATACTAAACACTCTGTGAAAGAATTAGCACAATCGGTTGCAATATAGAGATTTTATTAACGTTTATAGCAAAATCGTGTTTTTACTGCAAGAATCGACGATTTTTACAATTGGAGGATTTACACAAACAAACCCATATTCCTCTGCATGCGAACGTGAAATTGTTGTTATATATAGGTGAATCCACATGAATTTAACATATTTTTAAGAAATTAGATAAATCCCACGGAATTTGTAGATTTTATTGATATTTATATAGTTAAAAATCTCGCAAAAACGAAATTATTTGAAGGATTTTTTTTTGTGGGTAAAATCGAAACCAGTGATATAATACAGTTCAATCATGTATATTAAACACTCTGTGAAAGAATTAGCACAATCGGTTGGAATATAGAGATTTTATTAACGTTTATAGCAAAATCGTGTTTTTACCGCAAGAAACGACGATTTTTACAATTGGACGATTTACACAAACAAACCCATATTCCTCTGCATGCGAACGTGAAATTGTTGTTATATATAGGTGAATCCCCATGAATTTAACATGTTTTTAAGAAATTAGACAATAGTAAAAATCTCGCAAAAACGAAATTTTTTGAAGGATTTTTTTTTTTGTGGGGAAAATCGAAACCAGTCATATAATACAGTTCAATCATGTATACTAAACACTCTGTGAAAGAATTAGCACAATCGGTTGCAATATAGAGATTTTATTAACGTTTATAGCAAAATCGTGTTTTTACTGCAAGAATCGACGATTTTTACAATTGGAGGATTTACACAAACAAACCCATATTCCTCTGCATGCGAACGTGAAATTGTTGTTATATATAGGTGAATCCACATGAATTTAACATATTTTTAAGAAATTAGATAAATCCCACGGAATTTGTAGATTTTATTGATATTTATATAGTTAAAAATCTCGCAAAAACGAAATTATTTGAAGGATTTTTTTTTGTGGGTAAAATCGAAACCAGTGATATAATACAGTTCAATCATGTATATTAAACACTCTGTGAAAGAATTAGCACAATCGGTTGGAATATAGAGATTTTATTAACGTTTATAGCAAAATCGTGTTTTTACCGCAAGAAACGACGATTTTTACAATTGGACGATTTACACAAACAAACCCATATTCCTCTGCATGCGAACGTGAAATTGTTGTTATATATAGGTGTATCCACATGAATTTAACATTTTCTAAAGAAATTAGACAAATCCCACGGAATTTGTTGATTTTATAGATATTTATATAGTTAAAATCTCGCAAAAACGAAATTTTTTGAAGGATTTTTTTTTGTGGGGTAAATCGAAACCAGTGATATATTACAGTTCAATCATGTATACTAAACGCTCTGTGAAAGAATTAGCACAATCGGTTGGAATATAGAGATTTTATTAACGTTTATAGCAAAATCGTGTTTTTACCGCAAGAAACGACGATTTTTACAATTGGACGATTTACACAAACAAACCCATTTTCCTCTGCATGCGAACGTGAAATTGTTGTTATATATATAGGTGAATACACATGAATTTAACATATTTTTAAGAAATTAGACAAATCCCACGGAATTTGTAGATTTTATTGATAACTATATAGTTAAAAATCTCGCAAAAACGAAATTATTTGAAGGATTTTTTTTTTGTGGGGAAAACGAAACCAGTGATATAATACAGTTCAATCATGTATATTAAACACTCTGTGAAAGAATTAGCACAATCGGTTGGAATATAGAGATTTTATTAACGTTTATAGCAAAATCGTGTTTTTACCGCAAGAAACGACGATTTTTACAATTGGACGATTTACACAAACAAACCCATATTCCTCTGCATGCGAACGTGAAATTGTTGTTATATATAGGTGAATCCACATGAATTTAACATATTTTTAAGAAATTAGACAAATCCCAAGGAATTTGTTGATTTTATAGATATTTATATAGTTAAAATCTCGCAAAAACGAAATTTTTTGAAGGATTTTTTTTGTGGGGAAAATCGAAACCAGTGATATAATACAGTTCAATCATGTATACTAAACACTCTGTGAAAGAATTAGCACAATCGGTTGGAATATAGAGATTTTATTAACGTTTATAGCAAAATCGTGTTTTTACCGCAAGAAACGACGATTTTTACAATTGGACGATTTACACAAACAAACCCATATTCCTCTGTATGCGATCGTGAAATTGTTGTTATATATAGGTGAATCCCCATGAATTTAACATGTATTTAAATAATTAGACAATAGTAAAAATCTCGCAAAAACGAAATTTTTTGAAGGATTTTTTTTTTTGTGGGGAAAATCGAAACCAGTCATATAATACAGTTCAATCATGTATACTAAACACTCTGTGAAAGAATTAGCACAATCGGTTGCAATATAGAGATTTTATTAACGTTTATAGCAAAATCGTGTTTTTACTGCAAGAATCGACGATTTTTACAATTGGAGGATTTACACAAACAAACCCATATTCCTCTGCATGCGAACGTGAAATTGTTGTTATATATAGGTGAATCCACATGAATTTAACATATTTTTAAGAAATTAGATAAATCCCACGGAATTTGTAGATTTTATTGATATTTATATAGTTAAAAATCTCGCAAAAACGAAATTATTTGAAGGATTTTTTTTTGTGGGTAAAATCGAAACCAGTGATATAATACAGTTCAATCATGTATATTAAACACTCTGTGAAAGAATTAGCACAATCGGTTGGAATATAGAGATTTTATTAACGTTTATAGCAAAATCGTGTTTTTACCGCAAGAAACGACGATTTTTACAATTGGACGATTTACACAAACAAACCCATATTCCTCTGCATGCGAACGTGAAATTGTTGTTATATATAGGTGAATCCCCATGAATTTAACATGTTTTTAAGAAATTAGACAATAGTAAAAATCTCGCAAAAACGAAATTTTTTGAAGGATTTTTTTTTTTGTGGGGAAAATCGAAACCAGTCATATAATACAGTTCAATCATGTATACCAAACACTCTGTGAAAGAATTAGCACAATCGGTTGCAATATAGAGATTTTATTAACGTTTATAGCAAAATCGTGTTTTTACTGCAAGAATCGACGATTTTTACAATTGGAGGATTTACACAAACAAACCCATATTCCTCTGCATGCGAACGTGAAATTGTTGTTATATATAGGTGAATCCACATGAATTTAACATATTTTTAAGAAATTAGATAAATCCCACGGAATTTGTAGATTTTATTGATATTTATATAGTTAAAAATCTCGCAAAAACGAAATTATTTGAAGGATTTTTTTTTGTGGGTAAAATCGAAACCAGTGATATAATACAGTTCAATCATGTATATTAAACACTCTGTGAAAGAATTAGCACAATCGGTTGGAATATAGAGATTTTATTAACGTTTATAGCAAAATCGTGTTTTTACCGCAAGAAACGACGATTTTTACAATTGGACGATTTACACAAACAAACCCATATTCCTCTGCATGCGAACGTGAAATTGTTGTTATATATAGGTGTATCCACATGAATTTAACATTTTCTAAAGAAATTAGACAAATCCCACGGAATTTGTTGATTTTATAGATATTTATATAGTTAAAATCTCGCAAAAACGAAATTTTTTGAAGGATTTTTTTTTGTGGGGTAAATCGAAACCAGTGATATATTACAGTTCAATCATGTATACTAAACGCTCTGTGAAAGAATTAGCACAATCGGTTGGAATATAGAGATTTTATTAACGTTTATAGCAAAATCGTGTTTTTACCGCAAGAAACGACGATTTTTACAATTGGACGATTTACACAAACAAACCCATATTCCTCTGCATGTGAACGTGAAATTGTTGTTATATATAGGTGAATCCACATGAATTTAACATATTTTTAAGAAATTAGACAAATCCCACGGAATTTGTAGATTTTATTGATATTTATATAGTTAAAAATCTCGCAAAAACGAAATTTTTTGAAGGATTTTTTTTTGTGGGGAAAATCGAAACCAGTGACATAATACAGTTCAATCATGTATACTAAACACTCTGTGAAAGAATTAGCACAATTGGTTGGAATATAGAGATTTTATTAGCGTTTATAGCAAAATCGTGTTTTTACCGCAAGAAACGACGATTTTTACAATTGGACGATTTACACAAACAAACCCATTTTCCTCTGCATGCGAACGTGAAATTGTTGTTATATATATAGGTGAATACACATGAATTTAACATATTTTTAAGAAATTAGACAAATCCCACGGAATTTGTAGATTTTATTGATAACTATATAGTTAAAAATCTCGCAAAAACGAAATTATTTGAAGGATTTTTTTTTTTGTGGGGAAAACGAAACCAGTGATATAATACAGTTCAATCATGTATATTAAACACTCTGTGAAAGAATTAGCACAATCGGTTGGAATATAGAGATTTTATTAACGTTTATAGCAAAATCGTGTTTTTACCGCAAGAAACGACGATTTTTACAATTGGACGATTTACACAAACAAACCCATATTCCTCTGCATGCGAACGTGAAATTCTTGTTATATATAGGTGAATCCCCATGAATTTAACATGTTTTTAAGAAATTAGACAATAGTAAAAATCTCGCAAAAAAGAAATTTTTTGAAGGATTTTTTTTTTTGTGGGGAAAATCGAAACCAGTCATATAATACAGTTCAATCATGTATACTAAACACTCTGTGAAAGAATTAGCACAATCGGTTGCAATATAGAGATTTTATTAACGTTTATAGCAAAATCGTGTTTTTACTGCAAGAATCGACGATTTTTACAATTGGAGGATTTACACAAACAAACCCATATTCCTCTGCATGCGAACGTGAAATTGTTGTTATATATAGGTGAATCCACATGAATTTAACATATTTTTAAGAAATTAGATAAATCCCACGGAATTTGTAGATTTTATTGATATTTATATAGTTAAAAATCTCGCAAAATCGAAATTATTTGAAGGATTTTTTTTTGTGGGTAAAATCGAAACCAGTGATATAATACAGTTCAATCATGTATATTAAACACTCGGTGAAAGAATTAGCACAATCGGTTGGAATATAGAGATTTTATTAACGTTTATAGCAAAATCGTGTTTTTACCGCAAGAAACGACGATTTTTACAATTGGACGATTTACACAAACAAACCCATATTCCTCTGCATGCGAACGTGAAATTGTTGTTATATATAGGTGTATCCACATGAATTTAACATTTTCTAAAGAAATTAGACAAATCCCACGGAATTTGTTGATTTTATAGATATTTATATAGTTAAAATCTCGCAAAAACGAAATTTTTTGAAGGATTTTTTTTTGTGGGGTAAATCGAAACCAGTGATATATTACAGTTCAATCATGTATACTAAACGCTCTGTGAAAGAATTAGCACAATCGGTTGGAATATAGAGATTTTATTAACGTTTATAGCAAAATCGTGTTTTTACCGCAAGAAACGACGATTTTTACAATTGGACGATTTACACAAACAAACCCATATTCCTCTGCATGTGAACGTGAAATTGTTGTTATATATAGGTGAATCCACATGAATTTAACATATTTTTAAGAAATTAGACAAATCCCACGGAATTTGTAGATTTTATTGATATTTATATAGTTAAAAATCTCGCAAAAACGAAATTTTTTGAAGGATTTTTTTTTGTGGGGAAAATCGAAACCAGTGACATAATATAGTTCAATCATGTATACTAAACACTCTGTGAAAGAATTAGCACAATTGGTTGGAATATAGAGATTTTATTAACGTTTATAGCAAAATCGTGTTTTTACCGCAAGAAACGACGATTTTTACAATTGGACGATTTACACAAACAAACCCATATTCCTCTGCATGCGAACGTGAAATTGTTGTTATATATATAGGTGAATACACATGAATTTAACATATTTTTAAGAAATTAGACAAATCCCACGGAATTTGTAGATTTTATTGATAACTATATAGTTAAAAATCTCGCAAAAACGAAATTATTTGAAGGATTTTTTTTTTTTGTGGGGAAAACGAAACCAGTGATATAATACAGTTCAATCATGTATATTAAACACTCTGTGAAAGAATTAGCACAATCGGTTGGAATATAGAGATTTTATTAACGTTTATAGCAAAATCGTGTTTTTACCGCAAGAAACGACGATTTTTACAATTGGACGATTTACACAAACAAACCCATATTCCTCTGCATGCGAACGTGAAATTGTTGTTATATATAGGTGAATCCACATGAATTTAACATATTTTTAAGAAATTAGACAAATCCCAAGGAATTTGTTGATTTTATAGATATTTATATAGTTAAAATCTCGCAAAAACGAAATTTTTTGAAGGATTTTTTTTGTGGGGAAAATCGAAACCAGTGATATAATACAGTTCAATCATGTATACTATACACTCTGTGAAAGAATTAGCACAATCGGTTGCAATATAGAGATTTTATTAACGTTTATAGCAAAATCGTGTTTTTACTGCAAGAATCGACGATTTTTACAATTGGAGGATTTACACAAACAAACCCATAATCCTCTGCATGCGAACGTGAAATTGTTGTTATATATAGGTGAATCCACATGAATTTAACATATTTTTAAGAAATTAGATAAATCCCACGGAATTTGTAGATTTTATTGATATTTATATAGTTAAAAATCTCGCAAAAACGAAATTTTTTGAAGGATTTTTTTTTGTGGGTAAAATCGAAACCAGTGATATAATACAGTTCAATCATTTATATTAAACACTCTGTGAAAGAATTAGCACAATCGGTTGGAATATAGAGATTTTATTAACGTTTATAGCAAAATCGTGTTTTTACCGCAAGAAACGACGATTTTTACAATTGGACGATTTACACAAACAAACCCATATTCCTCTGCATGCGAACGTGAAATTGTTGTTATATATAGGTGAATCCCCATGAATTTAACATGTTTTTAAGAAATTAGACAATAGTAAAAATCTCGCAAAAACGAAATTTTTTGAAGGATTTTTTTTTTGTGGGGAAAATCGAAACCAGTCATATAATACAGTTCAATCATGTATACTAAACACTCTGTGAAAGAATTAGCACAATCGGTTGCAATATAGAGATTTTATTAACGTTTATAGCAAAATCGTGTTTTTACTGCAAGAATCGACGATTTTTACAATTGGAGGATTTACACAAACAAACCCATATTCCTCTGCATGCGAACGTGAAATTGTTGTTATATATAGGTGAATCCACATGAATTTAACATATTTTTAAGAAATTAGATAAATCCCACGGAATTTGTAGATTTTATTGATATTTATATAGTTAAAAATCTCGCAAAAACGAAATTATTTGAAGGATTTTTTTTTGTGGGTAAAATCGAAACCAGTGATATAATACAGTTCAATCATGTATATTAAACACTCTGTGAAAGAATTAGCACAATCGGTTGGAATATAGAGATTTTATTAACGTTTATAGCAAAATCGTGTTTTTACCGCAAGAAACGACGATTTTTACAATTGGACGATTTACACAAACAAACCCATATTCCTCTGCATGCGAACGTGAAATTGTCGTTATATATAGGTGTATCCACATGAATTTAACATTTTCTAAAGAAATTAGACAAATCCCACGGAATTTGTTGATTTTATAGATATTTATATAGTTAAAATCTCGCAAAAACGAAATTTTTGAAGGATTTTTTTTTGTGGGGTAAATCGAAACCAGTGATATATTACAGTTCAATCATGTATACTAAACGCTCTGTGAAAGAATTAGCACAATCGGTTGGAATATAGAGATTTTATTAACGTTTATAGCAAAATCGTGTTTTTACCGCAAGAAACGACGATTTTTACAATTGGACGATTTACACAAACAAAAACTATATTCCTCTGCATGCGAACGTGAAATTGTTGTTATATATAGCTGAATCCACATGAATTTAACATATTTTTAAGAAATTAGACAAATCCCACGTAATTTGTTGATTTTATACATATTTATATAGTTAAAATCTCGCAAAATCGAAATTTTTTGAAGGATTTTTTTTGTGGGGAAAATCAAAACCAGTGATATAATACAGTTCAATCATGTATATTAAACCCTCTGTGAAAGAATTAGCACAATCGGTTGGAATATAGAGATTTTATTAACGATTATAGCAAAATCGTGTTTTTACCGCAAGAAACGACGATTTTTACAATTGGACGATTTACACAAACAAACCCATATTCCTCTGCATGCGAACGTGAAATTGTTGTTATATATAGGTGAATCCACATGAATTTAACTTTTTTTTAAAGAAATTAGACAAATCCCATGGAATTTGTTGATTTTATAGATTTTATGATTTTATATAGTTAAAATCTCGCAAAAACGAAATTTTTTGAAGAATTTTTTTTTTTGTGGGAAAATCGAAACCAGTGATATAATACAGTTCAATCATGTATACTAAACACTCTGTGAAAGAATTAGCACAATCGGTTGGAATATCGAGATTTTATTAACGTTTATAGCAAAATCGTATTTTTACCGCAAGAAACGACGATTTTTACAATAGGACGATTTACACAAAGAAACCCATATTCCTCTGCATGCGAACGTGAAATTGTTGTTATATATAGGTGAATCCACAAGAATTTAACCTATTTTTAAGAAATTAGACAAATCCCACGGAATTTGTATATTTTATTGAAAATTATATAGTTAAAAATCTCGCAAAAACGAAATTTTTTGAAGGATTTTTTTTTTGTATGGAAAATCGTAACCAGTGATATAATACAGTTCAATCATGTATACTAAACACTCTGTGAAAGAATTAGCACAATCGGTTGGAATATAGAGATTTTATTAACGTTTATAGCAAAATCGTGTTTTTACCGCAAGAAACGACGATTTTTACAATTGGACGATTTATGCAAACAAACCCATATTCCTCTGCATGCGAACGTGAAATTGTTGTTATATATAGTTGAATCCACATGAATTTAACATATTTTTAAGAAATTAGACAAATCCCACGGAATTTGTAGATTTTATTGATATTTATATAGTTAAAAATCTCGCAAAAACGAAATTTTTTGAAGGATTTTTTTTTGTGGGGAAAATCGAAACCAGTGACATAATACAGTTCAATCATGTAAACTAAACACTCTGTGAAAGAATTAGCACAATCGGTTGGAATATAGAGATTTTATTAACGTTTATAGCAAAATCGTGTTTTTACCGCAAGAAACGACGATTTTTACAATTGGACGATTTACACAAACAAACCCATATTCCTCTGCATGCGAACGTGAAATTGTTGTTATATATAGGTGAATCCCCATGAATTTAACATGTTTTTAAGAAATTAGACAATAGTAAAAATCTCGCAAAAACGAAATTTTTTGAAGGATTTTTTTTTGTGGGGAAAATCGAAACCAGTGATATAATACAGTTCAATCATGTATACTAAACACTCTGTGAAAGAATTAGCACAATCGGTTGCAATATAGAGATTTTATTAACGTTTATAGCAAAATCGTGTTTTTACTGCAAGAATCGACGATTTTTACAATTGGAGGATTTACACAAACAAACCCATATTCCTCTGCATGCGAACGTGAAATTGTTGTTATATATAGGTGATCCACATGAATTTAACATATTTTTAAGAAATTAGATAAATCCCACGGAATTTGTAGATTTTATTGATATTTATATAGTTAAAAATCTCGCAAAAACGAAATTATTTGAAGGATTTTTTTTTGTGGGTAAAATCGAAACCAGTGATATAATACAGTTCAATCATGTATATTAAACACTCTGTGAAAGAATTAGCACAATCGGTTGGAATATAGAGATTTTATTAACGTTTATAGCAAAATCGTGTTTTTACCGCAAGAAACGACGATTTTTACAATTGGACGATTTACACAAACAAACCCATATTCCTCTGCATGCGAACGTGAAATTGTTGTTATATATAGGTGTATCCACATGAATTTAACATTTTCTAAAGAAATTAGACAAATCCCACGGAATTTGTTGATTTTATAGATATTTATATAGTTAAAATCTCGCAAAAACGAAATTTTTTGAAGGATTTTTTTTTGTGGGGTAAATCGAAACCAGTGATATAATACAGTTCAATCATGTATACTAAACCCTCTGTGAAAGAATTAGCACAATCGGTTGGAATATAGAGATTTTATTAACGTTTATAGCAATATCGTGTTTTTACCGCAAGAAACGACGATTTTTACAATTGGACGATTTACACAAACAAACCCATATTCCTCTGCATGTGAACGTGAAATTGTTGTTATATATAGGTGAATCCACATGAATTTAACATATTTTTAAGAAATTAGACAAATCCCACGGAATTTGTAGATTTTATTGATATTTATATAGTTAAAAATCTCGCAAAAACGAAATTTTTTGAAGGATTTTTTTTTGTGGGGAAAATCGAAACCAGTGACATAATACAGTTCAATCATGTATACTAAACACTCTGTGAAAGAATTAGCACAATGGGTTGGAATATAGAGATTTTATTAACGTTTATAGCAAAATCGTGTTTTTACCGCAAGAAACGACGATTTTTACAATTGGACGATTTACACAAACAAACCCATATTCCTCTGCATGCGAACGTGAAATTGTTGTTATATATATAGGTGAGTACACATGAATTTAACATATTTTTAAGAAATTAGACAAATCCCACGGAATTTGTAGATTTTATTGATAACAATATAGTTAAAAATCTCGCAAAAACGAAATTTTTTGAAGGATTTTTTTTTTGTGGGGAAAACGAAACCAGTGATATAATACAGTTCAATCATGTATATTAAACACTCTGTGAAAGAATTAGCACAATCGGTTGGAATATAGAGATTTTATTAACGATTATAGCAAAATCGTGTTTTTACCGCAAGAAACGACGATTTTTACAATTGGACGATTTACACAAACAAACCCATATTCCTCTGCATGCGAACGTGAAATTGTTGTTATATATAGGTGAATCCACATGAATTTAACATATTTTTAAGAAATTCGACAAATCCCAAGGAATTTGTTGATTTTATAGATATTTATATAGTTAAAATCTCGCAAAAACGAAATTTTTTGAAGGATTTTTTTTGTGGGGAAAATCGAAACCAGTGATATAATACAGTTCATTCATGTATACTAAACACTCTGTGAAAGAATTAGCACAATCGGTTGGAATATAGAGGTTTTATTAACGTTTATATCAAAATCGTGTTTTTACCGGAAGAAACGAAGATTTTTACAATTGGACGATTTATACAAACAAACCCATATTCCTCTGCATGCGAACGTGAAATTGTTGTTATATATAGGTGAATCCACATGAATTTAACATATTTTTAAGAAATTAGACAAATCCCACGGCATTTGTAGATTTTATTGATATTTATATTGTTAAAAATCTCGCAAAAACGAAATTTTTTGAAGGATTTTTTTTTGTGGGGAAAATCGAAACCTGTGACATAATACAGTTCAATCATGTATACTAAACACTCTGTGAAAGAATTAGCACAATCGGTTGGAATATAGAGATTTTATTAACGTTTATAGCAAAATCGTGTTTTTACCGCAAGAAACGACGATTTTTACAATTGGACGATTTACACAAACAAACCAATATTCCTCTGCATGCGAACGTGAAATTGTTGTTATATATAGGTGAATCCACATGAATTTGACACTTTTTTAAGAAATTAGAAGAATCCCACGGAATTTGTAGATTATATTGATATTTATATAGTTAATAATCTCGCAAAAACGAAATTTTTTTAAGGATTTTTTTTGTGGTGAAAATCGAAACCAGTGATATAATACAGATCAATCATGCATACTAAACACTCTGTGAAAGAATTAGCACAATCGGTTGGAATATAGAGATTTTATTAACGTTTATAGCAAAATCGTGTTTTTACCGCAAGAAACGACGATTTTTACAATTGGACGATTTACACAAACAAACCCATATTCCTCAGCATGCGAACGTGAAATTGTTGATATATATAGGTGAATCCACATGAATTTAACATATTTTTAAGAAATTAGACAAATCCCACGGAATTTGTTGATTTTATACATATTTATATAGTTAAAATCTCGCAAAATCGAAATTTTTTGAAGGATTTTTTTTGTGGGGAAAATCGAAACCAGTGATATAATACAGTTCAATCATGTATATTAAACCCTCTGTGAAAGAATTAGCACAATCGGTTGGAATATAGAGATTTTATTAACGTTTATAGCAAAATCGTGTTTTTACCGCAAGAAACGACGATTTTTACAATTGGACGATTTACACAAACAAACCCATATTCCTCTGCATGCGAACGTAAAATTGTTGTTATACGTAGGTGAATCCACATGTATTTAACATATTTTTAAGAAATTAGACAAATCCCACGGAATTTGTAGATTTTATTGTTATTTATATAGTTAAAAATCTCGCAAAAACGAAATTTTTTGGAGGATTTTTTTTGTGGGGAAAATCGAAACCAGTGATATAATACAGTTCAATCCTGTATATTAAACACTCTGTGAAAGAATTAGCACAATCGGTTGGAATATAGAGATTTTATTAACGTTTATAGCAAAATCGTGTTTTTACCGCAAGAAACGACGATTTTTACAATTGGACGATTTACACAAACAAACCCATATTCCTCTGCATGCGAACGTGAAATTGTTGCTATATATAGGTGAATCCACATGAATTTAACATATTTTTAAGAAATTAGACAAATCCCACGGAATTTGTTGATTTTATACATATTTATATAGTTAAAATCTCGCAAAATCGAAATTTTTTGAAGGATTTTTTTTGTGGGGAAAATCGAAACCAGTGATATAATACAGTTCATTCATGTATACTAAACACTCTGTGAAAGAATTAGCACAATCGGTTGGAATATAGAGATTTTATTAACGATTATAGCAAAATCGTGTTTTTACCGCAAGAAACGACGATTTTTACAATTGGACGATTTACACAAACAAACCCATATTCCTCTGCATGCGAACGTGAAATTGTTGTTATATATAGGTTAATCCACATGAATTTAACATATTTTTAAGAAATTAGACAAATCCCAAGGAATTTGTTGATTTTATAGATATTTATATAGTTAAAATCTCGCAAAAACGAAATTTTTTGAAGGATTTTTTTTGTGGGGAAAATCGAAACCAGTGACATAATACAGTTCAATCATGTATACTAAACACTCTGTGAAAGAATTAGCACAATCGGTTGGAATATATAGGTTTTATTAACGTTTATATCAAAATCGTGTTTTTACCGCAAGAAATGAAGATTTTTACAATTGGACGATTTACACAAACAAACCCATATTCCTCTGCATGCGAACGTGAAATTGTTGTTATATATAGGTGTATCCACATGAATTTAACATTTTCTAAAGAAATTAGACAAATCCCACAGAATTTGTTGATTTTATAGATATTTATATAGTTAAAATCTCGCAAAAACGAAATTTTTTGAAGGATTTTTTTTTGTGGGGTAAATCGAAACCAGTGATATAATACAGTTCAATCATGTATACTAAACCCTCTGTGAAAGAATTAGCACAATCGGTTGGAATATAGAGATTTTATTAACGTTTATAGCAAAATCGTGTTTTTACCGCAAGAAACGACGATTTTTACAATTGGACGATTTACACAAACAAACCCATATTCCTCTGCATGTGAACGTGAAATTGTTGTTATATATAGGTGAATCCACATGAATTTAACATATTTTTAAGAAATTAGACAAATCCCACGGAATTTGTAGATTTTATTGATATTTATATAGTTAAAAATCTCGCAAAAACGAAATTTTTTGAAGGATTTTTTTTTGTGGGGAAAATCGAAACCAGTGACATAATACAGTTCAATCATGTATACTAAACACTCTGTGAAAGAATTAGCACAATTGGTTGGAATATAGAGATTTTATTAACGTTTATAGCAAAATCGTGTTTTTACCGCAAGAAACGACGATTTTTACAATTGGACGATTTACACAAACAAACCCATATTCCTCTGCATGCGAACGTGAAATTGTTGTTATATATATAGGTGAGTACACATGAATTTAACATATTTTTAAGAAATTAGACAAATCCCACGGAATTTGTAGATTTTATTGATAACAATATAGTTAAAAATCTCGCAAAAACGAAATTTTTTGAAGGATTTTTTTTTTGTGGGGAAAACGAAACCAGTGATATAATACAGTTCAATCATGTATATTAAACACTCTGTGAAAGAATTAGCACAATCGGTTGGAATATAGAGATTTTATTAACGTTTATAGCAAAATCGTGTTTTTACCGCAAGAAACGACGATTTTTACAATTGGACGATTTACACAAACAAACCCATATTCCTCTGCATGCGAACGTGAAATTGTTGTTATATATAGGTGAATCCACATGAATTTAACATATTTTTAAGAAATTAGACAAATCCCACGGAATTTGTTGATTTTATACATATTTATATAGTTAAAATCTCGCAAAATCGAAATTTTTTGAAGGATTTTTTTTGTGGGGAAAATCGAAACCAGTGATATAATACAGTTCATTCATGTATACTAAACACTCTGTGAAAGAATTAGCACAATCGGTTGGAATATAGAGGTTTTATTAACGTTTATAGCAAAATCGTGTTTTTACCGCAAGAAACGAAGATTTTTACAATTGGACGATTTACACAAACAAACCCATATTCCTCAGCATGCGAACGTAAAATTGTTGTAATATATAGGTGAATCCACATGAATTTAAAATTTTTTAAAGAAACTAGACAAATCCCACGGAATTTGTTGATTTTATAGATATTTATGTAGTTAAAATCTCGCAAAAACGAAATTTTTTGAATGATTTTTTTTTGTGGGGAAAATCGAAACCAGTGATATAATACAGTTCAATCTTGTATACTAAACACTCTGTGAAATAATTAGCACAATCGGTTGGAATATAGAGATTTTATTAACGTTTATAGCAAAATCGTGTTTTTACCGCAAGAAACGACGATTTTTACAATTGGACGATTTACACAAACAAACCCACATTCCTCTGCATGCGAACGTGGAATTGTTGTTATGTATAGGTGAATCCACATGAATTTAACATATTTTTAAGAAATTAGACAAATCCCACGGAATTTGTAGATTTTATTGATATTTATATTGTTAAAAATCTCGCAAAAAACGAAATTTTTTGAAGGATTTTTTTTGTGGGGAAAATCGAAACCAGTGACATAATACAGTTCAATCATGTATACTAAACACTCTGTGAAAGAATTAGCACAATCGGTTGGAATATATAGGTTTTATTAACGTTTATATCAAAATCGTGTTTTTACCGCAAGAAATGAAGATTTTTACAATTGGACGATTTACACAAACAAACCCATATTCCTCTGCATGCGAACGTGAAATTGTTGTTATATATAGGTGAATCCACATGAATTTAATATATTTTAAAGAAATTAGACAAATCCCACGGAATTTGTAGATTTTATTGATATTTATATAGTTAAAAATCTCGCAAAAACGAAATTTTTTGAAGGATTTTTTTTTGTGGGGAAAATCGAAACCAGTGATATAATACAGTTCAATCATGTATACTAAACACTTTGTGAAAGAATTAGCACAATCGGTTGGAATATAGAGATTTTATTAACGTTTATAGCAAAATCGTGTTTTTACCGCAAGAAAAGACGATTTTTACAATTGGACGATTTACACAAACAAACCCATATTCCTCTGCATGCGAACATGAAATTGTTGTTATATATAGGTGAATCCACATGAATTTAACATTTTTTTAAGAAATTAGACAAATCCCACGGAATTTGTTAATTTTATAAATATTTATATAGTTAAAATCTCGCAAAACCGAAATTTTTGAAGAATTTTTTTTTTGTGGGAAAATCGAAACCAGTGATATAATACAGTTCAATCATGTATACTAAACACTGTGAAAGAATTAGCACAATCGGTTGGAATATAGAGATTTTATTAACGTTTATAGCAAAATCGTATTTTTACCGCAAGAAACGACGATTTTAACAATTGGACGATTTACACAAACAAACCCATATTCCTCTGCATGCGAACGTGAAATTGTTGTAATATATAGGTGAATCCACATGAATTTAACAAATTTTTAAGAACTTAGAGAAAGCCCACGGAATTTGTTGATTTTATAGATATTAATATAGTTAAAATCTCGCAAAAACGAAATTTTTTGAAGGATTTTTTTTTTTGTGGGGAAAATCGAAACCAGTGATATAATACATTTCAATCATGTATACTAATCACTCTGTGAAAGAATTAGCACAATCGGTTGGAATATAGAGATTTTATTAACGTTTATAACAAAATCGTGTTTTTACCGCATGAAACGACAATTTTACAATTGGACGATTTACACAAACAAACCCATATTCCTCAGCATGCGAACGTGAAATTGTTATATATAGGTGAATCCACATGAATTTAACATTTTTTTAAGAAATTAGACAAATCCCACGGAATTTGTTGATTTTATAGATATTTATATAGTTAAAATCTCGCAAAAACGAAATTTTTTGAAGGATTTTTTTTTGTGGGTAAAATCGAAACCAGTGATATAATACAGTTCAAACATGTATACTAAACACTCTGTGAAAGAATTACCACAATCGGTTGGAATATAGAGATTTTATTAACGTTTATAGCAAAATCGTGTTTTTACCGCAAGAAACGACGATTTTTACAATTGGACGATTTACACAAACAAACCCATATTCCTCTGCATGCGAACGTGAAATTGTTGTTATATATAGGTAAATCCACATGAATTTAACATATTTTTTAAGAAATTAGACAAATCCCACGGAATTTCTAGATTTTATTTATATTTATATAGTTAAAATCTCGCAAAAAAGAAATTTTTTGAAGGATTTTTTTTTTGTGGGGAAAATCGAAACCAGTGATATAATACAGTTCTATCATGTATATTAAACACTCTGTGAAGGAATTAGCACAATCGGTTGGAATATAGAGATTTTATTAACGTTTATAGCAAAATCGTTTTTTTACTACAAGAAACGACGATTTTTACAATTGGACGATTTACACAAACAAACCCATATTCCTCTGCATGCGAACGTAAAATTGTTGTTATATGTAGGTGAATCCACATGAATTTAACATATTTTTAAGAAATTAGACAAATCCCACGGAATTTGTAGATTTTATTGATATTTATATAGTTAAAAATCTCGCAAAAACGAAAATTTTTGGAGGATTTTTTTTGTGGGGAAAATCGAAACCAGTGATATAATACAGTTCAATCATGTATATTAAACACTCTGTGAAAGAATTAGCACAATCGTTTGGAATATAGAGATTTTATTAACGTTTATAGCAAAATCGTGTTTTTACCGCAAGAAACGACGATTTTTACAATTGGACGATTTACACAAACATACCCATATTCCTCTGCATGCGAACGTGAAATTGTTGTTATATATAGGTGAATCCACATGAATTTAACATATTTTTAATAAATTAGACAAATCCCACGGAATTTGTTGATTTTATACATATTTTTATAGTTAAAATCTCGCAAAATCGAAATTTTTTGAAGGATTTTTTTTGTGGGGAAAATCGAAACCAGTGATATAATACAGTTCATTCATGTATACTAAACACTCTGTGAAAGAATTAGCACAATCGGTTGGAATATAGAGGTTTTATTAACGTTTATAGCAAAATCGTGTTTTTACCGCAAGAAACGAAGATTTTTACAATTGGACGATTTACACAAACAAACCCATATTCCTCTGCATGCGAACGTAAAATTGTTGTAATATTTAGGTGAATCCACATGAATTTAACATTTTTTAAAGAAACTAGACAAATCCCACGGAATTTGTTGATTTTATAGATATTTATGTAGTTAAAATCTCGCAAAAACGAAATTTTTTGAAGGATTTTTTTTTGTGGGGAAAATCGAAACCAGTGATATAATACAGTTCAATCTTGTATACTAAACACTCTGTCAAAGAATTAGCACAATCGGTTGGAATATAGTGATTTTATTAACGTTTATAGCAAAATCGTGTTTTTACCGCAAGAAACGACGATTTTTACAATTGGACGATTTACACAAACAAACCCACATTCCTCTGCATGCGAACGTGGATTTATTGTTATGTATAGGTGAATCCACATGAATTTAACATATTTTTAAGAAATTAGACAAATCCCACGGAATTTGTAGATTTTATTGATATTTATATTGTTAAAAATCTCGCAAAAACGAAATTTTTTGAAGGATTTTTTTTGTGGGGAAAATCGAAACCAGTGATATAATACAGTTCAATCATGTATACTAAACACTCTGTGAAAGAATTAGCACAATCGGTTGGAATATAGAGATTTTATTAACTTTTATAGCAAAATCGTGTTTTTTCCGCAAGAAAAGACGATTTTTACAATTGGACGATTTACACAAACAAACCCATATTCCTCTGCATGCGAACATGAAATTGTTGTTATATATAGTTGAATCCACATGAATTTAACATTTTTTTTAAGAAATTAGACAAATCCCACGGAATTTGTTAATTTTATAGATATTTATATAGTTAAAATCTCGCAAAAACGAAATTTTTTGAAGAATTTTTTTTTTTTGTGGGAAAATCGAAACCAGTGATATAATACAGTTCAATCATGTATACTAAACACTGTGAAAGAATTAGCACAATCGGTTGGAATATAGAGATTTTATTAACGTTTATAGCAAAATCGTATTTTTACCGCAAGAAACGACGATTTTAACAATTGGACGATTTACACAAACAAACCCACATTCCTCTGCATGCGAACGTGAAATTGTTGTTATATATAGGTGAATCCACATGAATTTAACATATTTTTAAGAAATTAGAGAAAGCCCACGGAATTTGTTGATTTTATAGATATTAATATAGTTAAAATCTCGCAAAAACGAAATTTTTTGAAGGATTTTTTTTTTTGTGGGGAAAATCGAAACCAGTGATGTAATACATTTCAATCATGTATACTAATCACTCTGTGAAAGAATTAGCACAATCGGTTGGAATATAGAGATTTTATTAACGTTTATAGCAAAATCGTGTTTTTACCGCATGAAACGACGATTTTTACAATTGGACGATTTACACAAACAAACCCATATTCCTCAGCATGCGAACGTGAAATTGTTATATATAGGTGAATCCGCATGAATTTAACATTTTTTTAAGAAATTAGACAAATCCCACGGAATTTGTAGATTTTATTGATATTTATATTGTTAAAAATCTCGCAAAAAACGAAATTTTTTGAAGGATTTTTTTTGTGGGGAAAATCGAAACCAGTGATATAATACAGTTCAATCCTGTATATTAAACACTCTGTGAAAGAATTAGCACAATCGGTTGGAATATAGAGATTTTATTAACGTTTATAGCAAAATCGTGTTTTTACCGCAAGAAACGACGATTTTTACAATTGGACGATTTACACAAACAAACCCATATTCCTCTGCATGCGAACGTGAAATTGTTGTTATATATAGGTGAATCCACATGAATTTAACATATTTTTAAGAAATTAGACAAATCCCACGGAATTTGTTGATTTTATACATATTTATATAGTTAAAATCTCGCAAAATCGAAATTTTTTGAAGGATTTTTTTGTGGGGAAAATCGAAACCAGTGATATAATACAGTTCATTCATGTATACTAAACACTCTGTGAAAGAATTAGCACAATCGGTTGGAATATAGAGGTTTTATTAACGTTTATAGCAAAATCGTGTTTTTACCGCAAGAAACGATGATTTTTACAATTGGACGATTTACACAAACAAACCCATATTCCTCAGCATGCGAACGTAAAATTGTTGTAATATATAGGTGAATCCACATGAATTTAAAATTTTTTAAAGAAACTAGACAAATCCCACGGAATTTGTTGATTTTATAGATATTTATGTAGTTAAAATCTCGCAAAAACGAAATTTTTGAAGGATTTTTTTTTGTGGGGAAAATCGAAACCAGTGATATAATACAGTTCAATCTTGTATACTAAACACTCTGTGAAAGAATTAGCACAATCGGTTGGAATATAGAAATTTTATTAACGTTTATAGCAAAATCGTGTTTTTACCGCAAGAAACGACGATTTTTACAATTGGACGATTTACACAAACAAACCCACATTCCTCTGCATGCGAACGTGGAATTGTTGTTATGTATAGGTGAATCCACATGAATTTAACATATTTTTAAGAAATTAGACAAATCCCACGGAATTTGTAGATTTTATTTATATTTATATTGTTAAAAATCTCGCAAAAAACGAAATTTTTTGAAGGATTTTTATTGTGGGGAAAATCGAAACCAGTGACATAATACAGTTCAATCATGTATACTAAACACTCTGTGAAAGAATTAGCACAATCGGTTGGAATATATAGGTTTTATTAACGTTTATATCAAAATCGTGTTTTTACCGCAAGAAATGAAGATTTTTACAATTGGACGATTTACACAAACAAACCCATATTCCTCTGCATGCGAACGTGAAATTGTTGTTATATATAGGTGAATCCACATGAATTTAATATATTTTAAGAAATTAGACAAATCCCACGGAATTTGTAGATTTTATTGATATTTATATAGTTAAAAATCTCGCAAAAACGAAATTTTTTGAAGGATTTTTTTTTGTGGGGAAAATCGAAACCAGTGATATAATACAGTTCAATCAAGTATACTAAACACTCTGTGAAAGAATTAGCACAATCGGTTGGAATATAGAGATTTTATTAACGTTTATAGCAAAATCGTGTTTTTACCGCAAGAAAAGACGATTTTTACAATTGGACGATTTACACAAACAAACCCATATTCCTCTGCATGCGAACATGAAATTGTTGTTATATATAGGTGAATCCACATGAATTTAACATTTTTTTTAAGAAATTAGACAAATCCCACGGAATTTGTTAATTTTATAGATATTTTTATAGTTAAAATCTCGCAAAATCGAAATTTTGTGAAGGATTTTTTTTGTGGGGAAAATCGAAACCAGTGATATAATACAGTTCAATTATGTATACTAAACACTCTGTGAAAGAATTAGCACAATCGGTTGGAATATCGAGATTTTATTAACGTTTATAGCAAAATCGTATTTTTACCGCAAGAAACGACGATTTTTACAATTGGACGATTTACACAAACAAACCCATATTCCTCTGCATGCGAACGTGAAATTGTTGTTATATATAGGTGAATCCGCATGAATTTAACATATTTTTAAGAAATTAGACAAATCCCACGGAATTTGTTGATTTTATACATATTTATATAGTTAAAATCTCGAAAAACGAAATTTTTTGAAGGATTTTTTTTTGTGGGGAAAATCGAAACCAGTGATGTAATACAGTTCAATCATGTATACTAAACACTCTGTGAAAGAATTAGCACAATCGGTTGGAATATCGAGATTTTATTAACGTTTATAGCAAAATCGTATTTTTACCGCAAGAAACGACGATTTTTACAATTGGACGATTTACACAAACAAACCCATATTCCTCTGCATGCGAACGTGAAATTGTTGTTATATATAGGTGAATCCACATGAATTTAACATATTTTTAAGAAATTAGACAAATCCCAAGGAATTTGTTGATTTTATAGATATTTATATAGTTAAAATCTCGCAAAAACGAAATTTTTTGAAGGATTTTTTTTTTTTTGTGGGGAAAATCGAAACCAGTGATATAATACATTTCAATCATGTATACTAAACACTCTGTGAAAGAATTAGCACAATCGGTTGGAATATAGAGATTTTATTAACGTTTATAGCAAAATCGTGTTTTTACCGCAAGAAACGACGATTTTTACAATTGGACGATTTACACAAACAAACCCATATTCCTCTGCATGCGAACGTGAAATTGTTGTTATATATAGGTAAATCCACATGAATTTAACATATTTTTTAAGAAATTAGACAAATCCCACGGAATTTCTAGATTTTATTTATATTTATATAGTTAAAATCTCGCAAAAACGAAATTTTTTGAAGGATTTTTTTTTTGTGGGGAAAATCGAAACCAGTGATATAATACAGTTCTATCATGTATATTAAACACTCTGTGAAAGAATTAGCACAATCGGTTGGAATATAGAGATTTTATTAACGTTTATAACAAAATCGTGTTTTTACTACAAGAAAGGACGATTTTTACAATTGGACGATTTACACAAACAAACCCATATTCCTCTGCATGCGAACGTGAAATTGTTGTTATATATAGGTGAATCCACATGAATTTAACTTTTTTTTTAAGATATTAGACAAATCCCACGGAATTTGTTGATTTTATAGATTTTATGATTTTATATAGTTAAAATCTCGCAAAAACGAAATTTTTTGAAGAATTTTTTTTTTGTGGGAAAATCGAAACCAGTGATATAATACAGTTCAATCATGTATACTAAACACTCTGTGAAAGAATTAGCACAATCGGTTGGAATATCGAGATTTTATTAACGTTTATAGCAAAATCGTATTTTTACCGCAAGAAACGACGATTTTTACAATTGGACGATTTACACAAACAAACCCATATTCCTCTGCATGCGAACGTGAAATTGTTGTTATATATAGGTGAATCCACATGAATTTAACATATTTTTAAGAAATTAGACAAATCCCAAGGAATTTGTTGATTTTATAGATATTTATATAGTTAAAATCTCGCAAAAACGAAATTTTTTTAAGGATTTTTTTTGTGGGGAAAATCGAAACCAGTGTTATAATACAGTTCAATCATGTATACTAAACACTCTGTGAAAGAATTAGCACAATCGGTTGCAATATAGAGATTTTATTAACGTTTATAGCAAAATCGTGTTTTTACCGCAAGAAACGAAGATTTTTACAATTGGACGATTTACACAAACAAACCCATATTCCTCTGCATGCGAACGTGAAATTGTTGTTATATATAGGTGCATCCACATGAATATAACATAATTTTAAGAAATTAGACAAATCCCACGGAATTTGTAGATTTTATTGATAATTATATAGTTAAAAATCTCGCAAAAACGAAATTTTTTGAAGGATTTTTTTTTTGTGGGGAAAATCGAAACCAGTGATATAATACAGTTCAATCATGTATACTAAACACTCTGTGAAAGAATTAGCACAATCGGTTGGAATATAGAGATTTTATTAACGTTTATAGCAAAATCGTGTTTTTACCGCAAGAAACAACGATTTTTACAATTGGACGATTTACACAAACAAACCCATATTCCTCTGCATGCGAACGTGAAATTGTTGTTATATATAGGTGAATCCACATGAATTTAACATATTTTTAAGAAATTAGACAAATCCCACGGAATTTGTAGATTTTATTGATATTTATATAGTTAAAAATCTCGCAAAAACGAAATTTTTTGAAGGATTTTTTTTTTGTGGGGAAAATCGAAACCAGTGATATAATATAGTTCAATCATGTATACTAAACACTCTGTGAAAGAATTAGCACAATCGGTTGGAATATAGAGATTTTATTAACGTTTATAGCAAAATCGTGTTTTTACCGCAAGAAACGACGATTTTTACAATTGGACGATTTACACAAACAAACCCATATTCCTCTGCACGCGAACGTGAAACTGTTGTTATATATAGGTGAATCCACATGAATTTAACATTTTTTTAAGAAATTAGACAAATCCCAGGGATTTTGTAGATTTTATAGATATTTATATAGTTAAAATCTCGCAAAAACGAAATTTTTTGAAGGATTTTTTTTTTTGTGGGGAAAATCGAAACCAGTGATATAATACAGTTCAATTATGTATATTAAACACTCTGTGCAAGTATTAGCACAATCGGTTGGAATATAGAGATTTTATTAACGATTATAGCAAAATCGTGTTTTTACCGCAAGAAACGACGATTTTTACAATTGGACCATTTACACAAACAAACCCATATTCCTCTGCATGCGAACGTGAAATTGTTGTTATATATAGGTGAATCCACATGAATTTAACATTTTTTTAAGAAATTATAAAAATCCCACGGAATTTGTAGATTTTATAGATATTTATATAGTTAAAATCTCGCAAAAACGAAATTTTTTGAAGAATTTTTTTTTTGTGGGGAAAATCGAAACGAGTGATGTAATACAGTTCAATCATGTATACTAAACACTCTGTGAAAGAATTAGCACAATCGGTTGCAATATAGAGATTTTATTAACGTTTATAGCAAAATCGTGTTTTTACCGCAAGAAACGACGATTTTTACAATTGCACGATTTACACAAACAAACCCATATTCCTCTGCTTGCGAACGTGAAATTGTTGTTATATATAGGTGAATCCACATGAATTTAACATATTTTTAAAAAATTATACAAATCCCACGGAATTTGTTGATATTATTGATATTTATATAGTTAAAAATCTCGCAAAAACGAAATTTTTTCAACGTTTTTTTTTTTTGTGGGGAAAATCGAAACCAGTGATATAATACAGTTCAATTATGTATGTTAAACACTCTGTGAAAGAATTAGCACAATCGGTTGGAATATAGAGATTTTATTAACGTTTATAGCAAAATCGTGTTTTTACCGCAAGAAACGACGATTTTTACAATTGGACGATTTACACAATCAAACCCATATTCCTCTGTTTGCGAACGTGAAATTGTTGTTATATATAGGTGAATCCAAATGAATTTAACATTTTTTTAAGAAATTAGACAAATCCCACGGAATTTGTTGATTTTATAGATATTTATATGATTAAAAATCTCGCAAAAACGAAATTTTTTGAGGGATTTTTTTTGTGGGGAAAATCGAAACCAGTGATACAATACAGTTCAATTATGTATGTTAAACACTCTGTGAAAGAATTAGCACAATCGGTTGGAATATAGAGATTTTATTAACGTTTATAGCAAAATCGTGTTTTTACCGCAAGAAACGACGATTTTTACAATTGGACGCTTTACACAAACAAACCCATATTCCTCTGCATGCGAACGTGAAATTGTTGTTATATATAGGTGAATCCACATGAATTTATCATATCATATTCCTCTGCATGCGAACGTGAAATTGTTGATATATATAGGTGATGCCACATGAATTTAACATTTTCTTAAGAAATTAGACAAATCCCACGGAATTTGTTGATTTTATAGATATTTATATAGTTAAAAATCTCGCAAAAACGAAATTTTTTGAAGGATTTTTTTTTTGTGGCGAAAATCGAAACCAGTGATATAATACAGTTCAATCATGTATACTAAACACTCTGTGAAAGAATTAGCACAATCGGTTGGAATATAGAGATTTTATTAACGTTTATAGCAAAATCGTGTTTTTACCGCAAGAAACGACGATTTTTACAATTGGACGATTTACACAAACAAACCCATATTCCTCTGCATGCGAACGTGAAATTGTTGTTATATGTAGGTGAATCCACATGAATTTAACATATTTTTAAGAAATTAGACAAATCCCACAGAATAAGTAGATTTTATAGATATTTATATAGTTAAAATCTCGCAAAAACGAAATTTTTTTAAGGATTTTTTTTTTGTCGGAAAAATCGAAACCAGTGATATAATACAGTTCAATCATGTATACTAAACACTCTGTGAAAGAATTAGCACAATCGGTTGGAATATAGAGATTTTATTAACGTTTATAGCAAAATCGTGTTTTTACCGCAAGAAACGACGATTTTTACAATTGGACGATTTACACAAACAAACCCATATTCCTCTGCACGCGAACGTGAAACTGTTGTTATATATATGTGAATCCACATGAATTTAACATTTTTTTAAGAAATTAGACAAATCCCAGGGATTTTGTAGATTTTATAGATATTTATATAGTTAAAATCTCGCAAAAACGAAATTTTTTGAAGGATTTTTTTTTTTGTGGGGAAAATCGAAACCAGTGATATAATACAGTTCAATTATATATATTAAACACTCTGTGCAAGTATTAGCACAATCGGTTGGAATATAGAGATTTTATTAACGTTTATAGCAAAATCGTGTTTTTACCGCAAGAAACGACGATTTTTACAATTGCACGATTTACACAAACAAACCCATATTCCTCTGCTTGCGAACGTGAAATTGTTGTTATATATAGGTGAATCCACATGAATTTAACATATTTTTAAAAAATTATACAAATCCCACGGAATTTGTTGATATTATTGATATTTATATAGTTAAAAATCTCGCAAAAACGAAATTTTTTGAACGTTTTTTTTTTGTGGGGAAAATCGAAACCAGTGATATAATACAGTTTAATTATGTATGTTAAACACTCTGTGAAAGAATTAGCACAATCGGTTGGAATATAGAGATTTTATTAACGTTTATAGCAAAATCGTGTTTTTACCGCAAGAAACGACGATTTTTACAATTGGACGATTTACACAATCAAACCCATATTCCTCTGTTTGCGAACGTGAAATTGTTGTTATATATATGTGAATCCAAATGAATTTAACATTTTTTTAAGAAATTAGACAAATCCCACGGAATTTGTTGATTTTATAGATATTTATATAATTAAAAATCTCGCAAAAACGAAATTTTTTGAAGGATTTTTTTTGTGGGGAAAATCGAAACCAGTGATACAATACAGTTCAATTATGTATGTTAAACACTCTGTGAAAGAATTAGCACAATCGGTTGGAATATAGAGATTTTATTAACGTTTATAGCAAAATCGTGTTTTTACCGCAAGAAACGACGATTTTTACAACTGGACGCTTTACACAAACAAACCCATATTCCTCTGCATGCGAACATGAAATTGTTGTTATATATAGGTGAATCCACATGAATTTATCATATCATATTCCTCTGCATGCGAACGTGAAATTGTTGATATATATAGGTGATGCCACATGAATTTAACATTTTCTTAAGAAATTAGACAAATCCCACGGAATTTGTTGATTTTATAGATATTTATATAGTTAAAAATCTCGCAAAAACGAAATTTTTTGAAGGATTTTTTTTTTGTGGCGAAAATCGAAACCAGTGATATAATACAGTTCAATCATGTATACTAAACACTCTGTGAAAGAATTAGCACAATCGGTTGGAATATAGAGATTTTATTAACGTTTATAGCAAAATCGTGTTTTTACCGCAAGAAACGACGATTTTTACAATTGGACGATTTACACAAACAAACCCATATTCCTCTGCATGCGAACGTGAAATTGTTGTTATATGTAGGTGAATCCACATGAATTTAACATATTTTTAAGAAATTAGACAAATCCCACAGAATAAGTAGATTTTATAGATATTTATATAGTTAAAATCTCGCAAAAACGAAATTTTTTGAAGGATTTTTTTTTTGTCGGAAAAATCGAAACCAGTGATATAATACAGTTCAATCATGTATACTAAACACTCTGTGAAAGAATTAGCACAATCGGTTGGAATATAGAGATTTAATTAACGTTTATAGCAAAATCGTGTTTTTACCGCAAGAAACGACGATTTTTACAATTGGACGATTTACACAAACAAACCCATATTCCTCTGCACGCGAACGTGAAACTGTTGTTATATATAGGTGAATCCACATGAATTTAACATTTTTTTAAGAAATTAGACAAATCCCACGGATTTTGTAGATTTTATAGATATTTATATAGTTAAAATCTCGCAAAAACGAAATTTTTTGAAGGATTTTTTTTTGTGGGGAAAATCGAAACCAGTGATATAATACAGTTCAATTATGTATATTAAACACTCTGTGCAAGTATTAGCACAATCGGTTGGAATATAGAGATTTTATTAACGATTATAGCAAAATCGTGTTTTTACCGCAAGAAACGACGATTTTTACAATTGGACCATTTACACAAACAAACCCATATTCCTCTGCATGCGAACGTGAAATTGTTGTTATATATAGGTGAATCCACATGAATTTAACATATTTGTAAGAAATGAGACAAATCCCACGGAATTTGTAGATTTTATTGATATTTATATAGTTAAAAATCTCGCAAAAACGAAATTTTTTGAAGGATTTTTTTTTCTGGGGAAAATCGAAACCAGTGATATAATACAGTTCAATTATGTATATTAAACACTCTGTGAAAGAATTAGCACAATCGGTTGGAATATAGAGATTTTATTAACGTTTATAGCAAAGTCGTGCTTTTACCGCAAGAAACGTCGATTTTTACAATTGGACGCTTTACACAAACAAACCCATATTCCTCTGCATGCGACCATGAAATTGATATATATAGGTGAATCCACATGAATTTAACATTTTCTTAAGAAATTAGACAAATCCCACGGAATTTGTAGATTTTATAGATATTTATATAGTTAAAAATCTCGCAAAAACGAAATTTTTTGAAGGATTTTTTTTGTGGCGAAAATCGAAACCAGTGATATAATACAGTTCAATCATGTATACTAAACCCGTAAATTAAGCATTGCGATTGCAAAACAAATATCAGTTATCAATTTGAAACATACAAAAACATTAACAACACACATACCTAACACTTCTATAACACAAATATGCAGCTTTCCGTACCATACATCATAAATTAATACACAATAGTCACACAAACACAATCAAACTATAATTAAGACATTGCGACGAATCAAGCATCCCATAACCGACTCACATACATAACAAATCAAGCATCCGTTGCAACACATACACTTCAACATAGTAACCACACTTTTAAAGGTTACAAATTTGGCTCCAAGAAGAATAAATAGGACACTGTTACTAACTACTATTCTTCTACAATTACTTAAAGACAGCTGTAATAAATCTGTGAAATTCCGATATGAATAATATTCACGTTTTTTATATTGTTATCGTTCTTTAGCGATATAAATAATTTTCAATTTATCATTTATATTCTCTTTTCCTTCATTAGCATTATAAAATAATATTCAAGTTATTTATATTGTTATTGTTCTTTCGCAATATAAATAATCTGTATTTTATGTAAGTAATTATTATAACACAAATAACCATCTTTCTTTGCAAAATAGGTTATTTTATTTAGATAATTAAATACGTATTATATAATATCTTATATTAATTAAACAAACCGATATTTATTATTTATATTCTGTTATCGTTCTTTAGTGATACTGTATAAATAATATTCAAGTTATTAATATTGTAATCGTTCTTTAGCGATATAAATAACATAAATTTAATATTAGGTTTGGAAAAATCCAGTTGCATAATACTGCTATTAGTTTTTCTTTTTGTATTATTACATTATACTATCTTGAACCACAATAAAATGAAAAGGAGTAACGAGCAATTGAACCTGAGACGTTGACATCTAAATTCCAACGTTCGTCCACTGAGCTACGAGGGCAAAAGTGTGGAAATATTTTCGGAAAAATTGGCCCAATCACACTCTAAGATTTTCTGATGATTCGTAGAAGCTAGTCCAGGATGCGGGGGTCAAAGGCTAATTGAGATTTCACGGTTTCTGATCGGGTCAAACATCCTGATAGAATTAATATTTAACCATTGCCGTGACTTTCGGTGAAGTCCGGAGGGCCCAATTAGTCAAATCCACTCTCCTCATCTCCACGCTTGGGCCCCCTGGAATTTAATGAGATGCGAAAGAGATAGTTGTGTGCGGAAAGCAACGGGATGTTACCGCATTTAGGCCTATCCTTCCCAAGAAAAACTGCAAACATGAACAAAGGAAGCTTTTAATAGAAGAAGAAGGATCTTCTGCGGACCTTTGGAAAAAGAACTAAGGAAGAGACTAGTGAAGTGCGTTGTTGGAGTGTGGCATTGTATGGGGAAGGAACATGGACATTACGACGAAATGAATAGAAACGAATTGAAGCATTTGAAATGTGGATGTGGAGAAGAACAGTGCGTGTAAAGTGGACAGACAGAATAAGAACTGCAATTTTGTTTGAAAAAGTGAGTGAAGAAAGAATGATGCTGAAACTGATTAGAAAGAGAAAAAGGAATTGGTTGGGTCTCTGGTTGAAAAGAATAACAGACGACATTAGGATATGTGGATCATATGCGGAGACTGAGAGGAAGGCAGCAAATAGGAAAGATTGGAGATTGCTGGGTTTGCAATGAAAGACCTGCCCATGGACAGAACACTTATGTATGTATGTTCAGAATGCCTGGAATATCGTGTCTAAGAACAGTGGCTATTTGCAAAGACTAGTCAATTCCATGCCCACTCGACTGCAAGATGATCGAGATAAGAGGAATATAGACTAAATATTGAATTGTGGCTTTTTGTTTTGTTTTTTGAACGCTTAATTGTTTGAATGTTTTAAGGCCGACGCCACTAAATTTATTTTGTTTATGCCACGAAAGTTATTTTATTGAGAATAAAATCTTTTTTTTTTCTTTCCATTTGCAGCCACAATATCATAATGATAAAGTCATGGCATAATATATTAATGAACCTGATGTTAATTACTAAAATAATCGTAAAAGAGAAAGGAGCCATTATGTATAGTTTGTCTCCCTCAAAAACAGAACAAAAAAGAACATAAAATGCACGAGGTTGTAGCCGAACGCAGGACCTCATGAATAAGAGGCCTGAACGCTACCATTACGCTATCGAATAACATACAGAATACTTCAATTATAGCTGTAGATATCAGGCAACGTGGTCCAACAACATGTAACATCGCCTGTCTCCCAATTGTAGCGAAGATACCCGAAGGGAACTTTGTTTCAGGAGAGCGGCCGCTTTTTCTTTTGACAGCTGTACCTAATTCCAATTACCAGTTTCGTCCTTCGTACGAGTAACTCATGTTGAAATAATTCGATACTTACTATATAAAAGAGTACCTTACGTACTGTAAATTTAATCTTCACTTCTGCCCGATCCGAAAAGATAAAATTTCTCAGAAATGCTATCTACTGTTCGTCCAAGTGGTTTTGTCGTAGGGTCATAGAAAAAGGGAAATCACTTAACGAGGCCCTTTTATTTAATTTATTTTAAACAGTTGTATAATATTACGTAGACGTCCAATTCCTAACAGAAATTAATGTTTTCAGAAAAGAGCTAAGACAGCCCAGCTACTAGATTTTACAGAGGGGCGAACAGAAGCAGGTGGGGAAAACCGGGATGCGACTTAGCAAACGGATGACAGTACCTGTGCGAAAATATGATTCAATATTGAAAGCTCTTTCGTCACTGCAAAACGCGAACATATTTCTGGAACGTGCTATACTCACTAACTCAGTACTGCATACGCGGCCTCGGTTCTGTGTGGAGAACGGTTGGAAGTTTACTAGTGGAGTAGAGGGGGTGGGAGTGAAGTACATTAAAAAATCAGGTACAATAAAAATTGAAATAAAATTAAAATAATGTCCCTGTAGATACAGATTTACTTCTTGCCTGCAATGTAGGCATTTTTCCCCGATAGTCGGGTAAGATGACAAATGCAATTAATACATTTACTGATATATGTATTTTACCTGAACTTGGTTTGATACATGAATATAACAAAATTGACTTAATCTAAAGCCCATGGACACTTTCTCACTCGTTTATCACTACTTAACACAGTCATTGCACATAATTTATCGCCCTGTACAAAACGCGTGAAATTACTTCTTGCACACAGTGAATTCAATCCAGTACATTTTTTGTCATCGGTCTTTTTAGGCGGCGTTTAAAGGTACTGTAAGAAATCCCGTATGCTTGCGATGCTCTAAAACAGTCTTCTGTTATAACATGTTACATCGCAAGTTGAAGACTTTCCTCAATCCATTGGCTTCTACGAGAGGATCTTACGTAATGTTTACACATTTCCTTCAATAAAACAAAAAATAAAACTCTTGCAACAACTTGTCAGCTTCCTCAAGTATCGGGGTACGAAGCCTAGTGCTGTGACGCAACCTAAGATAGCGGAACAAGATCATTGGTTATTAACAACACAAACTTTAGAACTTTTACTACAATATCCATTACAAAAGTTTGACAGTTATTACGAATTCAAGCATGTGTTATAATTTTAACATACTTTTGCAATTATTTTATACCAGAAAAATGTGCTGATTCCTTGCTTTTCTTCTTCTCACAATAAGAACACGTGGCAAAATGAGTTATGTTCCACTCTACAGACATTCAACTGTCTCAGTCATCATGAAGACATGCGCGTGGCATTTTCTCTTGCAAGAATGTGAAACTACAAAGAAATAAGCATCTTCCCCCGATAGTCATCTCCTCTCAATTCATTATATGAACTGGAAATACTTTATTTTTAACCTTGAGTAGGAAATGAACTGGTATATTACAAAAACGGAAACGACCTTCTCTATGCTGGCACGGTGGTTTGAACATGGTCATATCAGGATATTTATCGGAGTTTCTATAAAAAAATTGGCTATTAGTAAAGCTTGACACAATTGAACGAAGCAGCCCTTTTTTGAAAGCTATTCCTTTCTATCATAATTTGCTGTAGATCATAGAAGGAATTGAAAAAGTAATTTTACATTTTAAAAATTTCCGGATAGTTTTCAGCCCATTTCCTTTATCTAACTTCAACCTCCCCCCCCCCCATGAATAGGTAAATATCCTGATGCTTAAAGAAGAGGTAAAAACCTGAAGATTTGAATGTTGATTGATTTAAAATTGCATTAAATTAATTTAAAATTATAGGATTTCTACATTCATTAAAATATTGCCGGAGTGTGATAAATGTTTGTAAGGGGTATCACAATCCCTGCATTCTTCATTAAAATATATGTTTTACGTACCCTGCCTCAGATTACAGTTTATGTGAATGTCTTGTTTCCTTTTGCTTCTTTCGGCTTCCACTTGAATTGCCACCTACCATAATTTCTTGTTCCATATTGAAAATAACCTCCGTCACGCACAACTCACAAGGAAGAGACTGTATGGTCCGTATTGAATATGTAGCATTGTCGAGAAAAGTGCCCCATATTGTCAGTATAGCCAACATAAGAATGTAATTAATTAATTTTATTTGTACCAATACTCGAACATGAATATTTGGACGTAATACGATATGAAACAGACGACATAAAGGACTGAATACGATTTGAAACAACCGCTACTATTAAGCAGTCATTTACACTGTTAGCGAATGCGATTTGATAAAATCAGATTCACAGCGCGAAAGATCGCATCCGAAAATTTACGAAAATGTATCAAACTCAATTTTGTCCACCAGTGGACATAATACCATTTGAAACGATGCTCCTCTTAAATTAAACGAAATTTCGTCCATTTAGATAATGAGGTGGAAGTTTAAAACTAGTGTTAAATTGATTGGACTACCCCAAGGAGTACCCTCTGCAATATCTGCTTTGTCCACCAAAAAGATCGACATTGCAAATTACCCACGAATGTGAATTGCGCGCGTAGCATTTCGTAGCTTTGTAAGGCTTATGATCGCAGCAGCGTATAAAATACGAACAAGTAATTGTTCTCTTGTTTATATCCTCGTCTGCTACACAAGGTGAGCTGATACTGAACGAGAAAAGTGAGGGGAGGAGTCTCTAAGGGCCAATTACATTAGAGTGGGATAATGGATATTTAAAAATCTAATTTCAAACTGCATTAAGCTTCTTGTCTGTTTAGTACAGTATTTTTAATACCATTTTTGCATATTTTTTTTATTTATTACCTATAATCCTGCTCAAACCGCCTCTATTTTCTTAAGGTTCGAACAGCTGTAGCTTCTTAAATATTGATCATCGGACCTACAGAATATTTATATGATATTCTTTTGATAAAAATGACGTATAGAATTGAATCCTAAGGTGCTGGTGATGCGGGTCTTAATTCATGATCATCCTTTTAACTGTTGCGTTATTTGGGAATGTCACTAGCTACCAGTAGCAGTTGTGGAACATACGTATCGGTAAAATATATTCCACAAATCACCAAGAACGATGACTAACTCTCTGAGCGTTTCTCTATTGTCTGGCGTACAGCAATATCAATATCTCATGTCTCAAATAGCAACTCTGTCTCAATTCCAGTAGTCGCTTTCTTGTCTTTACAGGTTGTCCGCTCAATTGATTCCAGTATTGCGGAGCAACCTGATCCGGAGCGAAATCTGTAACATAGATTAGCCAATCACGCGAGAATTATCTGTACTGAATTGTTCTGATTTCCTAGACATTTTACTTTGGTTCACGCAAATTTAAGTCCTACCAAAGTAAAAGTATTGCTCTCGCATATTTCACGGAACTTCTGGAGAATGTTTTATTTGCGAGGAGTATGAGAAAGTTGTATACATGATTTATTACAGAACATTCATAGTCATATCCCGCAGCATGTCACTTTGCCTGACTATTCCTTTCATTCAATCTGTGCAGAAAGATAAATCTATGTGGATCGTCAAACTGGGATCTGCACTGTATTCTCTACTTGCTTTATGCTTGGAATACACTAGTCCAGCGATGTCAAAGAAAGAGCGCATTAACGACGTTCGATTCCTTCGCGTGCTTACGTGCTGGAGTAGAATTCCGTAAACACAGAAACGAGCAAGACACAGGGGCGGACAAAGTGAAAACGATCTAGTGTCCAGATGTAATAATTCGTTACACATTTATTTATGCGTTTTCGTTAAATTGAATTATCTGATAGCTGAATAATTTATATACTGTATGCTTTACAATAGTCAGCCAAGGTTAGTTTTTAGACTATTATAGCCTAATACTGCTTCAGTAACTTAAAAATAACATAACAGATAGAATGATTTCTGAATATTCTTAGTTTTTACGATTACTACCTTCAGTAATAGCGAAAATAGGGAAAATGAACATTGCAAAATAAAGTTTAATCAGAATAGTCAGCCAAGGTTAGTTTTGTAGACTATTATGGCGTAATACTGCTTTAGTAACAAAAAAACATAACATATACAATGATTTTTTAATATTCTTGGTTATTACAATTACTACTGTATCTTCTGTAATGGCGGAAATAGGGAAGATTGATATTTCAAAATAAAATTTCACCAGACTCGTTCATATGATTTCTGTTCGATACCAGCCTTGTAATGTTTGGTACTATGTTATTTGAATTAGCAAGTCGTGTAGTAGGATGCATACTGTTATCAGATAACTTGGCCCTTAATCTTGGCTTTGTTAGCTTCTTCAATGAAAAAAAAATTGTTCGCATACTTATGAGCTACCGAAAATTGTCATAATTTGAACTGCAAATTTACGGACAACAGGATACAATGCAAGGCTCAAACATTTGTAAAAGGTAAGTAGGTCCTGATCATTATATACATGTTTTAATAACGTATTCCCTATTTCAATTATTTCTAGCTGTAATTCTTTTGGTACAGTTTCTATGTTTGCAGCAAGAGGTGGATAGAAAAGTTCTAGTTTTGGTTTAATTAATTCCAAATCCTGAAATCGTCTGTCGAACTCCATTCTAAGATCTTCCAATATACTGTAATATTTACCTGTATCAATTATTCCATTCAGTCACTGAATATGATGAAAGTGAAAGACTTTGCGTTGTGACATTTGAGAGGTCCACAACGAAAGCTTCAACTTGAAGTTGTTAACTGTCTGCCATATTGTAAATTAAAAGGTTTTTACCTTGCAGCACCAAATTAAAATTATTAAGGTGTTCAAACATGTCAACTAAAGAGGCAACATCCTTTATCCAGTTTGGGTCAGAAATTTTGGCAATTCTTTCTTCCTACTCAGCATAAATTCTGCTATAAATTCTCGTAATTCGAAAAATCTGGAAATAATCTTTCCGAAGCTTAACCAACTGACATCAGAGTGAAAGGGAATATCTACAAATTCAGAATCAATTGACTGTAGCAATTCTTTAAACTGGAGGTGATGAAGAGCATGCGCCCTAATAAAATTAATGGATTTGTGTCAATTACGTGGTTCATCACGAGAACCTTGCCACATAACACCTGAAGATGAATAATGCAGTGAAGAGAAACCAATGTATTATTTGTTTTTTCTGACGCTAGCTTGCTATTTTAAACCCCTACGAACCCATTAAGTTTTCCTGTCATGTTTGGTGCACCGTCGGTGGTTACTGATATTAATTTATTGAACGGCAGCCCGATTTCATCAAGAGATTGTTCAGTTCCTCTGAATATATCTGCTCCTGTATTAGTGCCCTTTAGTGGTATTAAACGTAACAATTCTTCTATAACACACATATTTTCATCCAACCCACATACAAACACCACGAGTTGTTCAGTATCTGAAATATCGGTGCTTTCGTCACGGCATAATGAATAATAAACAAACCGTTTACAATTTTGTTTCAACTCGTATTGAACATTCTGATAAAGGTCCTGAATGCGACTAATATCTGTGTTTCTGGATAAAAGTATGTCCCTATATTTATGTACCTCACTTGGTGGCAGAATATTAACTGCCTCGGTTAAACACTCTTTAATAAAGTTACCTTAGGTGAAGGTACGACATGCCTGTGCAATTCTTAGCGATATCTCATAACTAGCACGTAATATACTGCTCTTGTGCGCAGAACTACTACTGGACGGTGTTATTTCACCCTGTAACGATTATTGAAAACAGAGCAAAACAAAAATTATCGTCTTTGTTTACTTTCTTTATAAGTCACTATTTCCATACTTTAATCAGTGTAACCCATAATATTGTTTTCGAAAATTGTTATGAATTCCATTTTTTAAAAGTGTATCTTATCAAAATTCTCCATTATTAAGACCATGTAGTTTGTAGTACACACAATAAATTATATAAAATTATAGACTTCGATTTTGCAACACCATACATTAAATTTATACACTACTTGTTTACAGGATGTCTTCAATTAAATAACTTTTATATCTGTACTTTAATTCTTTCTTATGTTGGCTAACATCTGGCAATTAAATTTACGTATTTTAAAATTAAATGTTTATCACGTTAGTATATAAACTGAACTTTTATAAACTTTATATTTACAGCACATGCTTATATAACTTTTGTTTTTAATTTGTTGTTTGTATTTTTTTCTTTTGGTGTCTTTGTAATTGGGGTTAATTCCCTTTTAGGACCCTCAATAAAGAAGTAATATATTAATTAATACATAAATAATCTAGATATATGTCCTTACGGTATTCTATAATGTATCTAATAATTTTAATCGCTCTTCCCCCTCGATATTTCTGTATCTTTGTTCATGGTATGTTGAATAATGTCGCTGTATGCTGCTTTTTTTACTAATCTTATATTTTCCACATATTAAGCACTGTATATCTCCTTTCTGTTCCTTGCATAGGAACTCCAGTGCCCATTCGACCTGGAACTTGCACGATCTCTTCTCTGAGTGCATGATTAATGCCAACTGTACATTGTACAACCCTCACTGAAGCACGCATTCGTAGCTGCGCGCTCTACGTGCTCCAGTGGCGCAAGCGTTCTCTGTAGTGCATATACGCTCTCATTGACATCGTTGCACTAGTCGAAAGAGATAGACTACATATGTGTAATTCCTAAACTATATATTTATATTCATGTTACTTATGTGAGTAAATAATTAAGATTTTTGTCGAAGAAAATAGTCTGACAATCTGCGTAAGAAGGATGGCAATAAGAGATTTGGAATAAATGGGTATTCTCCGTCTTTCGATATTTTAGTTCTTACATATGTCTGTAATTAACCTTATTTTTTCCTCATCATTATAAACCACATTATGTAGAATCAGGATAGCACTTACAGATAACAAAATGGTTCTATATATGCAATTAATTTCTACAATTTCTTACACACTTCAAAAAGGTTTTATGGGTGAAGATCGAGTATTTATATTACAGTATTTACATCTGATTATGAACGCCCACAAACATATCTGTTCCAAGAGCTTTAAATTACTCTACTACAAATTAATAACACTGGATTAATCAGATCAACATCCATACATAAAATATTATATGGTGTCAGTTTTTGAAGTTATGTAAGTGAAGTATATACCATGCACAACTCCCTCTTACTGTAAAATTGTAACTTTCCAAAGAATGAACAGCTTGATTTTCCGAAGTTCTGTGTGTTGGACTGCAGTCTGAAACAAAGAATATAGACCCACATTTACCAAAACTCAAATACAACTTTATACAAATATGTACAAGCGAATTGTTCTACAAGTCGTATTTTTTCTCACAAAGGTGAACATAAACTATTTTACTCTGTCCATATTGAAACATTTCTTCTTACACAGATTCTCAGCCTTACAACATATCGAACGCAACAGAGACTTTCTGAAATTTCTGTGCCTTCAGTGGGCTAATGTTTTCAATTCCTTCCCTTTTTATTCAAGGTTCGCGGGTTGAAATCCTAGCTCAAGCGTTGACTGTGAAAGTTCGGTAATAATCTTAGTGTACCTTACTTCTGGAGGGAAGTAAAGCTGTGGACCAGGTCTCGTAGATTTACGGTAGGAAATGTTTTCTCTTCCTGACGGAGGACTACAGGTAAAATATGTATATCATTGGTTGAGCACGTTAAATTCAGACGTTGGTTAACCTCCGAAATTGAAAACGTGCCGTTGCATAACTGATACTACATCCACCATCACTCAATTTTTTTTACAGAAATGAAGCAGAACAGTTATTAATAAGCAAATTAAAATATGCAAATAAACGTACAAACAAAACATATTACAATGTAAGCTAAATACGGACTTGCAAGTGAAGCATTGCCAAAGTGCATTTAATATTGTACTAAGTTCGATCCTGAGCAAAACATGGTTGACAAAATTAGTAGACAATTAAAGTGAGAGGGGAAAATTAGTTTGAAGCTGGAACTTTCAGTTTTGATTTAGCCCTTTAAGAGATGTTTTGTTCCTCCAACTATAGAACTACTGCTTTAATTTTGCACATTTCATGGTAGATTAACGTGAGAGAATGAGTAATAAAACATATATATATATATATATATATATATATATATATATATATATATATATATATATATTATGACAGTGATGGTAGCAAAGAAAAAAAAAACAAACTAGTACTGAAGCTTTCCAATTTATAAAATTTGAATCAAATTCTTGTAAAACAACAAATCTCAGCAACAACTGGTTTCGAGGTAAATAGGAAAAACTTCTTAGAAATTTATTTGAAATGAAATGCAAATTAAATATATTGTACATACGTAGGAAATGTTCAGGAAATGTACATTTCGCAATAAAAACAGTTATAATGAGCTGATCATACAAATAGTGGAATTAGTTCTGCTTTTATATTACTTAGTTTCATGTTATTTGTTGTAGAAATAAAATCAATAGCTCCTAAAACTGAAGAAAATGAATAACTTCCTTCTGCTGCTGACATGTGCAGTTTTGAACACAAACAATTATTACTACAAATTATTCAATTATTACTACAGCACAATAATTTTAAATGCTTATTGTATTGTGTTTATTCTCACGTTATACATCATTTTCAGCATCTACATCATCCTTAGTAACAGAATAGTTAACAATATCATCATAAAATGATTGTACTCCTCTGGGATGTAACGTGACATGTGCACGTTCTCCAAATATTGAATATTCCCCGATATTACCACAACATTAGGTTTAGCACGTACATGTGTACTTATTACACAAACACGTAAATCGATACTCAAGGAACAAGCTAGTGGCAATAGCTCAATTTCGACCAAAACCTGACATGTGTTGTTTTACAAAAAATATCGATTCATTTGTTAATGTGTATGCATGCGGCTTTATCCTATAGGATCATTTCATATGTTGCTTTATTATTAATTATAATTTTTGTACTAATTCGAACGATATATTACTCTATTTTTCGTAGGCCAAAATAAATACCGGTTGCAAAATTAATTAATATAAAAATACAGAGTGTAACAATATGAATATTAAAGATACTTAAGACCACTTGCATAAAAAAATTAACCTCAGATTGAGATATCAAATTTATCTTTATTTATAATTAACAGCAAAACTTTAGTTGTATAAATAGTAATGTTAGGTTATTTTGTCTTACATATTAAGATAAATATAACTGGCGAATATTTTCAAGTTAATCATCTTAAGTGAAGTTTAAGAAAATATTTCCGAAAGAAAAGAAATGTTTCTTCTTACAAGTAAAATTGTAGTATAGTTTGTTTTAATTGTATCTAAACAAACGTTTGTTAACTTTTAATTTCCGATTTTGGGGGAATGATATTATACACAGTTTTGATATTTTATTGGTTAAGTTAAATACAAATTTACGTATGTATTTCCAAGTTTTTTATTATCCTGATATCTCATCTGATGATGATATTGATTTCTCACGTATGTATTTCCAAGTTTTTTATTATCCTGATATCTCATCTGATGATGATATTGATTTTTCACCGTGTTGTTTTCCACGAGAGAAGAAGTTTTTTCAATGAACTAGATGACAATTTAAAATGAGATTTCAGTTATCAAAATTTTAGTGGAAGTACTTGAACAAAAGTTACATCCTCAGTTACAACAACAATTTAAACTAAATAATGCTCTGGATCCAATGTTCTTGATCATCCTCAAACGTACTGAAACGCATATTCAGGAAGTGGTAATGATTATGATTCTGTCTCATTGGCAAAACAGTTGATTACTTTACTCAATACATTCATTCATATTTCGCAATCTTGTTACAATGTTTCACTTCAAATATCAGTTAGTAATAAAACTAACTTACACGTGCTTAAGTTAATTCTGTACACCTGGCTCTTTACTAACGTTCAGTTAAAATAACCTATAGTGAGTGACTTTTATACAATTGAGCCTTAGGGATTTTCGACAAGACACAAATGGACACAATTTAAAATCCATACTTCTAGAGAGAAACAAATTTGAACCAGAGTGAATACAGTGTATATGTACACTGATTGCAGCAATAAAAGCTGTACAAAAAAACGCGAAGAAAATAATTATTGTACTTTTGTCCGTCCAGTGGATTACGTTTTACGTATCGTAATTCTGTTTATGTATCACAAGTGCTGATAAGAATAATGACATTATTAGCAATTTTTCACGACATTTTCAATTCTACAGGTTAATCATCGTCGAAATTCAACATGGGTTAAAAATGACAGATACATTATGGCTCGTAATGCTCATCACGGATAGCCGCAATATCACCAAGGATTCTGCTCGAAGTGATGACTATCAATATTAACACGTTGACTGCCACTTGACGCGTATATACTTCCATGTACGTGCTGTGAGACGTATATACGCTTCAAGCGGCAGTCAACGTGTTAATAAAGGCGTGATAATTTTGGTGTTAGTATTGATTGTCGCCACTTCTAGGAGCTTTGGTGATAGAATATAGGAATTAAATATAAATAATGTGTACTGAAGCTATAGAGAAAATTTGTTATCAATTTATTGCTTTATCTATAGCACTTATTTTGGTAAAAGAAGAACGAGTTCTTGTTATTATTTCAAAGAACACTTTAAAGACAATATTTATATAATGAAGAACTTTCATTCCTTTCCCCACTAAAATCTCTCCGTCTGTAAACAAGTTTATTTACAATCAGTATTGGAATTTGGGTTACCAATGTTGAAATCCAAAATATATTATGTAACATTTATAAGAAACAATATTTTTATTATGAAACTTGAGGCTCGAACACTGCAGAATAATATGGAGTGATGGGATGCCACTTCTGCCTTACAGAACACAGTGCGCAATTTACACGATTTAGCTGCACAAAAATAACCTTTCGACTTTCTTATTTCGGTCCAAATCAGTGTTAATTTGTGGTTTTGACTATACGGAGAATGTTAGGGTGCATCCCTTTTACAACTGTGTCAGCTATTTGTTACTTCTAGGTTAGTACAAATATTTCCTTATCGCTACGACATTTCTTTGCGATTTTAGTTTTCGTCCAAAGCGCTCTTTGTAAGAACGTTTAACTGGTAGTTATTGTGTAATGTATTTCATTCCCTGTTAAGCACTCTGTTAATCCAAATATGTTATGATAAAATATATATTTTCATTTTAGTAGGGGAAACCCGGGCAAAGCGGATAAGTTAAGAATAAACAATGCCACAGGCTATATTTTGGTACTCCCGAAATAAAAATCTATATGACATTGATTGTGACACATGTTGTCCACATATCTAGAAACAGCAATTCGTTTACCGTACCTACGGACAGTGATACGATTTCAGAAAGAAAATATAGTTACTTTCCCTGTAACATTTTCACATTTCTATTTAATTTTTTATTCACTGATAATAAAATTAAATCAACACATAAACACGATGCTAATTAGTCATATTAGACGATAAGAAATGTTATTACAGCACTTTAGAGCACGTTAGATTAGTACAAAATACAAATTTGAACGAGTCTACGTTGCAGTAGCATTGAACACTTGGATTTCTTCTGCTTTTACTCCTGCCCGTAAGTTACTTGTCATTCAATGTTTTTAATAGGTATAGATGTAAGAGCTTCAGAGCGCTGACATTTTCTTCGTTTACCTCGTATCTTTCGAGTATCCACTTTTGGCCCTGATCTAAATCAAAAGAACTGACTTGGGTTCTCCTGCTGACGATTTTGATGGTTTTGGTGTAACCGGAATTGAAAATCTCAGTGTAATTGATATATTTAATATTTCTTCAATCTCTGAAGATGCCGACATCACAGAGGTGGTTGACTCTGAGTGAGCATTAACTGTTTCTTCAGCCGCTGAAGAAACTTGCACCGCAGAATTTGTTAAATCTGATCTAGCTGTCGTTTCGCTGAATTCTGTCTCAAGTGGGTGAACTGTCAATTGATCTGGAGCAAAATTTTAATCAAACACATTATGGTTTTATGGCCAGGTAGCTGAACCGCTGTTTGGAAGATGTTATTTCTTCAAGTGCTTTCTTCATGGCTTCTTCAGACCATTTGGCTTGGTCTGTCTTCCTCTTAAAAAAATTAAACCATCTGAAAACACATTAAGACCTTTTTAAGTAAAAATTAAGATCAGGTTTTCTGATTTATAATTTAATTAGTGTGACTTAATGCCTCCACTATGTAAAATAATCTAACACGCTTTATTACAATAGAGAAATACATGCAAAAATACAGCTGACACTTATATAGTCAAATAAAGGTGGCAGGGCAAAGCGGATAAGTTATCCACTTTGCCCTATTCACTTTGCCCGCAGACACCACTTCGCTTTTCATTTAAGGTTATACAAACATAAACGTCAATATTCTTCTTCGTAAGTACGGCACTTTAGAAGAAATCGTATCGCTTGTATATTAGGCCTACTATCACATAATAAAGAGTTTGTGCAGTATTGCATGTTGTACAAATGTTTCTCTTACCTTGAAATATTTAGAAAAAAACAATCAATTTTCTTCAAACGCACGCTGACTTCTTCTCTAACTAGCTGTTTGGAAGAGTTTATATCATCAAGTGCTCTCTTCATGGCTTCTTCAGACAATTTGGCTTGCTCTGTCTTCCTCTTGAGAAATTAAACCATCTGAAAACACATTACGACCTTTTTAGTAAAAATTAATATCAGGGTTACTGATGTATAAATTAATTAGTGTGACTTAATGACTCCACTATGTAAAATGATCTAATAGGCTTTATTACAATAGACAAATACATACAAAAATACAGCTAACACGTATACAGGGTGCTTAAAAAATACGGGGCATAATTTCAGGTATGTATTTCCCACATGTAGACAATCAAAATAGTTCATTACAACATGAGTCCGAAAATGCTTCATTTCCGAGTAATGGCCTTCACAACATTGAAATTCACCGGAACGTTTTTCTTTCCGCAGGTCGTTGTCATTAGAGAAGATGTCCAAAATGTCCACCTCCTGCTTGAATACAGACCTCACATCGATGCCTCATTGACCTGCGAACACGATCCCAACCTCCAGGAGTATTGCGTATGTCCTCAGAACATGCCACAATTCGATTCCGAAGGGATTCCAAATCAGGCACCGGAGACGAATAAACCAATGATTTTAAATGGCCCCACAAGTAGAAATCGAGAGGGTTCAGATCAAGTGAGCGTGGAGGCCAAGCAATTGGGCCACCTCTACCTATCCATCGATCACGAAACCTTCGATCCAAGTACCGGCGAGCCGTACGACTGAAGTGTGCAGGAGCGCCATCATGCAAGAAGTGAATGTGTTGACGATTGATCGGTGGAGTGTCTTCTAAAACATGAGGTATGGTGTTTTCCAGGAAGTTTGTGTACGCCTGCCCCGTAAGTCTGTTTACAAGTACATGGGGTCCAACTAATCGATCACCAATGATACCGGCCCACATGTTGAGGGAGAACCGCACCTGGTGATGAGATGGAACACTTGCACGTGGGTTTTCATACTCCCATACATGCTGATTTTGGAAATTTGTTATGCCATCTCGTGTGAACTGTGCTTCATCTGTAAATAATACTAAGGCAGGAAAGTTCGGAATTACATACACCACACTGCTGCAAGAGCCACTGGCAGAACCTAACTCGTGCAGGGTAATCTGCTGGTGACAGGGCCTGTACACGTTGCAAATCATAAGGATACAATTGATACTCTTTCAACAGTCTCCAGACAGTCGTATGAGGAACATTGACTTGCAACGCTACCCTTCGTGTGCTGATAGAAGGAGTCATGTTCACAGCCTCCAGAATCTTCTCCTGTACTTCTGGAGTTGTAGATCTTGGTCGTCCCCTTCCCAAACCAGGAGAGTTAAATTTTCCATACTCACACAGACGGTAATGGAGACGTACAAATGTCTTCCGATCTGGACATTGTCGCTGTGGGTACCTCTCCTGGTACAAACGACGAGCCAGCGTAGCATTGCCGTCCGCCTTATCGTACATGAAGTGTATCTCTGCCAGCTCTTGATTTGAATACATGTCGCACAGTCTAACGCCTACACAACACTGAATGTAACCTTCGCCTCGGAATGAACTGTCAGAGTGCCCTCTTAATGTGTCCTTTGACGACAACGACCTGCGGAAAGAAAAACGTTCCGGTGAATTTCAATGTTGTGAAGGCCATTACTCGGAAATAAAGCTTTTCCGGACACATGTTGTAATGAACTATTTTCATTGTCCATATGTGGGAAATACATACCTGAAATTATGCCCCGTATTTTTGAAACACCCTGTATAGTCAAATAAAGGTGGCAGGGAAAAGCGGATAAGTTATCCACTTTGCTCAATTCACTTTTCCCGCAGATGCAACTTCGCTTTTCATTTAAGTTTATACAAACATAAACGTCAATAACCTTCTTCGTAAGTACTGCTTATATATTACTATCATATAACGAAGTGTTTGTGCAGTATTGTATGTTGTACAAATGTTTCACTTATTTCACTTACGTTGAAATATTTTAAGAAAATAGTCAATTTTCTTCAAACGCTCGCTGACTTCTTCTCTCACTAGCTATAATGACGACAAATCACTTCCAGCAGCAAAATCTGGTTGGGATTCTAACCTAGCATAGCAGAAAACGCTACCTGTTGTCGTTTCTAAGAAATACGCATTATTCTCTTTGCCCGGGTTATTCGTTTTGCCCGGGTCTCCCCTATGTGCCACCAAAGTTTTTCATAACAACTACAAAATACAGTATAACCTCCATTTTAAAAATAATTTTCAAGTTTTAACGAAGCTTATAGTATAGAGAGTCACACGGACACACAATGAAAGTTTAACCGTTACATTCCATATTATTTTCTGTAACGACACCTGTTTCCTCTTTTTGTGCAGACGTGCGAAACTCTCCGAAATTAATTATTTTCTGTGCTGCGGTGCGCTCGACTATATTGTGTGTTCGGTCTTATTGCTGTGCGCTCTCCGTAGTAATGTTTATGTGCTTGTTATTCCTTGATATATAGGCCTATGGCTTATTGTCATGGAATTTAGTAATCCAGGTACATTCTTAGAATGAAATACAAAAGTTACTTTTTTAATTTTTACCTTGTATCAGAGGGGTATTTTTTTAAATTTTAAGTGTCCACTGCAAAAAGGGGGAATGTCGAATGTATTGCATTTTGCAGGAAATGCAACGTAAACTTTCACATTCCCACTCTTCATGCTTTTTACCAATTTTTCAACACGATGTAGTTCTGCAACTATCATCTTTCTTGCAATGCAACAAAGTGTATTATATTCTACTCCCTTTGATCTATAGTATTGAACCGTCATCTCATTTTTCACAAATTTACGACATTACCCCTTTTTGCAGTGAACTATTCATTTGCATATATGAATTTTCAAAATAATTTTCAAGTTTTAACGAGAAATACGATAAAGAAACTGACACAGACTCTACAAGGGAATTTTTAGTATTCTATTAAGTGTTATTATGGTGACGATTCTGATTTTCGTTTCCTTATACAAGCATGCAAAATTAACTTAAACTAATCTGTTTCAGTCGCGCGATGCTCCATGATTCGGCAACTGTTCGGCATTTTGTTGAGGAGTAGGAAAAAGGAACGCAATTCTGAAGTGTTTAATCATGCAATAAGTGTATTAGGTTTCGAAAATTGTCCACATGAAATCAAACTCAAAATTAAATCTTGCACAGAAACTCGTTTTATGGGATATCAGGTGCTACAGTGCAAAATTTTTCAATTCTAGCTGAACAAAAACTTGTTTTGGGTTACAAAAAGTAAGTATATGTTACAAAAGCTAATGCTGTTATGAAAACGATAAAGTATCACACCACCTTTCGTTTGACATTGGCAACAAACTGTGAACCCAGCGGAAAATTAAAGTTTGTTATACTTTATGATATGATGCATCGCTCTGCCAGTAATTTTTTTTTTCCGTTTTAGATGAAACAGTGTAATACGAGTATGGTTTAATGTTTTAATATATTTCCCATTTATTAAACTATACCAAGGCTTAAATATTGTTTAGAAATATAAGTTTTTCCTTTAGAAATCCCAAATCTCCCCTCTCTGGATTTGAAATATATTATATATATATATATATATATATATATATATATTATATTTATATTTATATTTATATTTATATTTATATGGGCGGGTTGGCTGCCAAGTGGTGTACGTCCACACTGCTAAGTTTTCAGGAGAGCAAATTTAAAGTTTGCAATTCACTGTAAATTCAGAATTGTAAATGTCTTGAGTAAATAATGGCTTGGCAATATGTGGAAAATACATACTTTCAATTAGAAGTTATAAATCTATCTTGCAACTGTTTTAAATACCAAAAAAGTGAACTTCTCAAAGTCATGATCTTGAAAAAATAATAGCGTTCCCCTAATTGAAACAAAAATAAAATCATTGATTAAAGTTCACGTTAATAAATTGGGAAAGAAAATGAGATTGAATAAAAGTTGAAAGCCTACTCAAAAATAGAACTGTTGTTTATTGTTAAGAAACACAAACAAAAATGAACATTGAAAAGAACAAAATGAAAATTCATACGATCTCATCTGATATCATGATTTCATCAACCTATTCATCGTCATCGGAAACTCTTCAAGGATCAGAATTTAAGCCAAGAAAAAAAGAATAGTGACAAGGGAGTATAAACTGCAATAGATCCCCTGTATCTTTTTCCTTGCTTTTGTGACGAATATTCCATAAGGGTAAGTCGTTTGAAATTTATGCCGAGCCGGGCACATTGACGGTCGTCCAATCTGTCACGAGCTTTATCCAAGTCAAGCTCTTCGAACTCAACTATTTCGTTCAGATTTCCTTTATAAAGGATAAAGGTACCATACGCCTTACTGTACTTGATATGACGCATTTTGAGCCAGTTGCTTTCATTTCCAGCCAGATTTTGTTTTCTCTTCGTGGCACTGTTGAAGACCTTTGATTGTCAGAAAATCTGGGCGTTGCATCTCATGAAACACAAGCTTATTGGTTCTTCGGATTTTCTCCATTACGTTGTACTAATCGTTTGGTACTTAAATGGCTCTAGTTCTACTGGCAGTTTCAACACACCAAAAATCACCATCGAAAATGTTTGTTCAAAGGTTTCGATGTCATTGTCACTGGACAGAACATTACGCAGAAGTGTGACGGCTGCATTCAAATTTCGATTCTGCCCAGTATAAGAATCGGACTAAATCACAATATGCTTTATAGCTGGTTTAGAAGACAACATTTCTTGAAGTGAATAAGCAAGGATTAGGCAATCTCCAGGGAGCCCCGAGCTGCAGTAGCTTCATCCGAACAATAGAAATAGGCTATCCCGCATTAGTTTTCATGTCATTGATGCCAATGTTGTAGACGTGTAGGTTTCTTTTGTAGTAAGCATCACTGACTATCAGTATTTGGAATGGAAGGGCCTTCTGTACATCCATGGATATCACGTCCATTTCAGTATTAGGATTGGAAAAATCACGCTTCATACATTCACGAGCTCTCTCAGCTTCCCTTAAATGTAGTTCATGGGTTGTCTCCAATGATGCTCTGTTTCCACTGTGAGATTTGTATCCATTTTCTTGACTTTGTAAGAGACACAATTTTTACAAGTACATTTCTTCGGTTTTTGAAAGTATAAGTTGAATTGTGTATTAAAAATGTGACGATAGTAACTATCTTTTACAAACTCCCTATTGCCCTTAAGGCATGTTTCTTTGTACAAATCATACAACTTTCGAATGTTCAGAAGACTCAAGTACTTCCTGTTTACATTATCATTTCGGGTACAGTGCGATTCACTAACAGGAAAACTGTTTATATGCTGTTCAGTGAAAGTTATTTTATTTGGGTCTATCTTACGTGGATTAGGCTTGCGCCCTCTCAAGTCCTCACCAGGAGGTTTGCCTTCTCCATAGTTTTTCAAAGCTCGCGACAGTCTCCTATTGCTCACTTGTTTCACATACAGACTACGTTATTTACAGTCGTGAGCAACTTGCACTTAATATGAATGGTTCATACACAGGCTACGTTATTCTATTCTTGAACAACACTTACCTAATAATAAGAATGCTTGCAACACAACAGAGTAAACAATGTCCACAGGCGGCGACAGCACAGGATCTGTGTGCTGATAACACTGGCAGGAGCACTTGGACGTACACCACTTGACTGCCAAGGCGCTCAGCAATTTCGTTCAGTGTAATAATATTCTGCGCTATATTGTGAGCGAACTATTGAACTTGGACAGACACTACTTGTCGGATACACAGAACTGGATATCTAGTAGCTATAAGTGGTGTTAGTCCATTTTTCAATTTTTGTGACTTGCACCACTTGGCAGCCAACCCGCCCATATGTATGTGTGTGTGTGTGTATATATATATATATATATATATATATATATATATATGGCTATACATATTTATATATGTTTATAATATATTTTATATGGTAGGTATGGTGTTATTCTAAGCCTATTAAAAATTCTGCAGTGTTAAAATGTACAGAGCTAGATTTTTTTTGTAATTTTTTGGAATCCGGTCTTTCGGTTTTAAGACTGCAGCTATTCAACGCCTGGCGAAATGCATCGAAATCAGAGCAGATTATGGGGATGGTGTCTTAGCACTTTCTGTTTACGACTTGGAGTTCGTACATAAAACATATAAGCTTGGAATTATGCTTTTGGGTAAACCACAATGTCCTGAAACTTGACATTTCCAACGTTTCGGAACGTTATACAGGTTTCATAATTAGGGTAAAATCGGAGAGATCGCCTATTTTTTTGAGCTCGTTACGCAAGGCTGATCCTGACGACTGGCTCAGAGTAGGACTTACCTTAATGATGTAACCTGTATGTAGTTCCTTAACGTTGGAAATGTCAAGTTCCAGAACACTGTGGATTACTCAAAAACGTAATTCCAATCAGTCACCGTGAAAGTCTAAAAACTCATAAAAAACATATGCTACTTGTAACTCCTGTACAAAGATTCATATAAATCTGATACATAGGAGAAATTAATTTTCTTTAACACCACCTACTATAAACGGGTAGCTCCTCTTACACAAATGTAATCAGAGTTTGCTCATGAAAATATAATTCCCTGTAACTCCTGTACAAATTTTCGTGATTATCTGTTAGACAAGAGAGGAGTTATAAAGTTTGTCTAAAATCACTTTCTATAATAAGGTAATTTCTCTTGTACAAACATAATTGTTTGCACACACAAAAATATTCTACCTGTAATATTTTTGTACAAAGTTTCATATACAGTAAACCTGTCAGACAAGAGAGACGTTAACAATTATTTTGTTTCAAACCACCCTCTATAAAGCAGTAGTTCCTCTTATACGAACATAATCACAGTTTGCACACAAAAATATATGCTATCTGTAACACCTCCACAAATTTTCATAAAAATCTGGTAGACAGAGGAGAAGTTATTAATTTTATCCAGGTAGATTAGTGTTTTTTCACACTGTGCTGCAGATTAATTATTACTTATATATTCTTCCAATACAATATTGAAAAAGATAATTGACTACATATGAATTGTGATTCGCAGAAGGGTTAAAACTTATTATTTTTACTCTTTCATGTATTTATTCGTTTGTGGGATTCTGATGCACGTAAGTACATTCCGTGATTACAGTCGTCACGTGAGTCAACGCAAATGTGACAGTAAAATTGACGGATGGAAATAGCGAAGTGCTTTAACGTGCAACAATATAGCTTATTAATTATTGCTCAAATTACACGAATTCTGTTGCATTTCAACAGACACAAATGGCGAGTCTCTTCATGTCCAAAATACCATTTCCTCTTAGCAGCCCCCTGAAAGAGTTGCCACTGTTTCAATCGCAATTAAGAGATGAGAAATGTTGCCATCGTTATAACAGTCATAGTCTTTCACTTTGGCCCAAGTAATAAGAGTGCTATCCGGAAACTAATTACCATTCTCATGCGACTCACAACGTTAAGTTGAAAAAGACGCCGTCTTTTCGCAACAATATAAGAAGACTCAGTATGAAGCCAGCTGCGATCAATGTTGTCAATTTGGTTACTTTCAACTAAATCTGGTCTTCTTGAATGACAGTGTAGTTGGGAAAATAGCTATTTATTTGCTTCTAGTTGAAATCAATTTTAGTGATTATATTTGAATAACATTTCTGTTTGATTTTGTTGTGTTTATTTATCGTAACGTCGGTGGCACAAATCCATTTAAACAATTTGTAATTTCTAGGTTGCGTCTTCTTTAGTCGATTCAATAGTCGAAATAATTTGTAGTCAGTGAAACCATGTTCAAAAATTCTAGAAAGAGAATTAGCATAGATATGGTGAAGGCAATTTTAGGAAAAAGTGCTGTTCCACGAAGAAAAAATCATTTAGGCCATACTACAACGATTTAAAAAAAGAGTAAAAACTGAAGCATTATAAATTGAAGGGCTGATAGCCATTGTGGGTCAAGTGCCATTTTCATGAAATTGAGAATAATTGAGGTGAAGTGAAATATATAAAATAATTCGTTGAATCCATATTGAAAAGTAATTATTAATTACCTACCTGTTGGCGTTTCTAAGAAATAGACACTATTCTCTTTGCCCGGGTTATTCGTTTTGCCCTGGTCTCCCCTATCTATCAAGCTGCGTTCTATCTAGTTATGCGTCAAACCATCTGGAGAAGTCCAAGTATATTTACGTATATCCTTAAGGGGGAATGTTGTACTTTTGACAATTAAATTTTTTGATGTGGCAAAGTTGACTAACCTAATTCCATTATCATTACTAGTTACTTGTAGACTCTCTTTTCCAATATTTGGTTTAAAAATGTACTCCCGTCCCACGTTAGCATTGAAATCACCCAATCAAATTTTCATGTGATACGTAGGTAACTGATCAAAAGTGTGTTCCAATTCGTCATAGAAGCTAACCTTTATATGGTCGTCGTTACTATAGGTTTGTAGTATTATATGACATATGATAAGTGTGTATTATGTGACAAATTAGGTTATGTTTGGTTAGGTGTGCAGTATTATGTGAGAGGTGATGGCGACACTGAAAACTCCTGTATTTCCTCCCACAATTTAGGTCACATTCAGGAAATGTGGCGGTGTTTTTCATTCATGCACGACGAATTTGGTATATAAGTAAGGTTTGTATTTGGGCGTACATTCCCATGGCATCCGTATTTCGCCACTATGACGATTCGTAACACATTACAATTTCGTAACAGGAGGATTCGTAACACATAACAATTTCATTACCGGACGATTGATGCAACTCAAGTTAATTTGAGACATTTACAACAATCACCTCATTGGATTACGGATGCCACCTTTGCATCGGCAACCACAATATTTCTACAACTTTATACTATATAATATGTTAAAATATGTTGGATGTGGTGCTCAGTAATTTTTGTTTTAATGAAAAAGAAGGGTAGAAATTCTTATGGGATTATATTTGAAAAACTAATAGAAGAAAAATTGTTACTTGACTTAATAAAACATTGATGTCGGCTTTTATTTCGTTTGATTACGAATCTGCAGTATTGAGTGTCATTGGAATATCATTCCCTTAGTCAACGTTTGCTGGATGTCTCTCTCATCTTGCCCAAGCATTCTGGAGACGTATACAGCTTGAAGGAATCAGTGAATACTACATTAAGGAAGAAAACAGTGAAATTCAAGTTCATTTTCACTCCCTAATTGCCTTAACATTTGTTCCCGTAGACGATGTGAAACTTCCATTTGACCAGCTGTGGAGGTGGTTGAGGAAGAAATGCTCGATGATGAGGAAGACAATTTCATTACAGATCGAAGACGCGGTCTTGGAAGACAACAAACTTTTTTCCCACCGAACATAAGGGACTGCTGTGACAGGACCATAATGGAATTACCAAGAACAAATACCTCTGAAGCTTGGCATAGGCGACTTAATCTTTTAATGAAAAAAGTGCACCCCTCACTATATCATCTTCTGGCACTCCTTCAGACAGAGACGGCACAAATCAGAGTGGAAATAGGAAGAATGGCAAGGGGCATATCTCCACGCAAGAAAAAGAAGAAATACATTGATTTAGATAAAATAATTCAGAGAATTGTTGAGAATATATGGGCAGTACAAGGATAACAATAATATATTGGCGTACTTACTCTCTCTTGGACATAACGTAACAGAAAATTTTGACTTTTGTTTATTGAAGACATAATAAAATTAATGAAGATTTAAGATTATGTTTATTTATTCATATTGGCAGCAAGTAGTGCTGTGACCAAGTTGTCAATGTAACGAACACGTCACATGTTGCGAAAAAACACTTACAGTAGCGTGAAAATTAATCCGAACAACGTAATTACTGATGCAAAAACACTCAAACGGGATAAAAAAAGGATCTAAGACATACCTCAGAAATCTATGTGGCCTCCCTTGTTTCTAATAACAGCTCTGAGACGATTTGGCATGGATTCCACTAATTTCCCACAAATATTCTTCATTTCTTCATCGCGAAACCATACACCAATGAGGGCAGAAATCATCTTCTCCTTTGTAGAACAATCCATTTTTTGCATTCTTCTTTTGCAAATTGACCACAAGTTCTCAATGGGGTTAATATCGAGTGAGTTGCCTGGCCAGGGGAGTACCTGAATATTCTTCTTGTTGAATAATTCTGTAGTTTTTCGAGACGTATGGCATGGTGCCAGGTCTTGTTGGAACGCACCTCTGTCATCCGGAAATAATTTTTGCAGCTGGGGTACGATTCTGGTTTCCAATAAGTGAATATATTTGTCAGAATGCATCATTCCCTTGATAGGTATTAATGCTCCAGGCCCTTCATGTGTAAAACATTACTTTAGGGGGGTATTTGGGTGCTTGTTGGAGATGAGCTGCTATTACTTTTTCGGATCCTTTCCGTACGTAAGAAACACGGTGGCCGTGAACCTCGAAATGAGTCATCGGAAAAAGTACATTCTTCCAGTCATTAACTGTCCAGTGTTGATATAATTTTGCCCACATTAAGCGTTTTTTTGCACATAACAGGGGTTAGCATTTGCTTCTTAATAGGCTTACGAGCCCTTCGACCAGCTTCCAAAAGCCTACGCCGCACTGTTGTGACGTGAATATTCGCCCCAGTGGTAGCCATTAAGTCGCGGGTTAAGTCGACAGCAGTTAGTCTAGGATTTAATTTACTTTTCCTGACAATGAAACGGTCATCTGCAGGTGAAGTCTTCCTTTTCCGGCCACAGTTTCCTTTTTTCTGGGGTGTGATGGATCCAGTCTCCCTGTATCGTTTTATGATCGAATTAACAGTAGCCAAACCGATGTGACATTGTGCAGCAATTTGTCTCTGTGTCATAGAAGAATGCTCTGCTATTGTTATAATTTTAGACCGTTTTCGTGGAGTTAATTTGTGAAGACGACAGAATGTGCACAGGATTGCAGTAGTAAGTCTTCAACACAACTGAAATGCTTGTAAGTACAAAACGACAGGCAAAAAGTCACATATTATAAAAAAAAATAATAACGACAAACCTTCAACAATGGAATTACACGTATTGCAGATGTCATTTAATGCGGTATGAGCAGCTGTGAGGCCAAAAATGACAGAAAATGTAAAAATATGTCGTGTTCGGATTAATTTGCACGCTACTGTATGATCAACTTATCATTGTCACGAACAGGTATTGTGATCAACATAACATTGTGACCAACAGGTATTATGACCAACTTTTCATTGTGACGAAACGCCAGTGAATAAACTAGCTGGTGACGAAACGTCCTAGACCGTATTCCCACATCTTCCCGTCGTATTTCGTCCTGCGCATTATTAGTAATCAATTTGACCCACTGATTAGTTTTGTACCTGAAAATGTATTTAACTTGTCTCATTACGGAACGTGATTTGCTTATGTCTACGTATATAAAGCGACAAAAGGAACTTAGTTTGGTAATGTAGATGGCGTAGGTGATTTGCTGATGTAGATGACGTATGTCTAATGAATATATACAAGGAACGTGGTTTGCTAATGTTTAGGTCTACATTTGATGTAGATGGTACATATGTAACAGATCACTACAGCTAACCGAATCAACACATCGCAAGTCACCCCGCATCATAGTGCAGTGTAGTTCAGTGAAATGCAACGATGTATTTTGAATATATAGAAAGTCAGCGAGACAAACTCAAATTAATTAATTTATTACATAATTATGTACACAGTGAAAACAGTCAACAAGAATGGATCGAAGTGGTGACGATGTGTAAATAGAATATGTGCGGGAGGACTTACAATATGTATTGGGCATTGTGTTTCTGATATCACTGTACATTTCTGTGTATCTGATGTGGAGAAAGTAGAAGTGAATCCTCTAGATTCAAAACACCCTAACGGCCATTTTGTTCATAATTGAGTTATGCCCACATATTGCTTGCTAAGAATGAATTCTAATGATTTATATAGTTTGAATTAAAAAATTCACTAAATGTAAAGCAAAAGGTTTGTTAAAAGTCACTGTCAGGTTGAAAATTTCATCTATTTGGAACCCGTTACTGTCAAAGTCCTTCAATTAGTGAAAGTGGATATCGGGGATTTTCAATCTATAGGATTAAAGTAAAACAACTGCCGATTTCAATGTAAGAAACTAGCGAGAGAAGATTTTACTCCAATACCAAAAATCTATAAAGAAGAATTTTCCCGTGCCATCAATGCAGGACTGGACGTTGATGTGAATATAACTAGTTTTTATAGGTTTGTTAAAAGCATTGGCGAAGCTTCAGATTAGGCAGGGTAAGCTGAGCTTTCCCAAACATTTTCGAAGTGTCAAGATCAATTTAGAATTTAGTTAATTAAAAACGGTAGCGTTTCCACGTTTCGTTTACTTTTTAGCGATGTAAAGTTCGGCCTGTGATGGACTGATCACTACGACCGTTCGTAGAAAGTATGTTGAGCGGTGAAAGTGAGGGGAGCGGGCAGCTGGGTTCGCATGCGCAGGTAACGTGACAGCATACAGCCATAGAGCAGGAACAGAGCCAACGAGTTAGAAATAAGAATATAAAGTGGCGATCGCGCCGCCATATTTGAAATTTTGAACCTATGTCCGCCATGTTTTAACTAGCCAGCAAGTGGGCGTGGTTCCTATATTACAATACGGAAAGTGACTGTATAGAACATGTTGCATATTATGAATCTTATTTGATATCGCATTAACCCATATATTCCATTTTACTAACACTTCTTTATTTTAACAGCTGTCAGGAAACCCATACAGCAACAGTTTATTCCATACATCTTGTGTTAACGTCGAAGCTTAAAGATGTGGATACAAATGGGCGTGGTTCATATAGGACGAGGCAGAAAGGGCTGTATATAACTTGTTGCATCTTGTGAATCTTATTTAATATTGCAGTAACTCATATCAAATTTTTACCAGTGGGAAGGAAACCCACGCAACATTTTATTCCATACAACTTACATTGAAATTGAAGCTTTATGATATGAAACAAATACAGAAGTGGGCTTGGTTCCTATAGGATGAGAAGGAAGGGATAGTCCAGTAACACTTCCTTATTTTTAATAGTTGTCAGTAAACCCATGCAGCAAAATTTTATTCCATACAACTTAGCTAACTGGAGTTGACATGTTTTCTTTTTTTTTCGACTGCAATGAATCGTCGATAGAGTGAAACGTAAGTAATGAGCATATTCAAATGTCTAAAAACACATTAACTTTTTGTAAATTAGTAATGATGGCATTAAGAAAATGCAGACGAGATCGAACACACTTTCAGTGGAAGACATGTAAGCTTCAGTTTCGTCGTACAGGTATAGGCTACTTCAAGTCCTATTCATGCCAGTATGTTATACAGATCTGAATTCTGGTGGCTGGTGGTGTTCTACTGAATTTTCCTCTGCCACAGAATAGAAAGCTTCTTCTGTGGAGGAAGTCTGTTTTCTTTTTAAATGAGATGGAAAATCGAATATAATTGGTATTGCATTGGGCAACAAACGTCTCCTCTCGTTTACAAAATACACGTGATTAGTATCGAAATGTGCAGAACACAAAACACTATGTATTGTGGGAAAACATCTCTCTCTCTTAATTTGTGAAACCCACTGCATAGTTAACAAATCATTTTTCAGTGGGAATCTGTGAAAACAATGAACATGTTACAGAATCTTTCTATCAATAACTGTTATTACATGTATATTAATACCAAATTATGGCAGACTACTGACTTGAAATATGACATATTCTTTGTTTTATCGCTTCGGTTGTTGCAGTTATAAGCAGAACACACAAGAGTCATCTTAATTACGGGATTTAAAAATCTAAACGTGCTTATAAGTCTCCTTCTGCTAAAGCGAGCTAACCAGTTAAAACATGGCTGCCGGTAGTTCAAGCTAGTACCACCAAGAGCGCTTATACAGACGTGAACGCCGCTCTATGTTCTACTTCTAGGTCGTTGAACAGAGCGCTCTTAGATCTGTCCTGAGGGAGGGGGAAAGAATTAAAGCTCGATTCACATTAAACCAAACGTTAAAGTCAAATCACGGACCAGCAGTGTTACATCAAAATATTGTACAACGCATTTTATATGGTAGCGTTTACATATACAGGCAACGTCAAGGACCGTCAACGGCACGGACCGTCTAGGATTCTCGAGCAGAATGTTTTGATGTGACGGAACCTGTACGTGGACGGTTTAAGGTCTATTCACACATCTCCGGGACGTGGCGGTGCTTTCCGTGTCCTTATCCGTCCTTTCCTATATGATTTTTTTCACGTCTGTTCTCACATTTCCGTTCCGTGCAGTTGTAACTCGGTAGGATTTTTCAAAGGATCCCCAGTTGGTCTCTTTTGTTGTTAGAAGAACTACGGTCCACCCCCGTCATTAAGGTACGCGTGCGGAAATTTCTAGGCGCGCAGTTGTCACATTTTACATTGACTTCGCTCCACGTGCCGTGGGTATGGAACAATCGTATATTTATTTCTAAGGCCCGCTCCCACTTAGCGGAATCGAATAGAACAGAATTTCTCTTCACAATGTATTTAAATGGAAGATAGCAGAAAGAGACGCGTCGAATCGAAGCGAAGCGAATCGATCAGAACAGAACTCATGAGCTGGAATATTTATTCCACTGCCGGAATAGAATTTCTTGTTTCGGGTATGAATGTATGTTCTCGTGAACCTTCGTGAAAAAGCAAATAAACCACATCCATTATTGGCGGCTTAATTTGTTTACTATTGAAAGTTATTGCTGAAATAGAACGTATACAAAAATCACAATGTAATAGGAACGAAGAAAAATTAATAAATATTGTGTAGAATTGAGGGGTCCCGGCAAGAAAGTGCCAAGCCACATTTTTGGCCAAATTGAAATAATCATGCCATCTCATGGGAAATAATACATTTAAAATTATGGTGTCAAGAGTTTCTGCAGAGAACCTAACAAATGACTCTATTATCCGTTGTATGTTCTTATCCTAATACTTCATCCATCTTCTATAACTGCAAGACAATGTTAAGCAACAAAGATAGTTTGGAGAGAATGGCTCATAGGAGGAAGCTTAAGTTTTCTAATGAATCAAACGATGAAGGAAGTAATTCCAGCTCTGATTCTGAATATTTGCCAATTTCTGAAGAAGAATTAACATCAAAAACTGAAATATAGTTAAATGTTGCTTGGCATTATATTGCCCTCAGAATGTTACATGTAGATGTGTTGCTTGGAGAAATTACGCATTTCATTTCATAAAAGATGTTTCTAATTGCTTTTTCATTATTTATTTAAAGTAATAATACTATCCATTAATGTCTAACGTTTTGTTTCTTTTATTACCTTATGTGAGTCAAGATATTCTTAAATTTAAAATTGTTGCTTGGCATTTTCTTGCCCTAAATTTTTGCAATATGTTGCTTGGCATTCTCTTGTCCTAAATATTTAATATTTATATGAGTGCATTACCATATTATTGAATTACCATCAAGTAGATTTTTGAGTAGTATGAACATATGAACTAATTTGACTTTTATAATACCGGTACGGTACTTTATTTCTGGAAGAAAAAATTCATTATTAAAATATTGTTTCAACTATATCAGTAATACATTTCCTTCAAGATGACAATAGAACTATCTCGCCACCAGAAGAAGAAAAAGAGTTAGCTCATGGCAGATCTTCATTCAGTAGTCCTGAAAAACAACCTACAATGAGGAAGCGGGCATCTCTTCGGCAGTATTGAGGCCGGTCATATAAAGCGAAATTACAATAAGAATTCTCCAGAAAATTGCTACAAACAATATACTTTTATTTTCAGAGTTAAAATTAATGGAAGGTCAGTGAGAGTTTGGAAAAAAAATCATTTATGAGCATTGACGGTCTTCAAAATCATAGAGGACGAATGAACAACAGTAGAATGGAATTTGAAGAGGTTTCTTGGAAGAAAGGGAACGCAAGTACCATGATTGTAGACAGAAAAATTGGAGACTTCTGAAAATAAATAAAATCAAACTTACAGATGTAATGAAGCTAATGGAATATGTCCCCCCAATCCACCATGGCTTTTACCTCAACTTAATATCTGATGATGATGATGATGATGATGATGATGATAATGAGGAATATGATGTGAAATATGTATAGGGTATTTGAAAAAATCAGCTTAAACAATAAACCGCTATAAATATTATAATATTTGAGACAGAGAAAAAACAAAAACATCACAGTGCTTGGCAAACAACGGGGTTTACAAAACATTGGGAAGATGTCCGTCGTTCTCTTGTTCAACGTATAGCATTCTGTCTGCGACAACATGCACAGCATTTTGCAAATAATGTCTTGGAATATTGGCAATTTCTTGCGAGATGGCATCTTTCAGTTGCAGTAGGGTTGTTGGATGTTTCAGAAAAACTCGTTCTTTAAGGTAGCCCCACAACCAAAAGTCGGCCGGATTGAAATCTGGAGATCGTGGAGGCCACATTGTTAGAAAGTGCCTACTGATGACACAATCGCCATCTTGCATGAAGATTATGTTTTCCATATCGTGATTCCTCTGTCTAGGGATGACGAAGTTCTGTAACATGCTGTAGTAGTGCTCCCCGTTTACTGTAATAGTCTGTTTTATTCCAGTCCACACCTGTGGAATAACGGTTAACGCATCTGGCCGGGAAACCAGGTGGCCCGGTTTCGATTCCCGGTCAGGGCAAGTTACCTGGTGTTTTCCCTCAACCCAATATGAGCAAATGCTGGGTAACTTTCGGTGCTGGATCCCAGACTCATTTCACCGGAGTTATCACATTCATCTTATTCAGACGCTAAATAACCTAAGATGTCGTAAAATAACCTACTAAAAATTAATGGTGGAGTTAACACGCGTAATTGAGGTTCGTTTTTCGACCAAAGTCATCAGTAAGCAATTTCCAACAATGTGGTCTCCGCGATCTCCAGATTTTAATCCGGCCGACTTTTGGTTGTGGGGTTACCTTAAAGAACGAGTTTTCCTAACACAGCAAACAACCCTAAAGATGTCATCTCGCAAGAAATTACCAATATTCCAAGACATTATCTGCAAAATGCTGTGTAAGGTGTTACAGTCAGAATGCTGTACGTTGAACAAGAGAACAGCGGACCTTTTCCCAATGTTTTGTAAACCCCGTTGTTTGCCCACACTGTGATGTTTTTGTTTTTGCCCTATCTCAAATATTATGATATTTATAGGGGTTTAATATTTGAACTGACTTTTGAAATACCCTATATTTTAGGTTACTGTTTGTCTTTTGAGAAGTAACGAAATTAATATCAAGTTTGTTTGTCTTAAAAATGGTAAATAATAGTTTAAAATGTAATATTTCTAATGCCAATAAAACTTCACACTAAATAATTAGTAATTATTCTTTTGACCAAGACAGTGTTAAGCCACAGAACAGTATACATTATACATTAAAATATAAATTTTTAATATAAAATAATAAAAAATATGTTTAATATATTTCATATTTTCATTAAAAATGTATCAGGGAAATTAATTATATGTATAGAATCTAAATTTAACTTTTTCTGTGATTTGAGGATTTGACCAAACATTCAACTTGCGTTATCTCAACAGTGTAAAAATGTGGTTTGGCACTTTCTTGCCCGGACCCCCTCAATTATTCTCTTTTGTATGACAAGACACAAAATATAAAAGTACTGTTCGGTTCGATTCCACTAGCTGTGAGTGGCAGCAGACTTTTCGTTTCGATTCGGTTCGATTCCGCTAAGTGGGAGCGGGCCTTTATACAACAAATTGTACTTTCATTCAATCAATCACGAATTAATGAATGGTTAATTTTGAGTTACTGTGTGTATAAAGATCCGTTATAGAATCAATGTACGGTCAACTTCTTAAAACTAATATAGTTCCATACTTATATCAACAACAACAACAACAATATTAATAATAATAATAATAATAATAATAATAATAATAATAATAATAATAATAAAAAGTAACACCGAAAGAATATTGTCAATTTGTGTTTCGTGTCTAAATCCGCAGCGCAATCTGAAATGTTATGTAATAAAATATGACAACATTTTGCTTCTCTTACATCTATTCGTCGTCTCTCTCCTAAATGAATCACAAATCTCTCTTGGTTACTGTCCCTGTCGTACTTCATATAATTCTGTTTCGTTTTAATTGCATGTTGAACACAGGAGGACCGATTATGGGGAGCGATTGTTGCAGCTCCATCACGCAGAAGTTAACACACTAGACTCAACTCGGAGTAATATTGTTTTCCCTAACATAAGACTTTATTTGATGCCAGATCATTTCCAAAGGTCGACCTGGTTGGCGCAGTTGGTATAGCGCTGGCCTTCTATGCCCGAAGTTGCGGGTTCGATCCTGGGCGTTTGTGTGCTTAAATGCGACAGGCTCATGTCAGTAGTTTACAATTCATTTTATATATGAATATGCCTGGTAAATTATTAAATAAGTATATAATACATTTCAATCTTAAGATTGAAATTTATTATATACTTATTTAATCATGTCAGTAGATTTACTGGCATGTGAAAGAACTTCTGCGGGATAAAATTCCGGCACACTGGCGACGCTGATATAACTTCGGCAGTTGCGAGCGTCGTTAAATAAAACATAACATTTAACATTTCCAAAGGATTTAGAACACAGTGGTACGGAGGAAGTCGTAACACTTCGTGTCCATACGAGGCTGCGAGCAACTCCACTGCATGTTTCTTACTAATATTAGCTGATTTGATTTCCTGCAATATAACTCCCTTGATGGATATGGGGTTGGGCATGGTAATATTATTGTGTCTCATAAAGTTAATTACATCTTTAACATTGCTGTTCATCTATCATTTGCTATCTTGGAATTGTAAAAAAAACTAAGGAATTTACAAGACTTTCAAACAGCAAACAAAAACACTTGTGAATTGTTTGGACATGTTAAGAAAGACTGCAATTAATGTTAGCATTCAGGGGAGAATTGACAACATTTATGTTTTCCTCAGAAAGCGGAAACAGAGATTACCCCACCCCCCGAGCGGACAGAAAAGGTTGGGGGACCGTCTTACTTCAAAAGGCAACCGCTCAGCGCAGAGAAAGCAGAGAAACGGGTAGGCGGGAAGAGAGTATTACGTTCATGAAAACAAAAAATATTGGTGGCGAGCGAAAAAGTTTTGCCGGCACGGATAACGGAGAAGCACTGAACGTGTCGGCGAATGCCGTTGCTGGAGATGTAGGAACGCACCGCTTTGTCTGCAAGCCGACGGACGTTATTTTATTTTCTCGGAAGATGCCGCCACGTCACGGAGAGCATCGTCACGTCCCGGAGATGTGTTAATAGACCTTGAGCACTCAGGGGAGAATTGGCAACATTTATGTTTGCCTTAGAAAGCGGAAACAGAGATTACCCCATCCCCCGAATGGACAGAAAAGGTTGGGGGGACCGTCTTATTACAAAAGGCAACCGCTCAGAGCATAGAAAGCAGAGGAACTGGTAGCGGGAAGAGAGTATTACGTCCGTGAAAAGAAAATATATCGGTGGCGAGCGAAAACGTTTTGCCGGCACGGATCACGGAGAAGCACTGAACGTGTCGGCGAATGCCGTTGCCGGAGATGTAGGAACGCACCGCTTTGTCTGCAAGGCGGCGGAAAATATTTCATTTTCCCGGAAGATGCCGCCACGTCACGGAGAGCATCGTCACGTTCCGGAGATGTGTGAATAGACCATTATTCTGCTAGACTCTAGCAGCACCGTTAAACATTAACATGCCGTAGCTCCTACGAGAGACAATCAATTGCACTGTAATTTTTAGGATTCATATATAAATTTCTAAGGAAAGCATAGAAAAAAAAATTGAATGAAAATCTCTTTTGGACAGTGAGAAAAAAATGACTAACTTCGAAGTCACCCGTTCAAAATAGACATTGACACTCTCAAAATTGATAAGCGAAAAACTTTTTTTGTTTTTCACGTAACATGGGAAGTTAAAGCGAGAGAAATGTTTAGAAAGAATGGAAATTACTTTTAAAAGTGGCTGATATTCAAAACCTGTACCGTTTTGCGAGTTACGGTGAGTTTAATGCAGGTGTTTGCGTGGCGGACATTCTTATGGAATGGACGTGACGTGTACGGTCTGCTAGCGTGAATTCCGCAGCGGCAGAGCACAGCAGCATCAGTCAGTCATATTTCTCTATTTGCAACAACAATGCATGATGAAGTGCTAATCGAAAAGGTGCGTGAGCATGAAGAACTTCACGACCTGGGGAACAGGAAATATAGTGATATTATACACAAAGAAGGAAAATGGCGAAACATTGGGAAAGACGTAAATAAAACAAGTAAGAACGACATTTCGTTATTGCAATTTATTTACCCATCTGTATTAGTTATGCCTACAATGTATATACAGTAACAATATTAACA